>NC_141141.1:10085893-10396120 GCF_053477565.2 Lygodium microphyllum | reverse complement strand
TCATACTGCATGAAATACATGATGGCAAGATTGGAGGCCACAAAGGGCAAAGCAAAACCTTGGAGGCCCTCAGGAAGTAGTTCTTCTGGCCAAACATGAAGGAAGAAGTAATAGACTACATCAAAACTTGCCCCACTTGCCAAATGGTCAAAGCACCACGATCAAGACCAACAGGTCTACTACAGCCATTACCAGTACCCAGCCGCCCGTGGGATGTCATCAGCATGGACTTCATTGTGGAACTACCTGAGTCCCATGGGTACACAATCATCTTTGTAGTGGTGGACTATTTTTCCAAACAAGCTCACTTCATCCCAGCCAAACCACCACTGAACACCAAGGAGGTAGCACGCCTCTTCTTCACACATGTATTCAAACTTCATGGCTTACTGCTGGCTATTGTATCAGATAGAGATGGAAGATTCATGAGCGACATGTGGAAGGAACTCTTCAAGACTCTGGAAACACAATTAAGATTCTCATCATCCTTCCACCCAGAGACAGATGGACAGACAGAACGAGTCAACCAAGGCATCGAAGATTATCTCCGAAGCTATGCCCGACTAGACCAGAAAGATTGGGCATTGTACCTTGATGTTTTGGAATTCCACTATAATAGCTCCATACACTCGGCAACCGGGTACACTCCCTTCGAGTTAGCAATAGGAAAAGAAGTCATAACACCATTGGCCTTAGCATCCGGAGCGGCCAAAGCAGAAGATCAAGATGCAGAAGAATTTTTGAAGAAGTGGAGAGACTGCAATGCAGCAGCTAAACAAAGCCTAAAGCAGAGCAAGATCACCATGACAGAGCAAGCAAACAAAAAGAGAAAGGTTGTACTATTTGCCAAAGGAGACATGGTCCTAGTGAGCTCTAAGAATATGTCACTTCCCAAAAACATGACCCCCAAATTCAATCACCGTTACTATGGACCCTACCGAATCACTCAAGTGCTGAACGAAGTCACCTACAAGCTGGACCTGCCAGATAGTGTTTGTGTTCATAACGCATTTCATGCTCGTCTTCTGCGCAGGTTCTATCCCGACAACCAATGGGGACGGCGTGTACCAATGCTCCATTCCAACGGTCCCTTCGAAGTAGAAGCCTTCCTCCGACGCCGGGAACAAAGAGGCTTCCCCGAATACCTCACCAAGTGGCGCAGGCGTCCACTCAAGGAGGCCACTTGGATCTCAGAAGCGGAGGCCCGCGAACGCGGAAAGGATACCTTTGCCCTTTGGCTCGAGGAGAACCCCCCAGCTCCTTCCAACGACCCTTGAGCCTTCCTAGTACTTCAACAATAATGCGGTTCTCAAGCATAGACCCAAATGTGCCCTACTCCTCAAATGTAATCGAGTCAAGGGTGGACCCGCATGGTAGCAACCATCCAAAAAAAAAAAACAAAACAACTCCAGTAAATAAAAAGCCCCAATGTCCTAGTGCGGCAGACACTGGCCAGTCTGATAGCATAGACTGTGTTAAGACCCCGCGGTCCCTTAGACCGGCAGACACTGACCAGCTTGATAGGAAAAGCTGCATTAAGACCCCGGATGAGTCAAATAACAAACGCTACCCTTAGATTGCTGAGGTCAGCAATCCAGTAAGCGGGGGTGAGTGTAAGGGCTTTGTAGCTATACCATGCCGTTGCTACCAATTGCACCTATATAGGGAGTAGTAGTGACTCAAAGCCCTGCCTTGTTTCCACTCTACGTGTGATTCCCTATGCCCAGTGGTGACCCCTCTTATGTGCGGCGTCACGAGGGTGTAGTCCTGGGATGTGTCTATGTTGTCCCGCTTTTGGATTGAATAATACAAGAGTATACCTTGAGCTCATATCGTGTTACCTTTCTGTGCCATGTTGAGTGCGTAACGAGTGCAGGTTTATCACCCCCCCCCCCCCCCCCGACAAGGGGGGTAATCCTCTTCTTTCGCCCCCCTTACCAACACCCCCTCCATTATAACTTGTTTTCCTCCCCTTTTCCTTCAAGAGACTGTTATTCCTCTCCCCCCCCTTTGTTTGTCACCAAAATTTTGAGAAAGAGAAGGAGAGGGGGAGGTAGTGAAGGAGAGAATCTGAGATAGAGGAGAGGAAAGGGGAATCTTGGGTAAAGAAGGGTGAGACACAGAGAGAAGTGGTTCAAGAGTAACTCCCTATTGGGCAAAGGCCCAGGTACTACTTCTCCTCACCACAAGTTCCGTAGCCACTCCATCAACTGCCTCCAGAGACCGCGAGCGTCAAGGTGAGCGCAGGGAACTCTGGCACCAAGGAGTCCTTCGAAGGAAGTGAAGGTCACTTCCAACTCCAAAATGGCCAAAGCATAAGCTCTCCCAAGTAACTGGAAAAGCTGCGACTACGGGAGAAGGGTCGAGAAAAGACGCCACTATCAACACAAATGGTTTATTAGGCAAAAACACTAACTCGACTCTCCAAAACCAAGTATCACTACCATGTTTGGAAAATTGAAATCAAATATTTAAGCATAGGCATCATTAGAAAAAAAATTCATGCCTCACACAGGTAATTTGCATATTTTGAAAGGTAGCCGAAAAGGGTTTAATAATATGAGATGTCGGAAATAGATTGAGTATCTACGGGTATAGCGGAAACAAGTCAAGTAATAGGATCTAACTTCCAAAGATGCATCATAAATTGTCGAGTACATAAATATTCCATCTAGGTCAACTGTACTCCATAGACCATCATAGAGAATTAACTTGCATTTTCAATGAATGTATATATACTCGCATTTGAGTAATTAATTCATGCCTTTTGAGTTGCATAAATGTACTAGAAGGGATTTCTATGAATAGGGACCTCACATCACATCGACAACTTAGGGAAGACTTGCATTGAGACTTGTATGGCATCACGAATAGCCTCAATTGCACCACATAATGGGATATGCATCTAAAAAGGTAGATCAAGGTGTGCATGTGAAGTGTTGAGCTTATTTGAAAGAAATAGTTTGGTAAATGAAGTCCTGGCCGATGAGCAAAGCCAAGATTTAGCTTAACTCAGCTAGGACCTTAGTCGCAAATAAATCGAATTGTCCTTACGATCATATTTTGACTTGGAGTCAACACGCTCTTTGGTCTCTAGCCAGCCCCGTGACGAATCCAAAACACACTTAGGTATATCATTTTTCAGAATATAAAACATCCCAAAGCTAATACAAGGAAGCTCAAATGTAGTATCCACAAGGAGAATGACTATTCGCCAAGCTACATTCAATACTCGTAGCTGTTTCGGAATGGTAAATAGACTTGGTTTACACTTGACTTGTAAGAGGAGTAAATATAAGTTCATGTTATCTTGAAGGGAGGAGACCCTAGGGAGAACTTAGAACCAGATAGAGTTCTAAGATGGAAAAGATGTATACCAACAATTGACCCAACAAAACCCTAGACCAAGATCTCAAGATAGGGGGACCAAAAGATAGTAACCCAGGGGAGCCATCATTTAAAACTATAGTGTAATTACTCTACCCTAATACCTAGTAGTGAGGTCAAGAAGAGGGTATTCTCTATCCCCCAAAAAATAATGGAAAATGATGCCGAGGCAGAAATGATCAAGAAAGGTGGCATTAGCATCAAAGATGAGGACTCCACCTTAGCAGATGTCCTGAGAGCACTCGCCTTCATTGTTTGTTTGTGCTTGTAAATCTAGGTTCAATGTCTGTGAAAGGAATGAATGACCCAAGCTCACAACAAAAAATTGAATCAGGTTGAACTCAAGGAGGGCGGCCAAGCTACCCCCAACTGGTCGTCAACCCTAGCCAAGGGGGTTCAAAATAACCATGATGGGAACGTGGACCGAACCCACCATGATAGGTCTCTCCGTGGGTCAGTTTGAATGTAGGAGGACGCTTGGATGCCAGGGGGCTCTGGCTATAAATTCCTTGCCTTTGGGTCCCACTCAAATGATCTATGTGACTCGAGATAGATGCTTGAGGCCCTATTACTAGTGCAAGGGCGGAAACTTGGAGGAAATAAGACGCATCCCCACAGATTTCGAAATCCATTCTTTTTGGACAAGACTTGTATTTCAATTAAGATGATAATATAAAGTTTACTTCCAAAAGAACTTGCCTGGATTGTTTTTATGTCTGTGCCATAAGTTACGCAAACAAACCCTATTTCTTAAAAGGCTTAATTAAGAAAGTTATTTTTAAATGTCCCACATAAATGTGATAAGATCTAATTAGGTAACTAAAGAATGCCCAATGAGGGAAGCGGGTGGGTGGAACCCCTGACGGGTCTGTCCTATGGAAGGGTGGTGCTAGAGAGCTAGAAGGCTTCTCACAAGGTTCTATAGATGAACAACCTTTAGGTAATATTAGATTAGAACCCGATTCATGCCGTTTAAGGGGACCAGAATGGGACTATGTCTTATGGGCAGAGAGGTTGAGCGATGCATCCCTCTCGTTTCCCATTCTCTTTGAACCAAGTGCGGCATGGATCTGCTTTGGCTTGAGTATCCTTGCGTAAAGTAGGATGTCTAGGACTCGACACTAGAATGTGGTCAGGAGACCTTAACCCCTAGGAACCCAAATTTCAGGTTGATCCTAGTGAGTTCTCGGCCACGAATGTTCCATTGCGAGGCGGGCTCAGGAAACCCTAAGTGACAAACCCCGGAACATTCCATGGGAGTGATGGGCGGCGATGCTTAGATTCATTTCTCAACGGACCGCTAAAGCATGCTTGGGTAGCCGCCAAAACAGATGGGCACGTTACACATGAATTGTTGGACACTTAAAAATTTTCCATCATAGAAGTTGTGTTGGTGGGATAAAGCTTCCCTCTCAACTAATATCAAAGTAGCATTTGGTGTTGGTGGGACCTTGTGCTTGAAGTGAGGAGTGCAAAGAGTGAAGCTTTGTTGCAAAGGTCAAGGTTTTGGGCTTCTTCTTTGACATTGGTGCTTTGATGTTTGCATCTTAATAGAGGTACTATTATTATCATCCAAATTTGAGTCAAACAAGTGGTTAACCCATTGAAGCTTTATTTGGGGTTGCAATAGCCTAATTTGGTTGCATTTGATTATTCATTCATGGCTACAATTGATGCAAAATATATTGGGTTTGTGTTGCATTACATCAGCTCAATGTTGGGACCGATGGACACACTCCTATTGTTTTGAGAGCTTTCATTTACAAAGTCTTTGGACTAGCTCTCACCTAGCCATTAAGATGCTTAACTAAATCAACAACTTACTTACATTTAGCTTACTATCACGTAATGGCTACAAACTCCACAATCCAAGTGCATAGACCTTTGCTTCTTGTCTCTTCTTACTCCAAATGCACAAGAGAAGGCATAAGAGAAGATAACAGATTTTCAAGAGAAATGGAATTAGCTTCACTTGCCATTCTCTCTCTCTCTCTCTCTCTCTCTCTCTCTCTCTCTCTCTCTCTCTCTCTCTACAAAAGTAAGAGCAAGAAAGAAAAAATATAAACTTTACATACACATGAATAGCTTTTCTATTCGTTCTCATCCTTTAAATATATAAAAATTAGGGCTAGGTTTCTCCCATCTCCATTGGGCATCCTATCCCTTTTATGGTCCTTCTAACCACCAACCATGGCTCCTTTTACATGCTTTTAGACCTTGAAAATTGATTACTACACTTGAAAACTACAAAGTATTAGTGGGTTATTACAACTTGCATGGGTAGAATCCCAATTGTCATAAAAATAATAGCATAAATGTTACAAAAATGGTTCCTTTGTCAAAAATTTGTGGGCCTTGTTTATTTCTTTCCTCCTTGTATTTGACATTATTCCCACTCCTAGATGAGTGCCAGTCCATGGCACTTGCACCAAAGCTATGGTGATGCTATCGGCGATAGGCTATGGGACATCTCATAAGAAAATTGGCAGGGAAGGATAGTGCAATGTTGCAAAAGAGATGTGGATGGACCAAGGTAGTGTGATTGAGAGACTCAGAGCATGCTAGGTTACCTTAAAGAGAAAGAGAGATGTGATGGATGATGTTGGAATGATCGTGATAATTACATGCCATCAATATTGATGAGTTTTTTGAGGAGCTCCATTGTACCCATTAAGTCACTTGTACTCTTTCTACAATGCATGTCTATGTCACTTGTGCAATGGTTTTGTACTTGTACATATGCAACTAGGATATGAGTCAAATTCAAAGTAAACATAGAATGTTGTCCCACATTTGAGGACCCAATTGGTCACACATTGTATTGTTGTCCTATCCTCAGGGTGATAGGTCTTCTATGATGCAAATCAATGAGGTCAATGGTACCGATTTGTCAAAAAATGTGGTGGCACAAGTGTGGGTAGCTAATGTTTGATGTTCTTCTAGAGGCTCAAAGTTTACCAATGCAAAATCTAGGGAGGGAACTAAAGGGTTCACTATGTGATGTTTAGGTTGGTAAACCAAGGTGTGTCTAAAGTTGTCATTCAGCACAACATTTGTAGATGGTTTGAGGTGCGTCTAGCTCAATGTTTTCTATGGTAAGAATGGCTTAGTGCAATTAGTTTGTGATTTCTTATGAGAGGAAGCGGCAACATAAGGCCACTACTATTGTGTTTCCTATCTCTAATGATTGGTGTTGGCAAGTGTAGAATATGATGAAGAATCTTGGTGGTATGATGGCAAGGACAAGGTTTACTTGGGGATCTAAAGGTATCTACCTTGATAGTATCCTTGGATGCATAGAAGAGCCTTAGGGACCCATCAAGGTGTGGTGCATGACCTGTCTATAATGCCTATTGGCATCTACATGTATGGATTTTCCATCCAAAGGAGGGAATTGTTTGATTAAAGCTAGATCTTGTGCAAGATAAGTTGGAGTTTGTCTCCATTGGAGTTGAGTAGGGAGGTGAGGGCGCTCAGAGGTTGGTTAATTTTAGCCATCCATGAAAGAGACAATCATTCTCATATGAGCATGATGGCTCATATGAGAATGATGATCTCTTTCATGGGTAGCTCGTGCAAATAATGGCTAGGAGGATAATACTATTTAATAAAATTTCCATTGAAATGGCCAATGCTCTTCCCTTTTTCTTAGAGCCTTTGATTGAATATAGCAACATCTGATTGCACGTCTCAAAGTATTGTTACTTGGCATGCTTATCAATCAGGCCTTTCGCTTGGCTTTTTCAACAAGGAGCGCATGAGTTGTAAGAAGGTGTATTTTTGTGAGGTGCTCAAGCTCAATGAGTTGTTTGGCCCAAGGTTAAGTACTTTCCCAGTGCTCTTGAATTGTGATATGAAGACTCAAAATAAGGAACTTGATTTTCATAAATGCATCAATCTCATAGGTCATTCTGAAGGGAGTTTGCCTCGTGGCTATCTTCTTTGCTATGTGATAAGCCCATAGTGCTACCATGAGCTTATGATCCCATTCTAAGCACAAGACTAAAAGTGTCTTGGTTAAGACGTGAACAAGAATTTGGTTAGCCACCTCTACTTGGCCATTTTCTTGAGGGTAGTAAGGGCTAGACTTCTAGTGTAGAACAAGGAACGTGGGCAAGAGATGCTCAATAAGCTCATTTCAAAATGGGTTCTTTGGTCACTAACAATCTCAATGGGGCAACCAAAATGCAAGATAACTTGCACCCATAAGGACTTTTTCATGGTACTAGCATCATTCTTCCTAGTGGCCCTAGCCTCTGTCCACTTAGTGTAACGTGTCCACCTGTTTGCTCGTAGGACACGTCTTAGCAGCCCATCGGGAAGAGAGTCTAGAAAGCGCCGCCCGGCACTCCCATGGAATGTCACACGGTTTGCGATCTAGGTCTTCCCGATTCTGCCACGAAGCGGAAGCATTCGGGCCGTTCCCACTTAGGATTGACCTGAAACAGGGTTTCCCTAATGGTCAAATTCCTAGAACGGTAACTAGCGTCGAAGCCGAACTACTTTACGCAGAAACGTCAGGGTCGAAGCGGATTCATGCTGCACTTGGTTCAAGGAGAATGGGAAATGAGAGGGGTGCAAAGCTCGACCTCTCTGCCCGTAAGGCCCATTCCGTTCACCGCACTTTCTTCAAGGTTTCTTTAGTTGTCTAATTATCTACCACATTTAATTCGACAAGCAAAAACAGCTTCCTTGATTAGCCAATTAATCACCGGTTCCTTCACGTAACTTAAGCATTGACATAGAAAAACAATATCAAGTAAGTTCCTTTTCAACAATTGATCTTTATTTATCAGTCTTTGGAATACATCATATAATCCAGTCCGAAGGCTAATCCATAATCCAGCCCGAAGGCTAATCCATAATCCGCCCGAAGGCAATCCATAATCCTCCCGAAGGCAATCCATAATCCGCCCGAAGGCAATCCAGCAATCCTCAGGTATTACTAATCCGAGTTTCCGCCCGTAGACTAGTATGTGCGCCTCGAGATCCAATCCCGAGTCACGTCGGCCTCTTGTGCAGGACCCGGAGATAAGGGATTTACGACCAGAGCTCCCCCTGGCACCCAAGCGTCCTCCTACTCCAAGTAGCACCCATGGAGAGATCTCTTGCGGCGGGTTCGGTCCACGTACCTGGCACGGCTAACAACCCCCTTGGTTAGGGTCAGGCAGACAGTCGGGGGTAACTGATGCTGCCTCTCCCTCCAGGCCTTCAACCTAAAGCATTATTTATTTTTCCATCTTTAGTTCATTGAGCAAAGAAGTACAAACATTGCTCTTAACTGTACAAGCACAATCAATCCAGTGGTCGTTTGTTTGGCCAACTGCTAAGGTGTGAATCCTTCTCTCCGAATGCATCCAGCATTCGATGCGGGATCAATTGGGACTTGGAAAGATCCCCAAGGGTTTGTTTGTCTACCCTTTTATCCTTGGGTTAGGGTTTATACCCTGTTAATCCAAATTAACAAACACCTTAGGTTCCTTAAACTAAAACAGTAAATCTGGGCAACCTTGTTGCCCTAACTTGATTGGTCGGTTTCTTGCTAGATGATACACAACTTCCCTAACTTGGCAAATCGGCTTCAGGGGAAGGTGATGTAGCAGGATGACAACTCATCCTCAAGATAGTTTGTCTTGAAATTAGAACTTGCCAACCTCATTCTAGGGAGTGGCAATTCTATTTTGTGATTTAACACAAAAGCATGCGACATTGAAACTTGTTGCTTAGGAGTCCCATCTGACTTACGGGATCATCTCTCCCATCAATTGGCGTTCCTTGATCAAGGAATACGTTTGGTCAAGATGTAGGGTTTGGGAGTCCTCTTGATCCAACCCAACCCTAACCCAACTAGGCCGACAACGTTTGGCCTTAGGGTTTCTAAACCCAATCGGAAGTCTAGTATTAGGCCAATTTATCCTAGGGTAAAAACCCTAGATCGTTATTGTATGGGCGTCCCATTGACCCTAACATTGCGTGAATGTGGGTAGGATCTTAGGATCAAAGGTCTTGGCTTGGCATCCCAAGTGCAATACTAGGCAGAATTTTCAACGTACTAAACCCTACCTAGCGCATTGAGGTAATCATCGTTTGAGTTACACATTGCAAGTGAATTACCTAATCGAACTAATTGTCTTGCGACAAGAAGAGAGCTGTCCTTAGAGATGTTTCCTAAAAGGAAATAATTGCAAGACATAACATTCCATGCAAATATGCGATTCATAGACTTTTCCCTTCTATGAAACTATAAAATGTAAAATGACCATTTCTTTTCCCTTGTGCTAAAACTATAATGATGCAATGGAACCAAGCTTTAATGATTGGCAATTTAGGACTAACTCGTATAGAAACCTACATTGAGTTTCAACAAGAACTATACCTATAAACCCTTTGTCCAATGCAATGAATTCATGATTTAATATGAAATGCATCTTTTCCTAAAACAACTTTGATAAAGAAGTTCATGCATGACGAATGTCATAAGACTATTGTTGACTTAATCCGTTCAGCAGCACTTAACCTGACTTAAAAATGCAAGCATCCTCGCATGCAACAGGTAAGTTCATGGTTTCCTTTTCATGCAATGCAATTCTTTGGACCATATTCAATGGCGTCTAAGATTAACCTTTATATGAATCACGTCCATGGAATTAAATCATAAGTGCAACATGCGACAAGCTCTATCCTTCTTAGCATGATCCCTCTTCTAATTTATGCATTATACATTCAAGGAGATTGCAACTTGGAAGTGCAAGCATTTTTCAAAGGCATGACATGCACTAACTTCGTAAACAAATGGATAATTGCGTTTAAAATTTTCTAAAACCCATCGTGCTCAATGCATCCCTTTCATGCAAGAAAATACAATTAGAACCTGGGCATGAGGACTCGTAGCGATGTCCACGTGTAAACTTGGGTTGGAGGCTTCCGCATGTGCACCTCGCGTCTTTTGTTTGGGGGCCATCGATGACGTAGATTCTTGACTCCACAAACTCGTCCTTGCTTTTATCCGATCTACGAACTCCCTCCAGCCTTTGGGAAATCAGCCTCAAAATCTACCTACTCCCTCCCTTGCGCAGAAATTATCTTTATAAGGTGTGGTTATAAACACCCGGGGAAAGGCCGTATGTACAAGGCTTATGGAAGCCTTATTTTTAAGAAGCTTTTGTTCAACAACAGAATGATGTGGAGGGGGGGGAAGGAAGATGACAACGAAGAAGGCGACGATGATGATGGTGGTAAGGACGGAGGTGGCGAGGCGCAGCATGGCGACGTGGCGGGTCAGTGTGGCGGCGTCCACAGAGGCAAGGCGGCAGCTTCCACGCTTCCTCTCTCCCCCCTCCTAGCTTAAGAGGGAGTTTATATAGGCTTTTAAGGGGGGGGGGGGGGGAGGGGAGGGGGGGATGGGATGGGATCCACACACGTGGAGGGAGGCATGATCCCCTCCTCGACTCCTCTCAACTCCACTTAACTCACTCCCTCTCCCCTGCCATGCATCGGCTGAGGGGAGGGGGTAAATATTTAAAAAAAATTGCAAAATTTAACCATTATCATTTTGCATTTCCCGTAAAGGGTGTTCTCGTGCGGCCCTGAGGCCTTCAAGCCGCGGCCTCTTATGCACCATGCGGGTGGAGTTTATTAATGCATGCCGAGTAAGGACTTAGCCACTAACATTATTCCGTCGCGGGAGATGACTTAGCACTTCTTTTGCGTGGAGCGTGTAGTGGTCAAAATTCTTTAATATTTCATGCAGAAATATTACACTTAGTTATGTAGTTTGTGGGCACATTAATGTAGCGTGCTTGAGAATACAAGGCAGTAGGGCTAATTGTTCCCATAATGTCTATTCTATACTTCTCAAACATTGGCAGAGGCGATGACAAGTGAGAGTTCCATTTTGTCTTTCCTGATGGGGAGGTTGATATGTTGGCATTCGTCATAGTTTTTTATGAAATGGGTTGGATCTTGAAAGAGAGCTGGCCACCACCACGATAAGCAGGGATTGCGATGATGTGATTATGTTTTTGCAATCTCATAATAATAGCACATCATTAACTCCACGATTTTGCATTAATAATGATAAAAATAATATTAATTAGGTGAAAGTTGCTATTTCAATTAACCCAGAGGGGTTTCTATGTATCCCAATGAGCCCGCTAGGTTTTTTGGGAAGCCCATCGAGCCCACTAAGATATGGAGAAAATCTAGCATGTTTAAAGCCCTTTAAAATCCACTATATATAAATAATCGTGATCGCATTTCTCACTTTTCCAGCTTTTAGGAGAGTCTCTTAGGGAGTGCATCCTTCTTGGGTGCCCTTGACATGCCCTATGTATGTGTGGGGCTAGAGATGGAGTTGGCAAATTGAGGCTCCCAACATCTAAGCTTAAGAACCCCCAAGAGACAATGTAAGTGAATATGAAGTCGATTATTTTTGGAAGCCTTGCATAGATATTCTCACACTCCTCCAATTTCATTGGCATTGCTTTTACTATCTTAGTCATGGTCTTATCAACCAATCTTATGTTGACAAGCTCAAAGCTTTATGTGAGTATGTTTATCATTTTATCAATTTGCTTAAAGCCATCAATCATTGATTGTCTTGTCTACTCAACAAGACCTTCAACCATGTCAACTATAGATCTATTTCCATAACTTGGCTTCATTAATATAACAAGGGGGCTTGAGTTTGTTTGTTTTGGGTGGGGTGGGGGGGGAGCCTTGCTTACCTTTTAATATTGGAATTCCCCAAATTGTTGAGTTTCTCTTGAATACTAGATGTTCAACAACTTGGAGAGCCCTTTGTTCAGTCTTTGGTAGGTTTCTGAAGTCAAAGGGTGCAATTGCTTTCATGGTAGCTCTACATGTCCATAAGATGTCCTTAGGCACTCGCACTGGCTTGATGCTTTGTCTTGTATGGTCATTACCCCTTTTGGTTGCTCTCCTTGATGTTTCTACCTGTTTTGGTGGAGGTTTATGATTTGGCTATCTTAGTCCTCATTCCTTCATCTATTCATATCCCAGTGAACCTTGAAGTTCTTCCAAAAACAATTGTGCTTCTATGTTTCCATAAACTTCTATGACTACTACTCTCATTGCATTACATATTTTCAAAGAGCCTTCATTAAGAAGGGAGTCAACACCAAAGAGGACACTCCGAACATTGAAACTTGCATGAGAACTTGCAGACTTGATCCATTCTCCTACTTTCCTCCACACTTTCTTCACCTCTCTACATGCCCAAACCATGTGAGAAACTAATTCAACTTCCCTCTTAACACACCAAGCATAATCAAAAATTTTCCATACACTCCAAAAAATCTTTCCCTTACGAGAAATCTATTAGTCAACACCTTCCATAAGATCATGTTGAGTCTACCAAATGGTGTGATTCTCCAAACCCTTCTCAACCTTCTCCTCCAAGTTCTCATCTTGATTTTGGGGAATCTCCTTTTCAAATAGTCCATAGTTTTTACAATTCTACCTTGAAATCGCTGAAAATCACTTCGTTTCTTGCAATCAACTAGGGCTTTACTTGATTCTATCTATGAGTACATGAGTAGAGGGACACTCTTGGGAATGCTAGGATTACTCTCCTTTTTTCCTCTCAAAGACCAATCACAACCATTCTCCTTTATTATTGACTGACCATTGTTGAATTTTCTCCACACTGGAGTCTTAAGTTGTCCTTCATGCCAAACACCCACCCACCTATGTATTCCCTTAGCTTAGCTTTTTTAATTATGGGAGCAAAACCACCTTCATATGTTGTATCAAAAAATCACATAAATTGCAATAAGGAAGCTTCTCCTTTGCCATCCATTAAGGGGGCACATTCTACTTCACTGACCTTAGTTCTCCAAACCTCTACCCATTTTTCAACTACTTCCAAGCTTTTTAATAGACTTTGGCTGCTTTATTAATAATAATATCCTCCCATACAAGAGCAAGCCATTTGCCACCTTATATAAGGATGCAACCAATGACATATCTACTAATTTTGGGCCAAGGTTAGAGCTCATCCTCTTGATGAGCCTTAACATCATCAAGCTCGTTCTTTCTTTGAGGGACTCAAGGTCGAGACCTTTCTTGTCAAATGTCACCACTTCCCATGAGACTAAGTGCCATGCATGCCCAACAGTTTTGGCCCAAAGAAATTCTCTAATGCTTTCTCAAACTCATTTTGAGTTGGTAAACTAAAAAGCAAAGATGCTTCCCACAAAGATAGCAGCAAACAACATGGATTTAATTATAATGATCTTGCCACCCATTAGAAAATTCTCCACATTCCATCTCTACAATTTTACTCAATTTTCCCGTTTCGCCAATTGAAACACTTACATTTGTTGATGCCCTTAATTCCATAATTAGCGAGCCAATTAGGGGAATCATTGAGTCCCAAGTGGACCACCTTCATTCCTTAATTCCATAATTAGCGAGCCAATTAGGGAAATCATTGAGTCCCAAGTGGACCACCTCCATTTCAATATTATCATTGACCAACCTTGAGTTGTCTTAAAGTACCTAAAATTACATACATTAAGCTTTCACATGGGTTATGCTAAGCAACAATTATGTTTGAATTGCCATGCAAGCCATCTAGCATTGACAAAAACTCCATCCTTAAGATCAAGATCAATTGCATTGCTTATTGGGTTGTAGCCCATCCAAGTGGTTTCAATGTGTGGGTGTATGTACACAGAAGAGTAAGTTCAAACCCTAGATACTAACCTTAGGGCATCTCGCAACTTTCAAATTTCAAGCCTACTTCCAAATTTATTTAAAATATTTATTTGGATTGCTCTTACATTGTTTGACAATCCTTGGTGAACTATCCGTTACCCCTCCTTACAAAGCACTTTGCTTTTCAACAAACAACAAAGCTAACATCAATCACTCAACTAAAGCCATCATGCTCTCAAATGCTTGTTGAGGATAATGGGTGTCATGTATCTACGTAGTCCACCATGAAATCCATCACAGCTCTATGTAGGTATTATTCAATCAGCTCCTCTAGCCTACTCACCAAATTTGGCAAAGATACAAACAAAGGCCTTTTGTTATAAGGAACTCTCTACAAAGTGTTTCACATATCCAAGACACTTTTATGTGATTGGATTATTAAAATTTTGAAATCTCGAAACAAGAGAAATCTAGCATGCAATGCATGCTCGGTATGTACGTAAGAAGCCTCTAGAGGGATACCTAACCTTCAAACAAGAAATGAAAACTTCCCACAACTCAAAAAGCTTCTTCAAGCGATCTTAAATGAAACCCACATGATTTATCCTTACAAGACAATCGAGCTTCTGCTTATTGCAAAATAAATCACTATACTTAGCCCTTGTAAGAACTTACACAAGATAGAACAAAGCTTTACATAGCACCACAAAGCTTTTCATGTTTTCAACGCTATTCATTTGAACTTCACTTCTCCTGCGGATCTAGGTCTAATTGAGCCTTCAATGTACATTGATCGTGTCACGGCCGTGGTACCATCTATGTTAAAGGTCATTCTATCTTCTGCTGTAAGAAGTATCATCGAAGTCATCTAGGTCATCGTTGCCAAAAGAGCCACCATAACCTCCTCTACTGCCACCACCGCCCCCATAACCTCCACCACCATAGCCTCCACCTCCTCCTCCGAATCCGCGTTCAGGAAACGGTTTTTCAATTGCAAAATTCACTCGCAATGTTCTTCCATTCAGGTCCTGCACATCGAAAATAATTAAAAGGGTAATTATCCAAGAAGGCACAGTTAGTACTACAGCAGTATTGTAGAGCTCAGAATAGTACTCTTCCGTTCATAGTTTCCATAGCACTCTGGGCTTGCTCTGCTGATTTAAAGACGACAAATCCAAACCCTTTGGACCTTCCTGTCTCTCTGTCCATTACAATTTTAGCTGCAGAAAGCACATCTTCTGAGAAAATGTAAAGATGTATAAAGAGGGACACACTTGCTACAGATAAGAACCACCATGAGGCCCACCTTCAATTACATCTCCAAAGCTTGAAAAGGCATCACTCAGGGTACTGTCGTCTGTTCCGAATGAAAGCCCTGGCATATTGAAATATTTGGTGGCAACTGTAAGCATTTCTGACAAAGCGTGCAATTCTTATTGCGATATCAACACATTGCATACTAAGACTAGTCATGTCAGATTCTGCTTAATCTTCCCTAGTAGAGGATCCGACCAATGGCATCAAATATTTCTCATTAGGCGTCCTGCATGATTCCTATTGTTTTGCCACACTGTGTGCCAAGATAGGTCATGTTACATAATATGGAGTAAATGCAATTCCTGATGCTTTATTACATCGTGTAAGCATGCCAGGTTAATCTGGTTAAACCTTTCTGGAGAAAAGTATGCAAGTAATATATGAAACTTATGCCAAAACAGAACTTAGAAGATGCAAAGCCAGTTACAAATCATGGAGAAAAGAATGATCATGCTTCAGAAAATGCCAGAAATTTGGAAAGAACACAGTACCTCCAACAAAGAGCTTCGTTGAAGGCCCCGAAGACATGAAACGAACTCCGCTGCTGCTGAAAAGGCTGGATGAAGAAGCGAGCCGCTCTCTACACAGACCAGCCAGGGTGGAGCGCCATACCCGAGAACACCTGGCAACAAAAGCCATGGCCACAGGCAAGAGCTTTCTCTATCGTATCTTCTTGTTCTTTTCTAGAGTTCGACACGTTGCCGAAGGTTCCCTAGGGTTTCAACTGACACCTAGGGTTTCTGCTGCTCTTGATCCTTCGTGTATCAGAGGCGGGGGCAAAGGGCCTGCCCTTTCAGGCCATGGGAGAGCCGGCCGTATTGCAGCCCTGAGGCAGCCATCGCGAGTATGCATTTACGAGAAACTTAAGCAAGCTATGCCTTTCTGAACAAGTATCTGAAAGAAGATCTTGTCCGTCCATGGGAAAACCGTGGATCCTCCTAAAACCCCAGTTTAAGCCTTTTTTAGGAGCAGTTAAAACCTAAGCACAAGCCCGCTGCTGCACTTTGGAGAGGTTGCAAGGCTACATCTCGCCTTTTTTGCATAATCTATTTTATATATTATTCAAATGTTTACCAAAGCTTTTTTTTGCGAAGCACCAAAACCTATCTCGAACCTAATACTAGCATTCCATGCCCCGAAGCGGCAAGCAAAGTTGCCGTGCACAACTTCACTCAACAATCCATTTCTCTTCTTTCTCTCTCCTCTTTTCCCTCTCTATTTTTAATTTTTTTCTTCACCCTCTCTCTCTCTTTCTCTCTCTCTCTCTCTCTCTCTCTCTCTCTCTCTCTCTCTCTCTTAATTTTATATTTCCTCTATAATTCTCTCCCCATGTTCCTTCTCTCTCTTTCTCTTTTCCCCCCATAGTCTCTCTTAAAGTATGTATATTTTATTTTTTTCTTACATATAATTCTCTCTTTATGTTCATATTTTCTCTCTTCTCCTCTCTCTCCCTCTCATTTTATTCTCTCTCTCTCCACCCCCTTTTCTTCTCCTCTCATTTTTTCTAATTTTCCTTTTTTTCTTCTCTACCTCACTCTCTTTTAAATTTTATATTTTCTCTCTCTCTCTCTTCCCCTCTCTCTCCTCTCTCCCTTCCCCCTCTCAAAAAATATTTAAATTTAAAAAAGACTTTTCTCTTTTCCCCCATCTCTCTTCTTCTTCTTCTTCTTATTCTTCTTCTTCTTCTTTCTCTCTCTCTCTCTCTCTCTTTCTCTCTCTCTCTAAATTTTTTTATTTTCTCTTTCTTTTAAATTTCATATTTCCTCTCTATAATTCTCTCTCTGTTTAAATTCTCTCTCTTCTTCTTTTTCTTCTTTTCTCTCTCTCCTTTTTCTCTCCCTGCTTTTCTTCTCTCTATCTCTCTCCCCTCCTTTTCTTCTCCCCCTCTCTCCTCTCTTTTTTTTTTATTTTTTTCTCTCTCTCTTAAGTTTTATATTTTCTCTCTCTATAATTCTCTTTCTCTATGTTTTCCCTCTCTCCTCTTTTTCTTTTTTGCTCTCTCTCTCTCTTCTTATTTTTCTTTTTTTCTCTCTTTCTATTTCAAGTTTTTCTCTCGCTCTCTTTTCTCTCTATTTTTCTCTTTTCTCTCTTCCCCTTTCTCTCCCCCTATTTTCTCTCTCTTTCAAATTATATATTTTTTCTCTATCTCTCTCTAAGTCAAAAACTATATCAACAAAGTTTAATTTTAAAAAGAATATTATCTTTCCTCTTTCCCCCTCTCTCCGTCTTTTTCTCTTTTTTCTTCTTCCTCTTCATTATCATCATCTTCTTCTTCTTCTTCTTCTTCTTCTTCTTCTTCTTCTTCTCACTTTCATTCTTCTTCTTCTATCTCCCTCTCAAAGTGTGTGAAAAGCTATGTCCAAAAAATATTAAATTAACATATTTAATTAAAAGAAAAGTTTAATTTAACTGTGTGTGTGAGAAAGAGGGAGAGAGAATCCTAGGCCCTATACATGAGAGACAGGGGGGAGGGGAAAGGAATTTAATTAAAAAGAGGAGGGGGAAGAGAAAGGGAAAGATTATATGTGAGAGAGAGGGAATGGGTTTTTAATTTAAAAAAGGGAGATAAAAGAGAGAGAGAGAGAGAGAGAGAGAGAAGGGGGGAGGGGAAATGGGGTTTTAATTAAAAAGAGGAGGGGGAAGAGAAAATGAGATATTGCACATGAGAGAGAGGGGAGGGGAGGGGGTTTTAATTAAGAAAGAGAGGTTTGGAAAAGGAGGTAGGTTGTTCGGAAAGCCCTTTGGAGGTTTGGGGCTTTCCGAACCTACAACCAAAATAATATAGTAGTAATTGAAGAGGAGAGAGAGAGAGAGAGAGAGAGAGAATCCTAAGCCCTATACATGAGAGAGAGGGGGGAGGGGGGAGGAATTTAATTAAAAAGGGAAGGGGGAAGAGAAAGGGAGAGATTATACATGAGAGACAGGGGATAGGGTTTTAATTTGAGAGAGAGAGAGAGAGAGAGAGAGAGAAAGAGCCTAAGCCCTACAATAAGAGAAAGGGGGGGAGGGGAAAGCGGCTTTTAATTAAAAAGAGGAGGGGGAAGAGAAAAAGAGAGATCACACATGAGAGAGAGGGTAGGGGAGGGGGTTTTAATTGAAAAAGGGAGGTTTGGAAAAGGGAGTAGGTTCGGGAAGCCCTCTTGAGGTTCAATACAACAACCAAAATAATATAGTAGTAAGATGCTTTCTCTTTCTTTAAATTTTCAAAATGAATAGCTTTAAATTTTTAGTAACAAAGGTTCATGAGTCATCTATTTTGTATATTATTCAAAAATTTACCAAGCCTCTCTTTTCTGAAGCACCAAAACTTCTCCCGAACTTGAGGAAGCTCTCATAGTTTTTTGTGTTTTTTCTTTCTTTAAATTTTTAAAATGAATCTATTATTTATATTGTTCAAAGGTTTACCGGAGCACCAAAACCTCTCTCGAACAACCTGAGGAAGCACTCATAGTTTTTTGTGCTTCTTCTTTCTTTAAATTTTTAAAATGAATCTATTCAATATATTATTCAAAGGTTTACAAACCTCTCTTTTTCGAAACACCAAGACCTCTCCTGAACCTAAGGAAGCTCTCATTTTTTTTGTGCTTTCTTTTTCTTTAGATTTTTAAAATGAATATATTCTATATATTATTAAAAGGTTTACAAAACCTCTCTTTTTTGAAGCACCAAAACTTCATCCAAACCTAAGGAACCTCTCATAGTTTTTTGTGCTTTTTCTTTCTTTAAATTTATAAAATGAATAGTTAAAAATTTTTACTAAAGAAAGGTTCACGAGTCATCTATTTGATAAATTAATTGAAAGATTGAATGTGTAACAAAACATGCCGTGTGAAAGTGTAAAAAATATGATAAATGGATGTGATTTCTTCATGAAAACCTCTTGTCATATGAAATGTGCATTAGGATGCAAAGTGCCCAAACTATTATTGATACCGGTGCTTCAAACCCCAGTGCAAAGCACAAGGAGAATATCAGTGAAAAGCTCCAAGAGAATCTAGGTGTAGAGCACCTAGTTTTCCACTAAAAGCAATGAACCATACTATCACACATTATTTACTTTCAATCAAAAAAAGCACATATCAGATACGCATTGTGCACAAGCAAACATGAACATGCATAAACAAATTATTGCAACACCTACATTAGAAAGCAATGAACAAGAAAAAGGAACTCCTTCAAAATACGAATGTTTACTTCAAAACTTTGTGCAAAGAGCACATTGCAAACAACCATAGTCTTGTTCACCGATGAATATAGAAGGATAGGGCAAGAGAAAGCCAGTTTTGCATCAAAAAACTGGAAGCATTGTTAGAAATCAAGCTCACCATCAGTGTGTCTTCATCTATGACCGACATCTATGACAGCTAGTGTGTACAGCTGTCTACATGTGACTACATTAAATAAGTCGGGTTAGTAGTCAGTCAGTGACCTGACTAGAGTTAGTCAATCTAGTCTACATTTACACTAGGTCACTTTATCTTGTAGTGTGTGTGCTTTTCAGTTCAGTGTGTGGAAATGAAGGAATGAGCTTGAGAGCCTGAAGGCTCATGGATATGGAGTCTTTCCCTTTCTCTCTCTCTACTCTTTAAACATGGTATCAGAGCTTCATCCATGAGGCTGTGGGAGAATGGGCATGACAACTTGCAGTGCAAAGGAGATGGAAGTAAGGAATGAGGAAGAAGCTGGACACTTGCAAATGAAGCCATAGTTAAAGGAAGGAATCAGCGTGGACTGCCTTTTGAAAATCGTGGACTGCCTCCTGAAAATCAACAACCTGTGTCTGAAAATCGTGGACTATCTCCTGAAAATCAGCAACCTGTATCTGAAAATCTGCGCCTGCTGATCTGAATGGACAACAACCTGTATCTGAAAATCTACACCTGCTGATCTGAATGGACAGCAACATGTATCTGAAAATCTGCGCCTGCTGATCTGAGTGGACAGCAACTTGTGCCTGAAAATCTGCGCCCCTTGATCTGAAAATCTGCGTCTGCTGATCTGAGTGGACAGCAACCTGTCAATCTTCAGTTGGGCACCTGGACAAGGTTCATAGAGCATGTATGCTCACTATTGAAGGTATTTGAAGTGTGCAAGAAGTAAATGCTTGTGTGGGAGCTCTGTTATGAGCTGGAGTGACAGACACAGACCTGTAATCATTTCTGAACTACTGTAAACATGAATGGACAGCATGCATTCAGTCATTACTGACACACAGGAGCCTTGTACTACACTCAGAAGGCATCTTTGGAGCACAAGAATGTGTCAAAGCATGTATACATTGGATCAAATGTCTTGGAGCTGAGATCTTTTGCTCAGAATACTCAGATCTGAAAATCAATGACAGGCTGAAAACTGTCATACACAGTCAATTACAGAATACTCAGAGATGAAAATCAATGACAGGCTGAAAACTGTCATACACAGTCAATGACAGAATACTCAGATCTGAAAATCAATGACAGGCTGAAAACTGTCATACACAGTCAATGACAGGCTGAAAACTGTCATACACAGTCAATGACAGAATACTCAGATCTGAAAATCAATGACAGGCTAAAAACTGTCATACACAGTCAATGACAAGTACTGTGCATTACTGAAGCAATACAGGTCATCTTGGGGGTTCCATCATCTATATGAACTGGCCTGTATATGCTGAATGCATGGAGAATTGAAGCAAGCAATGAAGCATCATTGAAAACTGAATTTTGAAGCTGAAATAAATGCAGTTACACTGTCTTGGTTAATTACAAACAACTCATGAGGTTTATGCCATTGGTCAATGAAGACAGGTTGTCTATGCCTACTCAGATGCTCATGTATTAAACTTGCCACTACAAAGTAAATGTATGGCATGGTCAAAAGACATTTTGGAGCTGCTTGGAGCTTGGTATGCTGAATTCTGGTTGACTGCAACTTGAAACTGAATTTGTTGACACACTCAGTTTTGGACTTGAAATTGCTACTGGTTACTCACAGTTTACAGTTTTCAGACTGCATGTATGTACCCTGGCAGTGAGGTTACATAAGCTTAAGCTGAAGCAAACACATAGCTTATGTATTGACAGTTATATCTATAGTTGAGACCACTTGTTTGAGGGTTGTTTTGGGGTGTCAGTGGCCTGAAATACCCTGGTTTTTTTCTGCAATTTAGTGCAGAAAACTGTCATAAACTGTTACGGACTGAACTTAGTCAGTCATACTTATTGGACTGCAGGGAGTCAGGCACTTGATAGACAGTCTATTGCATCATGGCTAATGCACATGGGACTGACAATATCACTCAGATAGTTGGAGAGAAGTTGGATAATAAGAACTTTACATTATGGAAATTCAGAATGAAAAACTTTCTGGTTGGCAGAGGTTATTGGGATTTATGTACAGGAGATGAAGTTGCTCCTGAGTTGCATGCACACAATCCAACAAATGAACAGAAAAGAGCCTACAGGCTATGGAATGAAAGAGCATGCAAGGTGCTGCATTGGTTTTCCTTATGTATATCTGATGCTATGGTAATTCAAATCACTGGATGTGAGACTCCGAAGGATGCTTGGGACATACTGATGAAAAATTATGGAACCATGACACATGCAAGAAAGATCCAGTTGAAACAGCAGTTCAACAACATGTCTAGGAATGGCGAGAGCATCCAAACGTATACCACAGAGATTAAGACCATAGCTGATCAACTTGCTACTATTGGCTCAAGTGTATCAGAAGATGATATGATTGCTGTTGCTTTGAATGGCTTAGGCAAAGAGTACAAAGCTTTTGACACTTTCATTTCTGTCAGAGAAGAGCCCCCTAGCTGGGAAGAGCTAGTTGCTTTGTTGCTGCATGAGGAAGTCAAACTTGGTTTGAATATAGGTTCTAGTGCATCTCAGAGTAGAGACACTGTGTTGTACTCTAGCCAGCGTGGCAAAGGATCTAGAGGTCGTGGTTCATTTCGAGGTCGTGGTGACACTCGTAATACTTATGGACAGTAGTAGCAGCAGAGTAATTGGCATGGTGCAAATACACAAGGCCAGCGTGGATCTGGTGGGTTTAGAGGCAGGGGGAGATCACCCCGAGGTAGAGGTGGTGGTTCTGGTTCATGGCAGTTGTCTGATCAGTCCAACAGGGACAAGGACTGCAATTATTGTGGCCGGTATGGGCATATTGCAAAGGATTGTTACAAGAAGCAAGGAGATATGAAGGCAAAGGGCAGACAGCATGGGCACTATGCATCTTCCAGTGGTGCTCATGATGAGTCAGTTGATAGACTCTTTGCCATGCAGCATGTATCTAAAAATGCATCGAGATATGATAGAGATGACAGATGGTACACTGACTCTGGAGCGTCAAACCACATGACCCCGCATGGAGAGTGGTTTGATGAGATGGTTGCAGGTACACATGGTCATGTATGTACTGGGGATGATACCCAACATGACATAAAGCATAAAGGGATTGTTCCATTGATGCCTGATGGCAAGAAGAAAGGCCTGCATGATGTCTTACATGTACCGACCATAACAAAGAATTTGTTGTCTGTGGGTCAAATGGCAGAACAGAATCTGCAAGTGAGGTTTAACAAGGATGGATGTTTCATTGAGGAGTATGGAAATGGCTGCAAGCTAATTGCCAAGGGCAGAAGGGATGGCAGGATGTTTACTTTGGAAGCGACCATTCTTGAACTTAAAGCAGCTATGTTTGCTCATGATGAGAGTGCCATCAGAGATGTAGAGATCTGGCACAAGAGAATCGGACATGTCAATGTACAAAAGCTGAAATCTATGCAACAGAAAGAAGTAGTACTTGGATTACCTAAATTCAAGTATAATGATTTTGGTCATGTATGCCCTGCATGTCAGTTTGGGAAGCAGGCACGGTTTCCTTTCATGAGACATGTAAAAAACAGCACTAGGCCTTTACAGTTGGTACACTCTAATGTCTGGGGTCCTTCACATAATGCTTCCTTTGGCGGTGCACGATATTATGTCTCATTTATTGATGATTTCAGCAGGTACACTTGGCTTTATATCTTGAAACATAAGGATGATGTGTTTGATGCATTCAAAGACTTCAAGAAACATGTTGAAAATGAATTGGGCTGTTACATATCATGTTTGAGATCAGATGGAGGAGGTGAATATGTCTCAAACTACTTTGACAGGTATCTTGCTAAACATGGGATCAGAAGACAGCTCACATGCAGTTATACACCGCAGCAAAACGGTGTTGCAGAGAGGAAAAACAGGGTTTTGATGGAGTCAGCTAGAGCTATGCTGAATGAAAAATGTCTGCCAAATGGTTATTGGGCTGAAGTAGTGGTGACTGTTGTATATGTGCTGAATCGAACCCCTACAGCAGGGATTCATGATGTCACTCCGTATGAACGGCTGTATGGTCATAAACCTGATATTTCACACTTGAAGGTATTTGGCAGCATTGCATATGTGCATATACTGGATGAGAAGAGGAAGAAATTGGATCCTAAGGCAGTGAAAAGTGTGTTTATTGGATATGCACAGGAACGGAAAGCTTATAAGTTTTATGTACCTTCTACGCATGAGACACTCATAAGCAGAGATGTGGTATTTGATGAGTTAGCATCTTGGTATGGGAATCCTATTGCAGTGCTTGCTGATGGCTCACCCAGTATGAGTCATGCTGAAAACACTCCTGCAGAGAGTACTTCCATGACTGGTTAGACAGGTGATGTATCATCTACAGTGAGTCCTTGGACAGGACGATTACGGAGTCGCACTACTGCATCCACTGACACGGATATGTCAGTGAGGGGGAGAACAGATAAGGGAAAAGAAAAGGTTTTTGAAGATGTAACAGGTCCACTCACTGCAGGTTATGATTCATCTAGCAGTGGCAGCTTAGATAGTGAATTGGGGATTCCGTCTGTTATGACGCCAGGTGCTAGACAGAGCCGTTATGTGCCGCCTCATGAGAGGCAAGCTCACAGTGAGCCACAACTCAGGAGATCAGAGAGGGTCAGACGACCTGTTGACAGGTATACTTACACTGGATATTCAGCCCGTCATTATGCTTATATGACGAAAGTAACAGGTTTTAGAGAACCAAGTAAGTTTGATGAGATAGTTTCAGATGAGAATTGGCGTGCTGCTATGGATGAGGAATATTCAGCTTTGGCTAAAAATTGTACATGGGATTTGGTACAGTTGCCTAAGGGCAAAACACCTATTGGATGCAAGTGGGTGTATAAGGTAAAATGTAAATCAGATGGATCATTGGAAAGATATAAGGCCAGGCTGGTTGCAAAAGGGTATGCGCAACAGTATGGTCTTGATTATGAGGAGACTTTCAGCCCTGTAGCAAAGATGGCTACAGTTAGAACTGTGATTGCTTTGGCAGAAGCTAGAGGCTGGAAACTATGGCAGATGGATGTAAAGAATGCATTTCTCAATGGAGAATTACAGGAAGAGGTTTACATGGAATAGCCTGAAGGCTATGTACATCCAGAATTTCCAGCACATGTATGTCGGCTGAAAAAGGCATTATATGGGCTGAAACAGGCACCCAGAGCATGGAATGCTCGCATCAGCAGTTATTTACAGCAACATGGTTTCCGATTGGGAGATGTTGATCATAGTTTGTTTGCGAAGAAGACAGATAGTGGCTATGTTTTCCTAGTTGTCTATGTTGATGACTTAATCATTACAGGAGATGATGAAAATGGGATTGCTGAAATAAAGACGTGTTTACAGGCTGAATTTAAGGTCAAGGACCTTGGAGAGCTGAAATACTTTTTGGGGATTGAGGTTGTTTCTACACCTCAAGGCATATGGCTGCTACAGAAGCAGTATGCTCATGACATGTTACAGAAATATGGTATGGCTGATTGCAAGCCTATGGATACGCCTTTGGAGTAGAATGTCAAGCTGCAGATTGATGTTGGGACAGAGATTGAGAATGTTACTATGTACAAACAGATGGTAGGCAGCTTGATCTATCTCACGATCACTAGACCTGACTTGAGTTATGCTGTGGGGCTAATCAGTCAGTTCATGTAGAAGCCTCGCAAACCACACTTGGATGCAGTCAGAAGAATTCTGAGATATGTAAAGGGTACCAGAGATCATGGGCTATTTTATGCATATGGGAAAACCCTTGACTTGATGGGGTACACTGATGCTGACTGGGCTGGTTGCACATATGACAGGAGGTCAACCAGTGCCTATGCATTTGGATTGGGTAGTAGCATGATCAGTTGTTGGCAGAGTAAGAAATAGCCTACAGTTGCATTGTCCAGTACGGAAGCAGAGTATCGTGGTGCGGCCTTAGTGGCCTGTGAAGCTAAGTGGTTACAGAAGTTACTGAATGACTTGGGAGTACACTTGGACAGCAAAGTCAAGCTGTACTGTGACAATTTGAGCAGTGTTATGTTAGCAAGCAATCCTGTTTATCATGCAAGATCAAAACACATTGAGGTTCACTACCATTTCATCAGGGAAATGGTTTTAGCAGATCAGATTGACTTGGAGCATGTGAAGACTGAAGACCAGGTAGCAGACATCTTTACCAAATCACTTGGTAAAGATAAGTTCATTCACTTTAGACAGCTACTTGGAGTGATGCAGATTATTTGAGTTTTGTTTTTGAGCTTGAGGGGGAGTGTTAGAAATCAAGCTCACCATCAGTGTGTCTTCATCTATGACCGACATCTATGACAGCTAGTGTGTACAGCTGTCTACATGTGACTACATTAAATAAGTCGGGTTAGTAGTCAATCAGTGACCTGACTAGAGTTAGTCGGTCTAGTCTACATTTACACTAGGTCACTTTATCTTGTAGTGTGTGTACTTTTCAGTTCAGTGTGTGGAAATGAAGGAATGAGCTTGAGAGCCTGAAGGCTCATGGATATGGAGTCTTTCCCTTTCTCTCTCTCTACTCTTTAAACAAGCATAAGCAAGCTCTTGCAAAGCTTCAACAAAGAAGCACAATAAATGTACAAAGAAAAGACAACCATTCAAAAAAGTTCTTTTTCACAAACGTTCATTATTGGAGAGCATTGGAGCATCTATGACATTGTGCACTAGAGATGCCTGCATGCTTCTTTTATATGAATTGATGTGATTATTGGTCATTCTAAACTTCCTTTTACTTGAAAAGAACACAAAGTTCACTTATTAGGAGCAAAATCGCACCAAAGGACACCTAGAAGCAAATATAGTTTATAGTTTTAACGCCTCAATTAGAAGTTAGTGTGCAAATCTCTATTCCATTGAGCATAGTCATGCCAAGTTGTAATTGATGCACGCTTACCAACCATGAAAGATCCATGAACTCATGATGCTCCCAACACTGCAAGTTGCGTGAAAAATGTCTTCTTGGAATTATGAATGCTCCCAAAGGGGAAAATACATAAAAACATCAAACATAAGCCACATGTTGGATATCTAAAAAATATTGGACTACTTGAATCCAAGTATGGGAGCACAGGAAGATGCTCAACAACATGAGCAAGGCTCTTGCACATAATGGGAACTAACAACAAAGAAGTGAATTCTTCTTGGAAGAAGCATAGTTGAGTTTTTGATGCAGAGTAATATGTGTAGATAGTGGTAGACATCTGAAGAAGCCAATGAAAAAAAGAGAGATTTTGAACACATTAAGTAGTGCAAAATCAAGCAATGAAAGTCAATTTTTAGGAGAAAGATTGAAATTGCATATACACACAGAACACAAATATTATTGCAGAATTGAAAATATTATCTCTATGAAATGATTTGTGGAACATTTTTGAAATTACAAACACATATGCTAATTCTATATAATTGCTCAAGTGAAATGTAGATGCCAACCCATTTGTGTTAATAATATTTACATACACAAAGGCCAAAGTTCCTTCTCAACTTCAATATTAAGAGGGTTACAAAGGGCAATCAAATGGCATTCCAATTGAAAAAGTTTCATTAGTATTTAGATTAGAGATGCCGACTCATCTATGTCAAGAATCCATTTAATCTAGCAATATCCATTTTTAATGACACTAGTTCCTTTTGTAAAGCCACACTTGCTCAATAAATTCCCTTGAGGCTAATGTGTTTGGAAAATCACCATTCCGCTAGAACCATGATATTCTCCCTTCAACATAGCATGTACCAATTCCTTGTTTCATGTGCTCCCTCTACTACACCTTCAATTCAGAAAGCAACTCACCAACAATATTGTGCAAGCCAAGATGTCCACTCCTTATCTCTCGCAACACATCTTGAAGGTATATAGTTTGCATTCATATTTACTTTGAGAAAGACTCAATGCTATGGCCAACATGGCCATCCATTTTGACTACTTTTTCCTCAATTTTACAAAGACTCCAAGGTAAAAAAGGACTACTCATCATATCCATAGCTCATTGGTGCTTGGGGATGCAAGGATATGCTTCTAGCTTGCCTCATTTATTGGTTGTAGGTGTGTCAGTCCATCTTCCACCTCTATGGAAGGCTTTGACCTAAAAAACATGAGAACATAAAATGTATGAACATATCTTCAAAAAAAACACCTTAGCGTCACATCAAGAAGTTGATTTTAGCTTTGACCATCGTTAGAACATTCTGGGAATGCATAGAAAATGCCAAGCAATGCACACCCAACTGAATAACACCAAGCAAGCAAGTGTTGTCGAGAGGTTTTTCTCCCATCATCTTAGATATCATGCATCTTCATTAAATGCAAAGATGTTGTAAAGCATTGGTTTTGATGTTGCAACATGCATATCAGGGACAAAGGGTTGGCCATGTTCCATTGCCACATGCAGAAGGTTAGTCAAGAAGCAAAAATCAATCATTATCAACATATGACATATCATGACTATTATCAACACATTTTCCCATCATTTTTTTAAAAAGATGCCAATTGAAATCTATTTGGATCGAAACACCAAGGCAAAAGACAAAGTCATCTTGCTTTCTACAACAATTCTAAGCACACAATATTCGTGGTAGTACAAGAGTTTGCACATCTATTTTGTAGCAAAACCTTTATGGAATCACCAGACCTCATGTGACTAAAAGTGTGACATGCCTGTCGGAGACGCTTCCTTGTTGGCATGTTCTTAGTAGCCCATCAAGAGATATCCTAGACAACACCATCTAGGACTCCGTGGAATACCTCGAAATTTGCTATATAGGCTTGCTTGAGTTTGCCTTGCAGGGGAAGTTCCGGCCATTCCCACAAGGATCATCCCAAGTTTTAGGTTTCTAATATTAGTCAAGTCACCTATCGGTCAACTAGTGTCAGTAATTTTAGTTCATGTTTCTTATAGGATAACTTAAACTAAAGTGGACTTGTATTGCACTTGGTTCAAAGAGAATGGGAGACGAAGGGGCGTACGGCACGTCAACCCTTCTGCGACCATAAGGCAAAATCTCATTCCACCCCCCTAAAACATTGCAAGTCAAGTTTTTCTAATATCTAGTGGTCATTCGTTTACCTATCTATGAACGTAGTCTTTTCCTTTGAGAAAAGCTCTCAGCTAACCGAGACCTGGACCTGTCGAGGATCCATCCACCCGCTTCCCTCGATAGAGTATTTTTAGTTACCTAATTACCTACCACTTTAGGTTTGATGTATAAAAACAACTTCTTTGATTATCTCCTGTCCCAAATTCATTACACATCTTTATTTCATGACACAAAAAAAAAGTCTTCATAATTTGAAGGCATGAATTACAGCAAGTAATTCTAGATCATGCATGGCATAGTTCCTTTCTTGGATCTTTAATTTCCTCAAAGCATAGGCTATCGGATGTCTTTCTTGCATAGGCATGCATCCCAATGTAAGAGAGCTTGCATCAGTTATGACTTCGAACACCTTGCTTAGGTAAGGTAGTCTTAAAATAGGGGCGATTACCAAACTATGCTTAAGCTTTTCAAAGCTAGATTGTTCGGTGGATGTCTATATAATGGAGACCCGCTTCTTGAGTAGGTCAGTGATAGGTGTAGTGATCGAGGCATAGTCTTTAATGAAGACTCTATACCAACCTGTTAGCCCTAGAAAGCTTCATACTTCTTTGACCATTGTTGGGGGTGGCCAACCTTGTACGTCTTTGACCTTAGTTGGATCCACTGAAATACCATCTATTGATGCTATGAACCCTAGATATTCAACTTGCTTTTTGAAGAAAGCACATTTCTTCTTTTTAGGATACAACTTGTGGGTTCTCATTGTTTCAAGAACTATTCATAGATGTGGTTCATGGTCTTCTTCCTTCTTGGAATATGTTAAGATATCATTGAAGAAGACAAGGATGAAATTGTCAAGATAGGGTCTGAAAATGTCTTGCATCAACCTATTGAAGGTGGCAAGAGCATTTGTTAATTTGAATGACATCACAATAAATTCATTATGACCATACCTTGTGTTAAAGGCCGTCTTAGGGACGTCTTCCTCCTTGATTCTTATTTGATACTAGCCTAATCTGAGGTCAATCTTTGAAAATATATTTGCTCTTTGGAGTCGATCAAGCAACTTGTCTATCCTAGGGATTGGATATTTATTTTTTACTATCACTTGGTTCAATCCACAATAACCAATGCAAAGGTGGAGTGTTCCATCTTTCTTTTTTTGAAATAATATCGCGGCTCCCCATGGTGAATTACTTAGCCGGATGTATCCTTGGTCTAATAGTTGTTTGAGTTGTTCTTTTAACACAATGGCTATAGGATTTGGTATCCAGTAGGGTTGCTTGGCTACGAGAGCAGCACTTGGAATGAGTTGGATCTCGTGATCTATCTCTCTTATTTGTGGAAGCTCTGTCAGGTCTTTTAGAAAAACATTTGCATAACCAAGATGGTTGATCCTTCTCCTTGAGTGGTCACTCGTTCTCCTTCTAAGTTTTGAAATGTAATTTGACCCTTTCCACAATGGATATGGTTGTTATTTGGAATTAATCAATCCATACCTAGCAGGCATTCATAAGCCCTGAGGTTCATAATTCAGAATCTCATTTTGGAAGAATTGCCACCCAAACTAAATTCTACCTTACTAGTTTGTTGTGTTGAAAGAACTTATTTACCATTTGCTAACTCCACAAACAATCTAGGTGCACGAATAGTGTTTATGCCTAGCTTTTTTACACATCTTGGTGATATGAAAGAGTGGGTACTTTCATAGTCAATTAAAATTTGAAAGGTTTTACCTTGATAATTTGCTGGTGTTTGGATGATTGAGAATTGGTGATTTGGACTCTTCTTATTGAGACTGGCATGTACTCTTATTCTTTCCATGTTAGTTTCCATTGTAGGATATTTATCATCACTGGTTTCTTTCAGGGTTACTCTAGCAACTTTGCCCCTGGCAGCTTGGTTCTATCCTTTAAACTGCCCTTGGTGATTGTTTGGGCCAAGCTTTGAGCACTGCCTCTCTTCATAAGAGTAGGAATTTTTTTTAAATCTCCTACACAGAAAATCCTAGAGAAAATTCTTAATTGCAAATTCCAAGGATTAATGTGGGGTTACAAGAGATGTACTATGAATAGGATGCAAGGATGATATTGCATTGCTTGAAAGAATTTATGATTTTACTGCATCAAAATAGGATTTTTCCAAGAATCAAATTCAGGGACTAATATTTTTATAATAAAGAAATATTTAAGTAGTTAAAATTTTTGAATTCAATTTATATTAAACTGATGGAACCTTTGATTGATAAAAGAACAAATGCTAATCCCTTGAAAAGTCTTGAGATGGAATTATTAAAATACTTTTCATAATAAAATATCTAAGAATTTTGAATCTGGTAAATTATTGCTAGATAAGGACCTACATAATTTAAAAAAAAAACTATTGTTAAAACTCATCTTGGGCTAGATCCCAAGGGGAAGAGTAATCCGAGAGGATTATTGGATGATATTGCCACTTACGCTAAGTTCGGCCTTGGTATTGTTATTCTAGAAAAAGGTTTTGCCTTTTTGTCCCAATAATAATTTTAGTATGCAAGGCCTTTTTATGGAATTGTCTACATATCAATCTCATTCCATAGAAAAGGCCCATATCAAGATTCAAATTTTTGAAAACTATCATTGGCACCATTTTTTTAAAAACACTAAACAATGTGGATGAAAACCACCACCCAAATTAATGGAGTTGAAATATTCACTCAAGTAAATGAATTTATTTGTATCCATTCTAGCAATAGAATTAGCACTAGAATACATACGAGAATCCCCTTACATTTGTCATAGGGCAACAAATTTCAATGCATCAACATCTTTGTTTTTAGAGGCTAAGATAGCACGACCTTTGAAAATGCACAATCACTCATAGAATGCATGTCCATGTAAACATGTAATATGAGATCATCCATGTTGGCATCTTGCAAAACCATATGTGTTTGAATAGCAACACGATTACTATGATCCAAATAATTGCCACCATTTCTAAGTTGAAGCCATTCAATGAAATCATGATTCCCATTGTTGACATCTTGCATGGACACTTGAAAGTTTTAGTTCAATTGCAAAATGTGCATATGATTCCATAGAGGAGAAAGGCTTGACTATCTCTTCATGAACCCCTTTGGAACCATTGGAAGAATTTGATGAAAATCTCCATCAAAGAGAATTACCTTTCCTCTAAAAGGAATATCATATTCCATTATACCCCTCAACTTTTGACCAATGCCCAACAAGTAATGATAAGCTTTGATGCTACGTAGTGATTGCTAGATCTTTAGGGTCAAATTTGACATAAGAACAAATCGTCATTAATATATGATAATAAAAATAAATGAGAAAACCATGTTACTTTTTTATTTCTTTGTGGGCTTGAGTTTAATTTTTACTATTATGGTCATATGTGCTAGAAGCATAGCATCATAGAGACTGATATTCTTGCTAACACAACTCCACTAGGTGAATTTACATACAAGTACATATCCTTGCTTTTGTCCTCTCCATTCACATCATAATACCAATCAATTGATTTGCAATCTCATCATCTACCCACTGACCCAAATATAGTAGTCTTTCTTGATAAAGCTGATTGATCAGGATAGGTCCCCCCTCCTGTAGAACCATAAGAGCCTCATCAAATCTCAAAATTATACCAATGCATCATTGGTGCCTCGTCCCAAATAATAAGACATCTGACTTGCAACAACTCTGCTAGTTAACACTGCAAAGAAATGTTGCAAGACAAAGTGTTCTTTAAATCAAGGGAAATCTTAAATCTTGAATGAGTAGTATGTCCCTTGGGCAACAATAATGTAGTTAGACCTGAGGACCCTATTTCCCACATGACTTTTCCCTCTCCTCAATTTTGTGAGCAAGAAATTGTACAAATATGTTTTTCTTGATCCATCTAGACCATCCAAAAATAATAATTTTAAACGAAGTATTAAGAACATCAAGAGCATTCAAAGTATTCCCTTCTTTGACATTCATTCAAAGTGGATTTCATCGAACATGCTCATGCAACATTCGGTTGACACAAAATGTCAACATTCTTAGATCAAAGGATTGCTTGAATGATCTATCTATTTTAGGCATTCTTTGTCAAGCTTGGCCCATGTTGGTGCAAGATATCTTCCAAGTGTAGCAAACCCAAATTATATGCCATGTCCTGCTCCAATATGACCATGTGAAGAAATAAAGTCATGTAGAATATTATCCATCATGTCTATTTTAAATCAATACATATGTTAGACTCTTTGTCTGGCCATCATGCAAGGACAAGGGAACCTTTCCAATGTGTGAAATTGGGTGGCATGAATCATCACCCGTCTGCACATAACCTGGATTTTGTAAGTCCTGCATCTCTCCAAACCATTCAACATGACTAGTCATATGATTAGATGCACCTGAATCGACATACCATACATCATCATGTGTCCCCCTTTCTGTAATTGCATTCATTATATGCTGCATAACAAACATACGCTCATTTTTATCTTCATTGTTTCCTTTCCTCAATTTACCACTATAAATATCATCCTTCTTAGCATAACAATTGGCTGAAATATGACATGTTTTGCCACAATAATGGCAACACAATAGAAGAATTTCCAGAACCTCTATTTTGCCATCCACCTCTTCCTCTAGAGCTCCCCCTGTCTCTAAAGTTTCCTCGGCCTCCTAAAACCTGCATTTCACCAAATTGCTGATTGAACCTGTTTTGCTGGTTATCGCCAGCACGTCCCATACCACAGCCTCTCGAAAATGATCTACCTGTTGAGATATCGAGCTCCACTCGTGATATGCCAGGGTGACCGTTGTGCATTTATGTCACCGACTTGGTAGTTGCAGATGCGGTTGGTACACCGCCCATGAATAATAGCTAGATGATAGCTATCCTTATCTACTCTAGTTCGTGGCTCAGTTAGTATGCTACCTTAGTTAGTTGAGTTTGGTTTGAGACCTATATATAGGGTTCTTCTATTTCTCTGTACTTGAGTTCTTTTTTGCTTATACAACTAAGAAGAGGAAAACTGTTTTCAGCCTCCACCTTTTGTGTGTATTCCCCCATTGTGCAAGCAAGAAAGCTACAAGTGAGACTCCTTCCTTCTCTCCCACAATCTTGGCATGGTATCAGAGCCTGGTTCATGGTAGCTCAAGAAAGCAAACCAAGTTCGCGGTGTTCTGGTAAGAGGAATAGTGTTGCTTTCGTTTTTCGAGTTTGGGAGCAAGTCTCTGCAAGTAGCACAGCCAGAAAGTGCCTGAGTGCATTGTCTCAGATTGAGACGCCCTTTGCGATGTAGCAGGAGGACAGTATATGTTGTGGGTAAGGGCTTTAGCCCTTGGTTGCCCTGTTTTTTTAATTTGAGGCCATTTCGGGGCCTGTTTTGGAGGCGGAAGTTTTCCGCACACACTCAGGAAAAGGTCCTGTTTTTGCTGTGCGACCACTGTTCTACAGGTCGGTGAAAAGTTACCACAGAAATTGCATCGTATGCCTGTGTGCAGAGACATTGGGAGTTACAGAATCATCCTTGTTGCCTGTTGATGCAAAATCGTCACTAGGAAGTGACTGTGTGGTCAAGTACCACTTTCGTCAGTTTTGCAGATTTTCCCTTGTGAGGCTGAAGCTGTGTTTTTTGCAGTGACAGAATTTTTTGCAGTATTCTGTAATGGCGTCTGATTCTCTTTCACAGATTATCACTGAAAAGCTTGACAAGAACAACTTCCAAGCATGGAAGTTTAGAATGAAGAATTTCCTTATGGGAAAAGGATATTGGGAATTTGTTGTAGGAAATGAAGAAGAACCAGTTCTTCCTGATGTTCGCAATCAACAGCAAATACAGGCATCCTAGTTTTTCCATTTTCCTTGCATCCTGCATCCATTCTGCATGACCTGTCATGTGGTTTGACGCACATGAGTCAACATACCACACTTCGTTGCTTTGTTCCGCACTTGTCACAGAATTGTTCATGTGCTGCACCATAAACAAATGCTCATTTCTGTCATCACCCTGTCTACTAGAAGATGCATAATTCCCTTGTTGCAATTTTCCATTCATGATGTCATTTTGCTTTTTATAGCAGTCTTTAGCCATATGACCCATTTTACCACAGTAGTAGTATTCAACATTGCTGTTTGCATTTTGGCCTCTTTGCCATCCACCACGACCTCTTTGGCTCCCCCTGCCTCTAGAGTTACCACGTCCTCCTCCATAGGACTGGTTTTCTTGAGTTTGCTGCATATTCTGATTTCTACCACGGCCTCCAAATCGGCCTCCTCTACCTCTGCCTCTACCTCTTCCAGCATTTGAGTAGAAGTCAGTTTCTTTTGAAGTTCCTCCTGAAGAAGATGCACCACCATTTCTCTGCTCCTCAGAAATTAGAAGAGCAATCAACTCCTCAAAATCAGGAAATCTTTCACGGACAGAAATGGATGTCCGGAACTGTGCATAATCCTTTCCTAGACCATTCAAGGTCACAGAAACTAAATCATCATCTTCCACTGGCGACCCAATGGAAGCAAGTGCATTTGCAATCTTCTTCACCTTCATGTGATAGTCATTGATGCTCATACTTTCTCTTTGCACATTGTGCAACTCTTGCTTGAGTTGCATTTTCCTGGCTTGCATATTTGTGCTATACATTTTTGACAAAGTATCTGCCTCCTTTGGCGTATTTGCATCCTGAATATGCACAATCATAGAGTCTGAAATACTGATAGACAGCCAGTACATAACTTTTCTGGCTCTCTCATGCCATCCTTTAAATGCCTGCATTTGCTGTTGATTGGGAACATCAGGAAGAACTGGTTCTTCTTCATTTCCTGCAACAAATTCCCAATATCCTTTTCCCATAAGGAAATTCGTCATTCTAAACTTCCATGCTTGGAAGTTGTTCTTGTCAAGCTTTTCAGTGACAATCTGTGAAAGAGAATCAAACGCCATTATAGAATACTGCAAAAAATTTTGTCACTGCAAAAAGCACAGCTTCAGCCTCACAAGGGAAAATCTGCAAAACTGACGAAAGTGGTACTTGACCACATAGTCACTTCCTAGTGACGATTTTGCATCAACATGCAACAAGGATGATTCTGTAACTCCCAATGTCTCTGCACACAGGCATACGATGCAATTTCTGTGGTAACTTTTCACCGACCTGTAGAACAGTGGTCGCACAGCAAAAACAGGGCCTTTTCCTGAGTGTGTGTGGAAAACTTCCGCCTCCAAAACAGGCCTCGAAATGGCCTCAAATTAAAAAAACAGGGCAACCAAGGGCTAAAGCCCTTTCCCACAACATATACTGCCCTCTTGCTTCACCGCGAAGGGCGTCTCAACCTGAGACAATGCACTCTTGCCCTTTCCGACTGTGCTACCTGTAGAGACTTGCTCCCAAAACAGAAGAATGAAAGCAACACTGGTCCTCTTACCAGAACACTGCGAACTTGGCTTGCTTTCTTGAGCTCCTTACCATGAACAAGGCTCTGATACCATGTCAAGATTGTGGGAGAGAAGGAAGGAGTCTCACTTCTAGCTTTCTTGCTTGCACAATGGGGGAATACACACAAGGGTGGAGGCTGAAAACAGTTTTCCTCTTCTTAGTTGTGTAAGCCAAAAAGAACTCTAGTACATAGAAATAGAAGAACCCTATATATGGGTCTCAAACCAAACTCAACTAACTAAGGTGGCATACTAACTGAGCCACGAACTAGAGTAGATAAGGATAGCTGTCATCTAGCTATTATTCATGGGCAGTGTACCAACCGCATCTGCAACTGACAAGTTGGTGACGTAAATGCAGAACGGTCACCCTGGCATATCACGAGTGGAGCTTGATATCTCAACACCCTCCCCATGAAAATCAAGTTTGGTTGGGGGCCCCAAAAGGGAGTCCCCAAAGGTCACATCCTTTGGGACCTCTCAAGTCTATTTCCACTTGGCCACTTTGGCCTTGGCCTCCTGTCCGGCCTATCTCCCGTGTACGGCATCCAAATCAAGGTCTAAAAATTCTTGGCCATCCATCTCAAAGTCCCCCACTACTGCGCATCTCCAAAAGTCCCATCTGACCTGTTGAAAAATTATGAAAAATTCACCTACCATCGTCCAATGGGTCTTTAAAGCACTTTTGGGCATTGCTTCTTAAAATCGTACTGATTGCAGCTGCCGCCTTCGATGAAGTCTATTTTTTCCCTAAAATTTAGAATTTTTGGCTATTTTTAAGTAATTCTCGATGTTAAAAATCATATGTCAAAGGTGGATGCCCTACGACTCGTAGTTGACATTGCAACGAGCTTGCTTCTTGAAAGTTTGTCCTAACAGTGATTCTGTGCCTGCATTCTTAGTGTTGGGCAACATATAGAAAATTATCGGCATGCTTTCAGACTCGATAGAAACTACAACCTTGCACTTTCCTAGAAGTTTATAGGGTTGGCCTCCATAAGGGATGAGACTAGCATTAGTGGGCTGTTGCAACTGCGGTTTGCCAATTTGGGTCCAATGGTCATGAGTCAAGATATTAAAATCAGCTCCCTCATTGATCAATACGCTAATGGTGCATGTGTGTTTGGCAGTGATTGTCATGCATAGGTAAGCTGGTGATACTGCTTCCTCATCCTCACTGTCCACCTCAATGATAGTGGCTACTCGTACATTGACAAGTAGCATTGGCATTGGGGGCTCATGCAATGGGTGCGTGGGGGGAAAGTACTTTATGTGGCTGCCATTGAAGAAGCCTATTACCTCGCCCTAGCCTATTACCTCGCCCTCTAGGGTTTCAAGTTCTACATTGCCAGTTTGGCTAGTGGTTCAAACCTTGAAAGGTCCTAGGCCCCAGAATTTCAGCTTTTGCTTATGTCCTTTGACTAAATACAACATTACTAAGTCACCCTATTCAAAGTTGCATTGCTTGACATGCTTGTCAAACCAGCTTTTGCGTCTTCCCTTCTCGCATATGAGTGCATGGGTGGCTAGAAGTCGGGTTTCCGTAAGCGTTCGAGTTCAATCAAGTGTTTTGTCCATGCCCCCTTCCCATCCCATCTTTCTTGAAGGGCGATCTTGAGGCTTGGTATGAGGAATTCCAAGGGAAGGATTGCCTTTGTACCATATGTCAATCTAAAGGGGGTCTGTCCTATCGCTGTCTTGTAAGCCGTGCGATAGGCCCACAAGACCACCATCAATTTGTTATCCCAATCACTACTTGACACGGAGATGACCTTGATCAAGATGTTCACTAGGATTTTATTTGTTGATTCAGCTTGACCGTTTGCCTGTGGGGGTAATATGGTGAAGATTTTTGATGGATGATTAGGAAGGAGGACAAGAGGTGAGCTATCACTTCATTGATGAAGTGGGTGTCTTGATCGCTACCTAGTTCGATGGGGCAGTCAAATCGTGAGATCACTTGCTTCCATAGGAACTTAGAGGTGGTCCGAGCGTCATTCTTTCTTGTAGCTCGCACTTCTGCCCATTTGATTAGATAGTCGATGGCCACAATGATGTATTTAGCCTGTGAATATTGTGTCGCGGGACTAATGGGACTGATAAAGTCAATCCCCCATTTCTCAAAAGGTTGTCGTGTAATAATTGGGGTTAGCTCCATGTGATATTTACAAATAGGTACTTTAATTCGTTGACACTCATCACAATGCTTCACGAATCGCGTCGCATCGCGGAAGAGGGTAGGCCACCACTGTTGGGACTGCAACACTTTGTGAGCTATTGTGTCTCTGTTGAAATGTCCTCCCGTGACTCTGTCGTGTGCCTCTATCAGTACGCCATGCACCTCATGCTCATACATGCATCTATGCAATAACCCGTTGTCTTGGCCGAGCCTGTAAAGTTGGCCGCTATCAACTGATTGGGTTGGATTTTCAGGATAAGCTGCCTAAGTCAGGCCTTTTCTATTGGTCTTTCCGGTAGTCTGTGTTCAAGCACTTGAACTATGTCATCTGCCCAATAAGGTGTCATGTCAACTCTAAACAAATCTTTTTCGTTGGACAAGCGGAATAGATGTGCGTCCGGCAGTTCATCCACAATGCCTTGTCCAGTCGATTCTCCCATGGGGATGCGAGATAGATGGTCAATCATGTAATGTTGTTTCCTCTTACGCACCGTCACGAAGAAATCAAACTCCAAAAGTAGAAGAAGCCATCTAGCAATGCATCTTGTAGCACACGGTTTGTTAACCAGGTACAACAAGGCTTAATGGTCAACAAAAGAAAGTAAAAGGTGTACCTAGAAGGTAATGCCAAAACTTCTTTACGGCAAACATAATGGCCAAGGTCTCTCACTCCATTGTCGAGTAATTCATTTTGGTCTCAGTGAGTTGCCTGCTAGCAAAGCTCACCGGGTAATCCAAGTTGTGTTCACCAGGTTGGCACATCACTACTCCTACGGCAAATTTCGAAGCGTCGATGTGCACATGAAACATGAGTCTCCAATTTGGGGCTCGTAGAATTGGTGATGTGGTCAGAGCCTTTTTCAGTTCCTCATATGAGCATTGGCATTCCTTGGTCCATTTGAATATGATCAACAACTTGTATAGAGGTCTAGCAATTGATGCATAGTTCAATACAAATTGTCGATAATACCCTGTATGTCCTAAGAGGCACCGAACACCTTTGAAATTAGTTGAGGGTGGAAGATCGACAATGGCCCTGATCTCTGAAAAATTTGTGGCAATGCCATTCTTTGACACCATGTGTCCTAGGATACATCCATGTTTTACCCAAAATTGGCACTTCAAGGGGTTCAATGAGAGATGGTATAGTCGACACCTTTCAAAAACCACTCGAAGTATATCCAAGTGTTCTCATCAAGTGGAGTGAACACACAAGTCATCCACAAAGACTTCTAACTCCTTCCTCTGCATGTCTTTGAATATTGTACACATCAATTGTTGGAAAGTTGCTGGCATGTTAGTCAATCCAAAAGGCATGACTATGTAGGTAGAGACTCCCCATTTAGGGCGAATGTAGTCTTATGCCTATCGTTAGGATGCACTTGCACCTGATTATATCCAGAGAAACCATCAAGAAAATTGTAGGCCTCCTTGCCAACTACTCTCTCGAGCATGTGCTTAGTGTACGACATTGGGTAGCTATCTCTCTTGGTAGTTGTGTTTACCTTCTTGTAATTGACACACACTCTAATCTTCCCATTCTTCTTTAGTACGATGACTATGGGTGAGACCCAGTCCCTATGTTCAATTTGATAGATGAATCGTGCTCTCATGACTTTGTCAATTTCCTCCTTAATAGCATGAGCATGCTTTGGATTCATGGGATACGGTCACTGCTTTGCAAGCGTTGCGTTAGGTATCATGGGTATGTTGTAAGTTACCACACTCAAGTCTACTCCTTTGAGCTCTTCTAGGGACTAAGCAAAGACATCTATATACTCTTGCAAGAGAGTAACAAGACTTGCTTCATCTTGCTCAGTCAAGTCATCTGCTATAAAGATAGGTCATGATGTCTTCCCTTCCCTAGCTAAATTGACCTCCTTGACCTTGGCGGGTCCCTTGATTGGTTCACTTGCCTACCCCTATTGTTTGGCTCCCAGCAAGATCACCACCCTATCTCCCTTTTTGAACTTTGTGAATTGTTTTGGTAGGTCTGGCGGTTTTCGTTGTTCGTTTGTCCGCGTTTCTTTGTTTTGCACATGTCATTCCTCCTTTAATTGCCACCATCATAGGTGGACAGGTAGGCCCCCCTTAGTGCGTCTAGTTTTCTAAGTTTGAGGTATTTCAGGGTCACTATCAGAGTTGACTTCCGATTCAGAATCAAACTCTCCATTTTTGCTAGAAGAGGGGCTCTCTCTTGGTGGTCGTAGCTCGGTACTCACAGTTGATTGCTCCCGTGTGCTCAAACCAAGTTCGATCACAATCCTTGTGTCTGACTCCTTTCTCTACTATAAGGCCACTCTGTTTGCATGGTCTAGAGTCTACTCATATTTGTTTGATTATACGTCCCCTAGTGTCGTATTCTATGGTATCGATTTTCCTTTCACTCTCGTCACATTGAAGGAACATCAGTCCTCATATTCGTCATCAAAGCTGTCTTTGTTCGATTGCTCATCATTTTCCTAGTTGTGAGAATTCTTTTCTTGTTGTTTGAGGATTAAGGCCCAATTGTACTTTAAGTTTAAATCCTGTACCTTGGACCATCGCCATTCAAGCTCGCCCAAGAGGTCTTGGAGTGGCTTAAGATTAGTTGTTGGATTGCTAGCCTTGGTTGGTGCAGCCAAGGCAGGGCCAAATGCAGAGAGAGAACGAGCAGCAGAGGCTGACTTATCATTGAGTGAACTCGTAGCCAAGCGACTCATGGACAATACGTTCACTGTTGAGCAGAGTGCAACAGCCTTAGCCAGTGCATTACTCTCGAGATTAGGGGTCACGCAAGGGGCAAAGGGGCAATCTAGAATCCCTATTGTAGCAAAGCAACTAGACAAGTATGAACCTAGCAATGACCCATATAGCTTTGTGGAGCAATTTGAACAAGTTTGCAAAGCAAACGGTCTCACGGACCTTGCACAATGCTCTCAAGCTTTCAGTCTGTGCTTAGGTGATAAGGGGAGAATTTGGTACACTAGTTTAGATGCAGCTGAGCGCACAAACTTTGCATGTCTTAAGGACCTCTTTATCAAGAGATTCTCTGAGGCAGAGTACTCTGACAATCTCATCGTCCGGTTGATGAATGTCAATCAGAGGGAAAGGAAGACATAAGGGACTATGTCACTCATGTGCGTAGCCTCTTCAAGAGGATCCCTGCAAATGAGCGACCTAACGAGAAGGCTGTGTCTACCGTATTTATAAATAGAATTCGAAGCGAGGAGCTCTACAAGGCTTTGGCTAGCAACTCCACTCTACATCGAGATGTGTTAGCTAGAGTCTTTGAAGAGGCAATAAGGGTGGACGATCAACTTAGGGAGCGAAGCATGAGGAACAACAGTCGGGACAGTACAAGTCAGAGAGCTCCAGAGCGGTCAACAGTTTCAAGAGAGAGAGAGAACTCTAGCATACAGGATAAGGGAAAGAGTGTTGACCAAGGCCAAGAGCTAGCTAAGGTGAGAATGGAGCTTGCACGATTGCAAGACCAAATGAGGAAACCTGTGCGGTCGCATGTGTAGTGTATACACTGTGGCGGTAACCACCTCCCAGCCGAGTGCCAAGATCCTAGATCTAGGCCATGCTCAAGCCGCGGTAGGTTCAATCATGATGCATTACATTGCAGACTGCCAAGGAGATTCCCATATGCGCAGCAATACAACCCTCTATAATTAGGCAATAGGCCATCCTGTGTCATCAAGCTGTCGAGCTGACATGAGATTGCGTGTCAAAGCAGGTACATGACGTACATCCTAGAGATCTAGCTGTTGATGGATTCTGCAAGATTAGAGAATTAAGGAATGCCTTGCAACTGAGTGCATCGACAACTACATTCTCTTTTCCTGGTCGGTACTTGATTTCAAAGTCATACTCCTCCAACACTTCAATCCATCGACGTTGCCTCATGTTGAGCTCATGTCCATGAGCTCTCGTCTATTGTTTGGGACTTGGGATGCAACAGGGTTAGGTCTTCCACGTAGTCTTCCAGTCATCATGTAGGCCGGCACTGAAGGTGTGTCCTTGAGTTTATGAGTTACCTTGATGGCTTGTTTGTACTCCTCGGTGTCTGAGAATGGTAGGTTGATGGCTGCAAGAACATGCATCCAGTCTTGCTCGTCCTCAGGGCACATGATATACTTGGTAAGAGCTCCATAGGATCCCCTAGTCTCTCCATTGCCCTTCAACATGGTGGAGATGGCATCTAGGTCAACTGGTGTGGTCTTCCAAGTGTCCATCTCCACTCTCACAGCTTTTATTTGATTGCCTAAGAAGATAAGATCGTTGCCCTAGTCTTCTATGACTCTTGCATTGCGCATCCAAGGTCAGCCTAGCAAGATGTCATAGTCTACTCCCTTCATGACTATGAAGTCAATAGAGAATTGGATCCTTGTGATCTTTACTAGCCAATTCTTCAACACTCCGAATGGCTTCACCTTCATTCCATTTTCCAATGTGACATTAAATGTAGCAGTTTCCACTGGTGGGTTACCATAAGTTTAGAGCACCACATGGCTTAGCACACTCACTCCTGCTCCTGTGTCCACAATTCCCTTTCTTGTGACATGAGCTAGGACTAGTAGGACTACATGCGTTTCTGTGCCTTCCCAAAAGGCATTGACGTGCAAGGATTTAGGCATGGAGTGTAGTGTCAGACTCGAAATTTGAGTTTCTGCATCATGCTCAGGCAAGTCCATGGTAATTGGCTCATTTGGTTCTTCAACCCACTACTTCAGCTCCAGCCATAGTGTTGGGTGCTGCCTAAATAGGTCGCCTAAGCTTAGAGTTACTACAGAGGTGGTCACCAATGTATTGAGGAGGTTGCTAGCCACTTGCCCCTCTTCTAACTCTACGGTTCTTGGCCAATGGCCTTGACTGGCTTGGTGGCCCAAAGTATTTAGACTTTGTTTGGGTGGCCAAGCTTGTGGTGCCATCACCTCCCTTGATCTTGGTTGTGGGGGAGAGATTGGTGTGCTTATGCTTAAGAGATCATTGATCTCACCCTCTAGTATAGGTTCAGTGTCCTTTAGGTGTTCTTGGGCCTCCTGCACCCATTCCTTCACCTTCTTGATGGCTTTGAGTTGGCGCTTCCGATTGGAGTACTCCCCGACCTTAGCACTTCCCTTTTCAACTATCCTGGAGCCGACGTTTCTTCCTCTGCATCAATGACTTTCCTTCCAATCGGCAGTGTTGTGGCACCTTCGATTTTGAGGGTGACCTTGGCATTCGGTTTTTTCTTCCAACCGGCAGTGTTGTGGCACATTCGATTTTGAGGGTGACCTTGGCATTCAGTTTTTTCTTCCTTCGTCTCCGGCTCTTCTTTCCAACTGAGGTTGCATCAAGGTTGCTAGGCCCTGGCAACCCCAATGGAACTGATGGATCAGTTGCCGAACTAGAGGATGGCCTCCATCTAGGGCAATCAACAAAGAGATGAGTGATTCCACACTCAGTGCATCTCAAGTCAGCCTTATCTCTATTTGCTTGCTTCCTCTCTCAAGGCAGCACGAAGAAATATGTCAGAGGTGACCAGAAGTCCAACATATGATCGGTTCTTGGCCTTACCCTCCTAGGCCTCTGACTCTCTCTCTACCTAACACCATCACCGGTACTGGCCGATAGTCCACATGATAGTGTTGCCTTCCTCATCATATGACACATATGGGTTTACATAAGACTTGTCTCGTTGCTAGGCTCGTCCACAGTGGACTAGAGTATCACTCGATGGGTGGGTCATGTAGGGTCCCACTAGTCTAGGGATGCCTGTAGGATTTATTTCCATTCTAGGGATGGTCAGTTTAGCATCATTAGGTGCTAGGAGAGCCAATGGGGCTCCCCTTCCGAAGAGGTTTGGTGGCCTGTTCACAAGGTAGGGTTGACTGTAAGGCTGTGGGTATGGGAGCCTCCAAGGTAATTGGCAATGCATGGTGTCATGATCGAACCTACCATAATTAGCACAAGGTCGTGACCTAGGATCTTGACACTCAACTGGCAAGTGGTTTCCACCACAATCCACACATTGAACATGTGGGTGCATTGGTCATCTCATCATATCTTGTAGTTTGGCTATGTCCATCTTGATCTCTGCTAGCTCTTTTCTCAAATCAGTACCCTTCCCTTTATCCAGCATGTTTGGGTCTACTCTTTCACTCGGTGTTGAGGTTCTCTCAGAACTCTTGGCATTGGACTCTTTTTGATTCAAGCCTTTGGAGCCTCTTTCCTTGAGTTGGTCATCCACTCTAATAGTTTCTTCAAAGACCCTTGCTGGTGCATCTTGCTGTAAGCTTGAGTTGCCCGCCAAGGCTTTGTAGAGCTCTTCGCTTTGTATTCCGTTGAGGAATATTGTGGATACTTCCCTTCTGGTTGGCCTCTCACCCATGGGAATTCTCTTGAAGAGGCTCCTCATGTGGGTCACATAATCTCAAATATCCTCTCTCTTTTTGCTTGACATTTATAAGCTGCACTAATAGGTCATTAGAGTATCCAGGTTTAGAAAATCTCTTAATGAAGAGGATTTTCAAGCCACTGAAATCGGCACTCTCTACAGCATCTAGACTTGTCTACTAGGTCAACCCTTGTTGCCTAAGCACATTTCGAAGGCTTGGGAGCAGTGAGTAGGATCAGTGAGGCCATTGGCTTCGCAGACCTGCTCAAATTGCTCCATGAAGTTGTATGGGTCGTCAGTAGCTTTGTATTTGTCCAGCTGTTTTGCTACCACATGGATTTTTGATTAGCTCTTAGAGCCTTGGTTGACTCCTAACCCTGTTAGTAGTGATGTTGCCAATGCTACAACACTTTGTTCTGCGGTCGTGTTATCTAGTTGTCGCTTTGTCTGGAGCTTGCTTAGTGTGAGATCTCCTTCTAGCGTTCTCTCACTCTCTGATCGATTCCTGCCTTCTAGGGCTAGGATCTCTTGCATTTCTAAACTTTGGCGTAAGTTCTAGTTTGCTGATCTTGGTTGTACGCAGCTAGGCCTTGCAGAGCTCTACAGAGGCCAGTTTTCTTTCCTCCTCAGGTCTGCTAAGATGTCCTCGACTGGTCTACCACGGTGTTCTAGCCGGGCTTGAGTATCATATTTGTACACTAACTGTTTGAAAACCCTAGGAAAGTCTCCTAGATTAAGCTCCTCATTGCTTCTATGTCTTGAGCTGCCCTCTTCCATGTCTAGGACTTTCTGTACTGCCAAGTCATTGATCAAGTCGATAAGACTGGGTAGATCTACCTCCACAATAGTACACGTTTGGTTTCAGCTGTATTCCTCAGTTGGTCCTCCCTTCACGGATTCAACCACCCGCCTATGTCTTTGGGTCTTCTCCTACTAGTGGGTTCCTTCAAGTTCTTATGTTTGGGTGAGTTCCTTATTAATTACAACCAATCGTCAACTTACCCTCACTCTCTATGTGTGTGTGTTCTTTTTTGTGCACTATGCAAAGTCAAGCTTTTAAATTTTCTCGGCTGTGATTAGAGGATTGGAATTCAGAGTGAGTGAGAGGACAAGTGCCTAGACAGCTCTATCACTCTCGTCATGGGTTTAGCCCGATAGGTTTGCATGCCCGATTCCCCGCTAGTTTATAGTGTTCTCTGCTGCTCTCTCTGCCCTGTCACGATTCAATGGTGCCCCAAGGCTCCTCTCGATGCTATTGTTGGACTGAGTCACTAGATGGGTGACTAGCATCACTTTTATGCTTGAGTCTCCCTAATCCCTTTCTTCCTTGTGCCAAAAAGGCTTCTCTAGCGTCTGTGTGGTCTTCTGATATTTGGACAGCCGGTGTTTAGGTGGTCTAGTTTAATGTTCAAAAGATTCTAAAAATTCAGACTCGATCCAACAGGTCCGAATTGCAGGGGCCGAATGTCTGATTTGGCCCATTCGAATGGCTGAGGGCCGAATTAGAAAGGGCCAATGAAATTGGTCTGAATGTCAAATTTGGACAATCCGAATGTGGTTGTTTGACGGCCAAATGGCCAAACGACCAAGGGCCAAGTCAGCTAAGCTGAGGTTCGAATGGTGGATTCGGGCTGCCTTTGTCCAAGTGGGATTGGGCCGAGGGACAAATTTTTGAGTGTCTGAGTCAAGTGGGTCAAATGGCCGAACGACCGAGGGCCAAGTTAGGTGGATTGAGGGCCAATTTTGGGACTCGGCCTAGAATCATTGTCTCTCGGACGGGCCGAACACGATGCGTTTTTCATCAAGTTTGCGCAAAATTTGTCGCGCTAAGCAATTGAAGCCTTCGTGCTACTCAAGCACCTCCAAATCCTAACTACACATGCAGGGAAACATGTGGGAATACCTGTAGTGGACAATGAACTCATCGGCAAAATGAGATTGAAGCAAGTCCACATAATTAAGCATGCTCTCTCTCTCTCTCTCTTAGACAACCAAGGTTTCAAATGAGCTTCCTCTTGGTCTCCTGGCTAGTAAACCCCTCCTCCACAAATATCTTGCCACTCCTATCCCCTTGCTTGTCGGTCTCAACCCCCTTCAGCTCTCCTTCCTCCCGTTTTTCACAAATCTCTGCCCTATTTGGCCTATTTTATAGCAGCAAACCCTATACTTTTCAATCCGATTTTCTAACCTTAACCTACTCTAAATTCAAAAGAATTGAAAGCAAGGTACTAAACTAATTTCTCCTACTAAACTAACCATCAAAGATAAAAAATACTTGTATCACTGATTAAAAGCTTGAATCTGTTGGTTCTGGCAACAAAACCAAAATGTAGAGGTGATCAACCACCAAGACCCACGAATCGCTTATTATACAAGTGTTTTAAGCAGCACTAATGGTTACCTCTCACATAGCCTATGCACTATCCCTCTCTGCGAGTGTAGTGAGCTTACCTTGATGCTTATGCACTAATGGTTACCTCTCACATAGCCTATGCACTATCCCTCTTTGCGAGTGTAGTGAGCTTACCTTGATGCTTATGCACTAATGGTTACCTCTCACATAGCCTATGCACTATCCTCAAGCTCTGGTTTGAGGATGGAACCCTTACTTCGATGCTCGATTTGAAGTGCGTAAGTGCTTAAGCTTGAATCTGTTGGTCCCGGCAACATAACCAAAATGTAGAGGAGATCAACCACCAAGACCTACGAATCGCTTATTATACAAGTGTTTTAAGCAGCACTAATGGTTACCTCTCACATAGCCTATGCACTATCCCTCTCTGCTAGTGTAGTGAGTTTACCTTGATGCTTGATTGAGTTGCTTCCTCTCTTAAGCACTCCGATAGCTCCATGATTCATGATGCAAGCTCAAGCATCCTCAAGCCTCTTCCTCCAAGCTCCATCCTCCATAGCCACGTGCGAGACAAGAGACGAGAAGAGAAGAAGAAGAGAGGAGAAGTGGAGAGCACTCAAGCACTCACAAGCACTCCCTTCCTCAAGCACTCACAAGCAAGCAAGAGAAGAGGAGAGAAGAAGAAGAGTCCACTTTGCCACACACCAAAGAATGAGCTCTCATTCACTTTTTGAACTTTATATACAAATCCCTAAATCCCTTTTGGGTGGTCATCCCCTTATCCCCTTTTTTACATGGCCGACCGGCCCTTTTTCCCATTGTCCTCCTATCTTCTTAACTTCTTCCTACTGCCCATCTACCTTTACAATTTGCATGGGTGAGAGCCCGACGCTCTTAAAATAAATCATGGTGTGCCTTCTTGCACTCTTTTGGTTGTAGAACTGGGAGTGGAGATGGTAATCTGGAAGAGGGGCTCTCTCTTGGTGGTCATAGCTCAGAAGGTGAGCCTATTTGTAGCAGTGGTGCATCACTTGGTTGGCCCTACACATATTTGATTGCACCTGTGTACTCCAACCAAGTTCAATCGTAGTCCTTATGTCTACCTGCCTTCTTCACTCTAAGTGCAATCTGCTTGTGCAGTCTAGGGTCTACTTGTATTTGTTTGATTATATACCCCCCAGTGTCGTACTCTAGGGTATCGATTTTCCTTTTTCTCTCATCACTGAAAGAACAACAGTCCTCATATTCATTGTCGGAGCTATCTTTGTCTGGTTGCTCTTGATTCTCCTGGTTCTGATAATTCCCTTCTTGTTGGTCAAGGAGTAAGGCCCAATTGTACTTCAAGTTCAAATCATGTACCTTGGACCATCACCATTTAGGATGACCCAAGAGATCTTGGAGTGGCTTAAGGTTCATCGCTGGAATGCCAGCCAACTCATTGGTTAAGTACCCTAGGATCTCTTGGATCTTGGGTCTATTGTTTGGGACTCGGAATGCAACATGAGTGGGCCTTCCACACATAGACTCTTGGTCATCATGTAGACTGGCAGTGAAGGTGTGTCCTTGAACTTATCAGTTGCATTGATGGCTTCTTTGTACTCCTCAGTATTTGAGAATGGTAGGTCAATGGTAGCAAGAACGTGCATCCAGTCTCACTCATCCTCAGGGCATGAGATATACTTGGTAAGAGCCCCATAGGATCCCTTAGTCTGTCCATTGCCCTTCAACATGGTGCAGATGGCATTGAGGTCAACTGGTGTAGTCTTCCACGTATCCATCTCTACTCTCACAAATTCTATTCGATTGCCTAAGAAGATAAGACCGTTGCCCTAGTCTTCTAAGACTCTCGCGTTGCGCATCTAGGGTTGGCCTAATAGGATGTCATAGTCCACTCCCCTCATGACTATGAAGTCAACAGAAAATTGGATCCCTATGATCTTTAGTGGCCAATTTTTCAACACTCCAAACGGCTTCACCTTCATTCCATTTGCCAGTGTGACGTTAAACCTAGCAGTCTCAATCAGTGGGTTACCCTAAGTTTGGAGTATCGCATGGCTTAGCACACTCACTCCTGCCCCCCTGTGTCTACAATCTCCTTTCTGGTGACATCCCTTATTGCTAGGACCGGTAGGACTCCATGAATTTTCATGCCTTCCCAAAAGGCATTGATGTGCAGGTATTTAGGCGAGGAGTGCAGCGTTAGGCTTGGTATTTGAGTTGTTGCATCATGCTTAGGCAAGTTTGTGGCAATTGGATCATTCAGTTCTTCAACCCATTGCTTAAGCTCCCACTATACCATTGGGTATTGCCTAAGAAGGTCACCTAAGCTCAGAGTTACTGGGGTGGTCACCAGTGTATTGAGGAGGTTGCTAATCACTTGTCTCTCTTCTAGGTCTGTGGTTCTTGGCCAATGGCCTTGATTATTTTTTCGGCCTGAAGCATTTAGACATTGTCCAGGCAGCACAGCTCTTGGTTCCATCACCTCTCTTTATTTTGGTTATGGGAGAGAAATTGGGGTGCCTATGCTTGAGAGATCGTTGATCTCGTCCTTCAGTATGGGCTCAGTGTCCTTTAGGTACTCTTGGGCCTCCCTCACCCATTCTTTCACCTTTGAGTTGGCGCTTTGGGTTGGGGTACTCCCTGCCGACCTTAGCACTTTCCTTTTCAATTGTTTGAGGTGCCAACATCCCTATTCTGCGTCAATGACTTCCCCTCCAACTGGCAGTGTCGTGGCACTTTTGATTTTGAGGGTGACTTTGGCATCTGGTCTCTTCCTCCTTTGTCTCTAACTCTTCTTTCCAACTGAGGTTGCATCAAGGTTGCTAGGCCTGGCAATGATATGCTAGCCTACTTCGTTTGCGCATGGGTTATTACATGTAACGGGATAGGTGTGGCCTCCCCGTCGAGTGTCTTGACATCGAACAACCCTAATGGAACCGATGGCTCAATTGTCGAACTAGAGAATGGCCTCCACCTAGGGCAATCGACAAAGAGATGAGTGATTACTCAGTGCATCTCACGTCAACCTTATCTCTATTTGCTTGCTCCCTCTCAGGGCAGTGCGAAGAAATGTGTCCTGGGTGGCCGCAACTCCAACACATGATTGGTTCTTGGGTTTGCCCTCCTAGGTCTCTGTCGCCTCACCCTCTACCCAACACCATCGCTAGTATTGGTTGATAGTCCATGAGGATAGCGTCGCCTTCCTCATTGTATGACACATACGGGTTGACATAAGGCTCATCATTGTTGAGATATCGAGCTCTACTCGTGATACGCCAGGGTGACCGTTGTGCATTTATGTCACCGACTTGTCAGTTGTTGTAGACGCGGTTGGTACACCGCCCATGAATAATAGCTAGATGACAGCTACCCTTATCTACTCTAGTTCGTGGCTCAGTTAGTATACCACCTTAGTTATTTGAGTTTGGTTTGAGACCCATATATAGGGTTCTTCTATTTCTTTGTATGAGACTTCTTTTGGCTTACACAACTAAGAAGAGGAAAACTGTTTTCAGCCTCCACCCTTGTGTGTATTCCCCCATTGTGCAAGCAAGAAAGCTACAAGTGAGACTCCTTCCTTCTCTCCCACAATCTTGACATGGTATCAGAGCCTTGTTCATGGTAAGGAGCTTAAGAAAGCAAGCCAAGTTTGCGGTGTTTTGGTAAGAGGACCAGTGTTGCTTTCATTCTTCTGTTTTGGGAGCAAGTCTCTACAGGTAGCATAGCCGGAAAGGGCAAGAGTGCATTGTCTCAGGTTGAGACGCCCTTCGCGGTGAAGCAAGAGGGCAGTATATGTTGTGGGAAAGGGCTTTAGCCCTTGGTTGCCCTATTTTTTTAATTTGAGGCCATTTCGGGGCCTGTTTTGGAGGCGGAAGTTTTCTGCACGCACTCAGGAAAAGGCCCAGTTTTATGCTGTGCAGCCACTGTTTTACAGGTCGGTGAAAAGCTACTGTAGAAATTGCATCGTATGCTTGTGCGCAGAGACATTGGGAGTTACAGAATCATCCTTGTTGCCTATTGATGCAAAATCGTCACTAGGAAGTGACTGTGTGGTCAAATACCACTTTCGTCAGTTTTGCAGATTTGCCCTTGTGAGGCTGAAGCTGTGTTCTTTGCAGTGACAGAATTTTTTGCAGTGTTTTGTAATGGCGTCTAATTCTCTTTCACAGATTGTCATTGAAAAGCTTGACAAGAACAACTTCCAAGCATGGAAGTTTAGAATGACGAATTTCCTTATGGGAAAAGGATATTGGGAATTTGTTGCAGGAAATGAAGAAGAACCAGTTCTTCCTGATGTTCCCAATCAACAACAAATGTAGGCATTTAAAGCATGGCATGAGAGAGCCAGGAAAGTTATGTACTCGCTGTCTATCAGCATTTCAGACTCTATGATTGTGCATATTCAGGATGCAAGTACGCCAAAGGAGGCATGGGATACTTTGTCAAAAATGTATAGCACAAATACGCAAGCCAAGAAAATGCAGATCAAGCAAGAATTGCATAATGTGCAAAGAGAAAATATGAGCATCAATGACTACCACATGAAGGTGAAGAAGATTGCAGATGCACTTGCTTCCATTGGGTCGCCAGTGGAAGATGATGATTTAGTTTCTGTGACCTTGAATGGTCTAGGAAAGGATTATGCACAGTTCTGAACATCCATTTCCGTCCATGAAAGATTTTCTGATTTTGAGGAGCTGATTGCTCTTCTAATTTCTGAGGAGCAGAGAAATGGTGGTGCATCTTCTTCAGGAGAAACTTCAAAAGAAGCTGTCTTCTACTCAAATGCTGGAAGAGGTAGAGGCAAAGGTAGAGGAGGCAGATTTGGAGGCCGTGGTAGAAATCAGAATATGCAGCAAACTCAAGAAAACCAGCCCTATGGAGGAGGACATGGTAACTCTAGAGGCAGGGGGAGCCAAAGAGGTCGTGGTGGATGGCAAAGAGGCCAAAATGCAAACAGTAATGTTGAATGCTACTACTATGGTAAAATGGGTCATATGGCTAAAGACTGCTATAAAAAGCCGAATGACATCATGAATGGAAAACTGCAACAAGGGAATTATGCATCTTCTAGTAGACAGGGTGATGACAGAAATGAGCATTTGTTTATGGTGTAGCACATGAACAATTCTGTGACAAGTGCAGAAGAAAGCAATGATGTATGGTATGTTGACTCAGGTGCATCAAACCACATGACAGGTCATGCAGAATGGATGGAGGATGCAAGGAAAATGGAAAAACCAGGATTTGTGGAGACTGGTGATGATACTGCACATCCTATTGTGCAGATTGGAAAAATTCCTTTGTCTATGCAGGATGGGAAAAAGAAATACCTGTCCGATGTATTTCATGTCCTGAATATCACCAAAAATCTGGTTTCTGTTGGTCAAATGGTTGAGCAGGGCTTGCAGGTTAGATTTAATCCTCATGGATGCTTTGTTGAGGATATGAAAAATAAAGGTCGCTTGATAGCAAAAGGAAAGAAGAAGGGCAGAATGTTTACATTGGATGTAGACATGTCTGAATTGAGTGCAGCAATGTTTGCACATGGGACCGGTGTAGTTGTAGATATTGATATCTGGCATAAACGCATTGGTCATGTTAATGTACAGCGACTTAAATCAATGCAGGCCCAAAATATTGTTGTAGGATTGCCTAAATTCAAGGTTGCAGAAATGCATAAGGTATGTGAAGCCTGTCAAATTTGGAAAACAGGCAAGGAAACCATTTCCTAGACATGTTCAAGAGAGTGAGAAGCCATTGGAATTAATCCACTCTGATGTGTGGACTACTAAAGCTGCATCTCTTGAAGGCTGTCATTATTTTGTCAGTTTTATTAATGACTATAGCAGAAAAGTTTGGGTGTATTTTATGAAAAAGAAAAGTGAAGTTTTTGGGCATTTCAAAACTCTTAAAGCTATGGTTGAAAAAGAAACAGGCCTGCAAATAAAATGCCTAAGGTCAGATGGAGGGGGAGAGTACCTCTCAAATGAGTTTGCAAGGTTCCTGCAGAAGCATGGCATAAAGCAGCAATATTCATGCAGTCATACCCCACAACAAAATGGAATTGCAGAAAGGAAAAACAGGCATATTGGAGAGGTATCTCGTGCCATGCTCAATGAAAAAGACCTGCCAGATTTTTATTGGGCTGAAGCAGTTGCTACAGCAGTCTATATAATGAACAGGACTCCCACTGCAGCAATACATGGGATGACTCCAGAGGAGAGGTATACTGGTAGGAAACCAGATATTTCTCATTTGAAAATTTTTGGTTGCATTGCCTATGTACATGTGCCAGATGAGTTGAGATCCAAGTTGGATCCAAAAGCTGAGAAGTGCATCTTTATTGGTTACTCTCTGCAACAAAAAGGGTATAGATGCTATAACCCTTCTACTCGTAAGTTTACAGTGAGCAGAGATGTTATTTTTGATGAGATGAGTAGCTGGTATAAACCAGTAAATGTGATAGATGATGTAGATGCACAAAATGGTAATGCTGCACAGAATTCTCAACAGCAGTCACAAGATATTAGTGGACCTGGACGTCCTCTAGTAGTGGTTCACATTCTTCGCCATGGACAGTCAGATTGAGATCAGGAGAATCTTCTCAAGGCAGTGCAAATAGTGGTATGCAGGTGTCACGAAAAGGAAAAGAGAAGGTAGATCAGCCCATGTTTGATGTGAATGCAGGTCACTCTTATGTGGATGGTGAATCCAGTGGCTCAGAACAGAGCATTGATGATGAGTTGGGTATTCCTTCTATTGTTACACCTGGAGTAAGGAAGACGAGGGATGTTTTGAGAGCACCTGGGAGTGAACCTACTTTGCGCAGGTCAACCAGAGTTAGGTATCCTGTGGATAGGCTGAAATATGATGGATTTACAGTCATTCACTATGCATATATGGTCAAAGTGATACAGGAACCAGAACCCACTTCTTTTGAGCAAGCCATGGGAAAAGAAAAATGGGAGAAAGCCATCGATGAAGAAATGGATGCCTTGGAAGCAAATGCTACATGGGAATTGGTACCTTTGCCTAAAGGTAAGAATGCAATTGGCTGTAAGTGGGTTTATAAGGTAAAGCACAATGCAGATGGTTCTGTGAACAGATACAAGGCAAGATTAGTAGTCAAGGGGTATGCACAAACATATGGCATTGACTATGAAAAAACATTCAGTCCGGTTGCAAGGATGGCAACCGTAAGAGCAGTCATTGCTATGGCTGCATCAAAGGAATGGTCTTTACATAAGATGGATGTAAAGAATGCCTTCTTGCATGGTGATTTGCAAGAAGAGGTATATATTGAGCAGCCACCAGGTTATGTGCATGCTGTTCATCCTGAGTTTGTTTGCAGGTTGAAGAAAGCCTTGTATGGCTTGAAGCAAGCACCTAGAGCATGGTCTGACAAGATAGGACAGTATCTTATCACTATTGGCTTTTAAATTTCCAAGGCAGATTTCTCACTTTATGTGAGAAAAACAAAGAAATGTATTATGCTACTTGTCATTTATGTTGATGATTTGATTATGACAGGTGACAGTGATGAAGATATCCTTCATGTGAAAATGCTATTGAAGTAGAAGTTTGAGATGAAGGATTTGGGAGAGCTGCGTTATTTCTTGGGCATTGAGGTGATTAGATCACCAAGTGGGATACAGCTCTTGCAGAGGGAGTATGGATTGGACATGCTGTCCAAATATGGGATGACAGGCTGTAAGCCTATTTCAGTTCCGTTGGAGCAGAATGTGAAGCTAAGCGCAGATGCAGGTGAGCTTCTGGAAGACCCTACTATGTACAGACGCACAGTAGGAAGCTTGATTTATATGACTATTACCAGGCCAGATTTGAGCTATGCTATTGGATTAGTAAGTCAGTTTATGCAGGCTCCAAGGAAACCGCATTTGGATGCGGCTAGATGCATACTCAGGTATGTGAAGTCCACATTGCAGTATGGACTATTTTATGAGACTGGGGTTCAGACACAGTTGCATGGATACACTGATGCTGATTGGGCTGGTAGCATTTTTGATAGACGATCTACCAGTGGATATGTGTTCTCTTTTGGGAGTGCTGCAGTCACTTGGAGCAGCAAGAAACAGCCTACAGTTGCCTTGTCGAGTATAGAGGCTGAGTACAGGGGTGCAGCAATGGCTGCATGTGAGGTAGCTTGGTTGCATAAGCTACTTTATGATATGCATCAGCCTACAGATGGGCCAGTTGTCATTATTGTGACAACATGAGTAGTATACACCTGGCAAATAACCTAGTCTATCATGCTAGAACAAAGCACATTGAGGTGCATTATCACTATGTGCGAGAGAGGGTTTTACTAGGTCTTATTGATCTAGTTTATGTTAGCACAGAGGATCAGGTAGCTGACATATTTACGAAGGCATTGGGTGCAGAGAAGCTGCGCAAGTTCAGAGACCTGCTTGGTGTGCAGGAATTGGGATTGAGCTCGAGGGGGAGTGTTGAGATATCGAGCTCCACTCGTGATACGCCAAGGTGACCGTTGTGCATTTATGTCACCGACTTGTTAGTTGTTGTAGACGCGGTTGGTACACCGCCCATGAATAATAGCTAGATGACAGCTATCCTTATCTACTCTAGTTCATGGCTCAGTTAGTATGCCACCTTAGTTATTTGAGTTTGGTTTGAGGCCCATATATAGGGTTATTCTATTTCTTTGTATGAGACTTCTTTTGGCTTACACAACTAAGAAGAGGAAAACTGTTTTCAGCCTCCACCCTTGTGTGTATTCCCCCATTGTGCAAGCAAGAAAGCTACAAGTGAGACTCCTTCCTTCTCTCCCACAATCTTGACAATCATTGCTAGGCTCGTCCACATAGTGGACTAGAGCGCCACTCGGTGGATGGGTCAGGTAGGGTCCATGCAGTCTAGGGATACCTAAGGGATTGATTTCCATCCTTGGGATGGCCAGTTTAGCATCATTTGGTGTCGAAAGAGCCAATGGGGCTCCCCTTCTAAAGAAGTTTGGTCGTCTATTCGCAAGATGAGGTTGACCGTAAGGCTACGGGTTTGGGAGCCTCCGAGGTAATCGACAATGCATGGTGTCATAGCCAAAACTTCCAAAATTAGCACAAGGTCACGACCTAGGGTCCTGACACTCAGCTGGCAAGTGGTTTCCTCCACAATCAATGCACACATTGGACCTGTGGGCGCATTCGTTGTCTCATCATCTCTTGCAGTTTGGCAATGTCCATCCTAATCTTTGCTAGCTCTTGTCCCGACTTAGTGCCCTTCCCTTTGTCCTGAGTGCTTGAATCTGCTCTCTCACTCGGTGTTGAGGCTCTCTCAAAACTCCTGGCACTAGACTCTTCCTGATTTGAGTCTCTGGATCCTCTTTCCTTGAGCTAGCCATCCACTCTAATAGCTTCTTCAAAAACCTTTGCCAGTGTGTCTCACTGCAAGCTTGAGTTGCTGGCCAATGCTTTGTAGAGCACTTTGTTTCATTTCGTTGATGAATACTGTGGATACCAGCCTTTTAGTTGGTCTCTCACCCATGGGAATTCTCTTGAAGAGGCTCCTCACATGGGTCACATAGTCTCAAATATCCTCTCTCTCTTTCTGCTTGACGTTCATAATTTGCACCAACAGGTTATCGGAATATCTGGGTTCAGAAAATCTCTTAATGAAGATATTTTTTGGGCTATTGAAATCAATGCACTCTGCAACATCTAGACTCGTGTACTAGGTCCGTGACCCTTGTCACCTAAGCACAATCCAAAGGTTTGAGAGTGTTGAGTAGGATCAATGAGGCCATTGGCCTCGTAGACCTGCTCAAACTACTCCACAAAGCTACATGGGTCATCGGTTTCTTTGTATTTATCCACATGCTTTGCTATCACAAGGATTTTTGATTGGCTCCTAGAGCCTTGGTTGACTTCCAACCCTGTTAGTAGCAATGTTGCCAGAGCTGCAGCTTTTTATTATGCAGCCATGTTATCTAGGAGACGCTTTGTCAGAAGCTCACTCAGTATGAGGTCTCCTTCTAGCGCTCTCTCACTTTCTAACTGATTTTGGCATGCTAGGGCTAGCACTCTTTGGATTTCTTGCATTTCTAAACTTTGGCGTAAGTTCCTGCTTTGTCGATCCTGGTTGTATATGCAGCTAGGCCTTTGTAACATTTCCCCCCTTATTTCTAAATTTTTTTCAAAAAAATTTCCCCTTTCCCTCCCCCCCGACAATACATCGGGGAGAGAGGGAGAGGGAGTGATGTGGAAGAAGGGGAGGGGCATGCAGCCCAGGTGGTGGCGGGCCACTGCACCCCCACCCCCACCTTATAAAGGCAACAGCCCCTCCCTGTTGGGGAGGAGGACAACGCCGTGCCCCCCCTCATGCTGGTGTAGAGCGGCCCCAACAGACGAAGACATGCCCCGCCTCCGACGATAGACGACGGCCCCTCCCCTGTGATCCTTGTTAGGTAGAGAAGAGGGAGAGAAGGAGAAGGAAAAAAGGAGTGGGAGAGAGAAGAGAGAGGAGAGGGAGAAAAGGATAAGGAAAGAAGGAGTGGGAGAGAGAAGAGAGAGAAGGGAGAGAGAAGGGAGAAGGAGTGGGAGAGAGAAGAGAGAAGAGAGAAGAGAGAAGAGAGAAGAGAGAAGAGAGAAGAGAGAAGAAGAAGGAGAAGGAGGGAAGGGAAAGAAGGAGAGAGAGAGAAGAGGAGAAAGAGGGAGAGAGAAGTAGAAGGAGAAGAAGGAGTGGTAGGAAAAAAGGAAGTAGTGGGAGAAAAGAAAGAAGGAGGGAGAGAGAGAAGAGGAGGAAGAGAGGGAGAGAAGGAGAAGGAGAGAAGAGAAAGAAGGAAGAGGGGGAATAGGGAGAGAGAAGGAGAAGGAGAGAAGAAGGAGTGGTAGAGAAAAGGGAAGTACCGGGAGAGAAGGAGTGAGGAGATAGAAAAAGGAGCGAGAAAGAGAAGAGAAGAAGGGGAGAGAAGTAGAAGGAGAAGAAGAGAAGGAGAGATGTAGAAGAAGAAGAAGAAGAAGAAGAAGGAGAGAGAGAGAGTAGAGAAATAAGAGAGAAGGAGAGAGAGAGAGTAGAGAAATAAGAGGGAAGGAAAAGAAGAGAAGGAGAGAGAGAGAGTAGAGGAATAAGAGAAAAGGAGAAGAAGAGAAGGAGAGGGAGAGAAAGTAGGAGAGTAAGAAAGAAGAAGAAGAAGAGAGAGAAAGAGAATAACCACCACAAGTCACCCAAACCACTCTCTCGGCAAACGAACCCCATCCAACGGTCTTTCCCAACCGAATGTATCAAACTGAAACCGCTAAGGTCCGGATTGCTCAATCTCCATAAGGCAAATGGCTCGCAAGAAGAAAGTCAGGGGAAGCATAGGCGCCCAAGCCACCGGTAATGCTGGAGGGGCGAGCGAAATGACCAACGCAGCACACACGAATCAAGCCCAGGTTCTAAGTGTTAAAAAATTAACTTAGGAATTATTTCTCGTGGAAGGGATGAAAGGATTGATGTCGTGCGTAGGGTTTTGTTTACTCTAAGAGCTAAGTTGCATGCATAAAACGGTAGAGTTTGGAATTCACACAAGATTTTAGGCACGAAATGATAACTTTTACACACATAAAATGATAAGGTTATCGCCTTACTTCACATAAAATGATAGCTTTTTAACCAGTTCAGTGCACGAATAGCCATTTAGAATTCACGTTTCGCAATCATGGTTAAAAGAAACACATGAAATGTTAATCTCTGTTCATGAGATACACTTGCATTGTTAGACAACCCTAGACTTTCATAGACGCAAGTCACATGTAATCCGGTGCATTAGGAATAAGTATAATTGCCTGCAAATTGTTTTATCAATCTTGCTGTGAACTATCGCAAATGGATACGTTCCTAGCTTAGTTGAAGTTGGTGACCTAACCCTAAATGGATTGTTGACCCAAGTTATGCTTGGCGGTTTGAAAAGGTTGTAAATCCCTTAAACAATTGTTTTGATACATCCAGTTAAAATTTTGATTGTGCATGCAATGGGATTGTGATGCCTTGAAGTAAGAGGTTGTGCATTCAACTGTTTATTAATGTGGTTTTGGATGTTAACCCAAGTGGGGAGTGTTTGATTATTTCATGGCTGGGTTTGAGATGACTGATTGCCATGGAAACGAAAGGGATGTTTTTCTTAGCAATTGTTACTATGCTGGTTGCTTCAGCTATGGTTGATTTCCTAAAGGGATAATTAAGGAAGGATGGCACTAGCTACCCCCCGCGAGCCACCAAACCCTAACCAAGGGGGTTATGAATCCGTGCTGGGAATGTGGACCGAACCCACTGCGAGAGGTCTCTCCATGGAAATCACTTGGTGTAGGAGGACGCTTGGGTGCCAGTGGGGGCTCTAGCTGTAAATCCCAATGCCTGCGGGCCCTACACAAGTATTCTACGTGACTTGGGATGGGATCTCGAGGCCTTGATATAGTTATAAGGAGGAATATTGGAAGGATAAACCTTCGGGTTTTATTGTCGGAAGATGGAAGGATTTTTCTACGGAGGCAGAAAGGAGCACTTAATTCTCCTGTATGGGCAGGAGACACACATTAATCCAAGATAAGTTAAGGAAGTATTTGATCTTGTTTTATCTTGTCTTCATGTCTGTGGCCTAAATTACATAAAGGGACTTGTGATTAACGGGTTAATTAAGGAAGCTACCTTTATATGTCAAACATAATTAGTAGATAATTAGTTAACTATGAAAACCATCGAGAGAAGCGTGGTAGATATGACCGATGGGTCTATCCTACGAAAGGGTGGTCTCGGTTAGCCGAGAGCTTTCCTCAAAGGAAATGTTAACTATAAATGTTAGGAAAAAGTTGGTCTATGACCTTAGACAATGTTGACTAGGAACCCGGACTTCAAGTCGATCCTAGTGGAAATGGTCGGATAAGTTCCATTGCGGGGCAGACTCGAGAGACCCTAGTCGACAAACCCCATGTCATTCCTCGGGAGTGCCGGGCAGCATCTTCTAGATATATCTCTCGATGGACTGTTAAGACGTGTCCTGCAATTCGAGGATCGGGCACGTTACAGCCTTGCAGAGCTCTACGGGCCAATTTTCTTTCCTCCTCTAGGTCTGCTACTCGACTAGTCTACTGTAGTGTTCTAGCCAAGTTTAAGCGTTGTATTTGTACATTAACTATTGGACAACCTCAGGAAAGTCTCCTAGGTTAAACTCCTTGTCACTTTTATGGCTTGAGCTGCTTTCTTCCAATCTAGGACCCTTGTTCTGCCAAGTTGTTGATCAAGTTGATGGGGCCAGGTAGATCAACTTCCGCGGTATTTTCTGTCCTTGTTGCATTCAAAGTTTCGGCCGTGTTCTTCGCTTGGTCCTACTTTTGGGGATTTGATCTCCCTTCTATGTCTTTGGGTCTTCTCTTATTGGTGGTGTAGAGGCAAGCTCAAGCTCAATCGCCAAGACCCATGGATCACTTATTGTTCAAGCATTCCAAGCCGAGCTTTAATGGCTACCTCTCACATAGCCAATGCGCTATCCATTTCTACGAGTATAGTGAGCTTACCTCCATGCCCGACGAGTTGCCTTCTCTCCTGAGCACTCTGGTAGCTCCACGATCCAAGTGCAAGATTCAAGTGCAAGATTCAAGAAAGCTCCATCCTCAAGCTCCACACTCCAAGCTCCATTGTCGCGAGCAAGACAAGAGAAGAGAAGAAGAGAGGAGAAGATGGAGAGCTTCTCCACCACGGTCCCTCACCCTCACACACTCACTCCCTCACACTCCCTCTCGCACAAGCTCAAGCAAGCAAGCAAGAAGAAGAAGAAGAAGAAGATGAGAGCTACTTTTGGCCACACACAAGAATGAGATTCTCATTCACTTTTCAACTTTATATACAAAATCCTAAATCCCTTTCGGGCAGTCATCCCCTTATTCCCTTTTTTCCATGGCCGGCTGTAGCCTAGGCTCTTTTTCCCATTGGCCTCCTATCTTCCTAGCTTCCTTCCTACCGCCCTTCTACCTTTACAAATTGCACGGGTGAGAACCCGATGCTCTTAAAATAAATCATGGTGCACCTTGCTCTCTTTTACAAAAGTGTTGACATGCGCTTTTTCTTGTGCACCTTTCTCCTTGATTTAGGACTTTCATGCACTTCTTGTATTTTCAGATTCTTCTTGGTGCGTCTTCATCTTCCGTTTCACTTTTGCCTTGGCCTTGTCTTCTGCTGTATATTTTCCAGATCTTCCACCTTGTTTGTCTGAGGGTTAACATTATCCCCCTCCTAGACGAGTGCCATTCCCATGGCACTCACCATTGTAGGTAGCATGCTTTGACATGCACTAAAGACATGGGTGGAAGGGACATCTGTGGTTGCCTTGGAGGAGTTTTGGTGGTGTTGCGGATGAAGGTCATTGGGGGCACATTGTTGGTTTGGGTGGTTGGTGGTAGGGTTGTTAGGGTTGGTGATAGGGCTATTCTTTTTTGGGAATTGCACTGATGGCTAGCATGGGTGTTGGTTTTTGGGGAGTGTGCACATGATGATTCTTTGGTGGGCTTGCATGATGATAAAGGACAAGAGTTTAGAGTTGAGTGTTGATGAAGAGCTGATGGTACTTTTGTTGGAGTCGTCAATACTTGGAATTGAAAACCTCTCATATAGTCTCTTCCTAGGGGTTAGTGCGAGTCTTATTATTGTGTGCACAAGACGTAGTTTGATTAGTTTGGGAGATAGGTCAAACTTTAAGCAAGCTGAGAGTAATGTCTTGCACTTGAAGATCCAAACTATGTATAGATTGTGGTTCAGATAGTATGTGAGTGCCCGTGCATACTTAGATATTAGGTAGTTAGAGGACTACTAGTTTGGTTCCTCGTAGTAATGGGTGGATGAAGCAAGGGTTCAATGGGGTGGAAAAAATTGTCTAAGTTGAGGAGAAGTACACATGAAGGTTTGTTGAGACATAATTTGTGATTTTGAAAACACGATGTAGCATAAGTGAGCTCATTGACACCTTAACTTTTGGTAGCTGATGGGTACTTGTATTGTTTGAAGAGTACAGTGTACGTTCCATGGTCTTTTGTGCCTTGCTTACCACTATTGACTACAATGGTACTAAGATGGAGTGCGAAAAAAGAATCGTGCAAATGGGTCAGGGTGACATGTCTAACCATAGGCGAGACAAGTTCCCTAGGTATGTCCTGCCCTTGATATGCCCTAAAGAATTGTGGGGGATGTGTAAGGGGCTAGATGACTAGGGATGGAGCCAACTAACCAAGGTCATTGGATGTACCTAATTTGAGGACCCCTAGGTGTTGTGTTGTGATCGTGGGTGCCTTTATTATTATTATTATTATTTTTTGATAACATGAATACAATTATTGCAATACGTTGAGGCTACCAACCTTTCATTTGGATTGGGAAATGTCAAGATCCAAAGGCTGAGAAAATGGATATTACAACAATGATTGTTTTACTAGCCTCGATGCTAGAGGAACAATTGTTGATATGGAGAGATATACTTGAGATTTTGCAAACCTCTTTGTAACATGTGAGATATCGATACAATTGAGATAGTAACTGCGATGAGCCAAATGTAGGATTTGGCCAAGAAAGAGAGAGTAGCCAACGACTATGCTTTGGGCCATGCTCAAATGCAATGTGGGCATTCTGCAAGGGTAATTTTTACTTCCACCAGGAGTGGGGCTTCTGTCATGGCTCTTTGTGGGGTTGGTGGTCTTTGTCAAGATTGTGGGAGAGAAGGAAGGAGTCTCACTTGTAGCTTTCTTGCTTGCACAATGGGGGAATACACACAAGGATGGAGGCTGAAAACAGTTTTCCTCTTCTTAGTTGTGTAAGCCAAAAAGAACTCTCATACAAAGAAATAGAAGAACCCTATATATGGGTCTCAAACCAAACTCAACTAACTAAGGTGGCATACTAACTGAGCCACGAACTAGAGTAGATAAGGATAGCTGTCATGTAGCTATTATTCATGGGCGGTGTACCAACCGCGTCTGCAACTGACAAGTCGGTGACATAAATACACAACGGTCACCCTGGCGTATCACGAGTGGAGCTCTATATCTCAACACTCCCCCTTGAGCTCAATCCCAATTTCTGCACACCAAGCAGGTCTCTGAACTTGCGTAGCTTCTCTGCGCCCAATGCCTTCGTGAATATGTCAGCTACCTGATCCTCTGTGCTGACATAAACTAGATCAATAAGACCTACTAAAACCCTCTCTCGCACATAGTGATAATGCACCTCAATGTGCTTTGTTCTAACATGATAGACTGGGTTATTTGCCAAGTGTATACTACTCATGTTGTCACAGTAAATGACAACTAGCCCATCTGTAGACTGATGCATATCATAAAGTAGCTTATGCAACCAAGCTACCTCACATGCAGCCATTGCTGCACCCCTGTACTCAGCCTCTGTGCTCGACAAGGCAACTGTAGGCTGTTTCTTGCTGCTCCAAGTGACTGCAGCACTCCCAAAAGAGAACACATATCCACTGGTAGATCGTCTATCATAAATGCTACCAGCCCAATCAGCATCAGTGTATCCATGCAACTGTATCTGAACCTCAGTCTCATAAAATAGTCCATACTGCAATGTGGACTTCACATACTTGAGTATGCGTCTAGCCGCATCCAAATGTGGTTTCCTTGGAGCATGCATAAACTGACTTACCAATCCAACAGCATAGCTCAAATCTGGCCTGGTAATAGTCATATAAATCAAACTTCCTACTATGCATCTATACATAGTAGGGTCTTCTAGAAGCTCACCTGCATCTGTGCTCAGCTTCACATTCTGCTCCAAAGGAACTAAAATAGGCTTACAGCCTGTCATCCCATATTTGGACAGCATGTCCAATCCATACTGCCTCTGCAAGAGCTGTATCCCACTTGGTGATCTAATCACCTCAATGCCCAAGAAATAACGCAGCTCTCCCAAATCCTTCATCTCAAACTTCTGCTTCAATAGCATTTTCACATGAAGGATATCTTCATCACTGTCACCTGTCATAATCAAATCATCAACATAAATGACAAGTAGCATAACACCTTTCTCTGTTTTCCTCACATAAAGTGAGAAATCTGCCTTGGAAATCTGAAAGCCAATAGTGACAAGATACTGTCCTATCTTGTCAGACCATGCTCTAGGTGCTTGCTTCAAGCCATACAAGGCTTTCTTCAACCTGCAAACAAACTCAGGATGAACAGCATGCACATAACCTGGTGGCTGCTCCATATAGACCTCTTCTTGCAAATCACCATGCAAGAAGGCATTCTTTACATCCATCTGATGTAAAGACCATCCCTTTGATGCAGCCATAGCAATGACTGCTCTTACGATTGCCATCCTTGCAACCGGACTGAATGTTTCTTCATAGTCAATGCCATATGTTTGTGCATACCCCTTGACTACTAATCTTGCCTTGTATCTGTTCACAGAACCATCTGCATTGTGCTTCACCTTATAAACCCACTTACAACCAATTGCATTTTTACCTTTAGGCAAAGGTACCAATTCCCATGTAGCATTTGCTTCCAAGGCATCCATTTCTTCATCCATGGCTTTCTCCCATTTTTCTTTTCCCATGGCTTGCTCAAAAGAAGTGGGTTCTGGTTCCTGTATCACTTTGACCATATATGCATAGTGAATGGCTGTAAATCCATCATATTTCAGCCTATCCACAGGATACCTAGCTCTCGTAGACCTGCGCAAAGTAGGTTCACTCCCGGGTGCTCTCAAAACATCCCTGGTCTTCCTTACTCCAGGTGTAACAATAGAAGGAATACCCAACTCATCATCAATGCTCTGTTCTGAGCCACTGGATTCACCATCCACATAAGAGTGACCTGCATTCACATCAAACATGGGCTGATCAACCTTCTCTTTTCCTTTTCGTGATACCTGCATACCACTATCTGCATTGCTTTGAGAAGATTCTCCTGATCTCAATCTGCCTGTCCATGGCGAAGAATGTGAACCACTGCTAGAGGACGCTCCAGGTCCACTAATATTTTGTGACTGCTGCTGTGAATTATGTGCATCTACATCATCAATCACATTTACTGGTTTATACCAGCTACTCATCTCATCAAAAACAACATCTCTGCTCACTGTAAACTTACGAGTAGAAGGATTATAGCATCTATACCCTTTTTACTGCAGAGAGTAACCAATAAAGATGCACTTCTCAGCTTTTGGATCCAACTTGGATCTCAATTCATCTGGCACATGTACATAGGCAATGCAACCAAAAATTTTCAAATGAGAAATATCTGGTTTCCTACCAGTATACCTCTCCTCTGGAGTCATTCCATGTATTGCTGCAGTGGGAGTCCTGTTCATTATGTAGACTGCTGTAGCAACTGCTTCAGTCCAATAAAAATCTGGTAGGTCTTTTTCATTAAGCATGGCACGAGATACCTCTCCAATATGCCTATTTTTCCTTTCTGCAATTCCATTTTGTTGTGGCGTATGACTGCATGAATATTGCTGCTTTATGCCATGCTCCTGCAGGAACCTTGCAAACTCATTTGAGAGGTACTCTCCCCCTCCATCTGACCTTAGGCATTTTATTTGCAGGCCTGTTTCTTTTTCAACCATAGCCTTAAGAGTTTTGAAATGCCCAAAAACTTCACTTTTCTTTTTCATAAAATACACCCAAAATTTTCTGCTATAGTCATCAATAAAAGCGACAAAATAATGACAGCCTCCAAGAGATGCAGCTTTAGTAGTCCACACATCAGAGTGGATTAATTCCAATGGCTTCTTACTCTCTTGAACATGTCTAGGAAATGGTTTCCTTGCCTGTTTTCCAAACTGACAGGCTTCACATACCTTATGCCTTTCTGCAACCTTGAATTTAGGCAAACTTGCAACAATATTTTGGGCGTGCATTGATTTAAGTCACTGTACATTAACATGACCAATGCGTTTATGCCAGATATCAATATCTGCAACTACACCGGTCCCATGTGCAAACATTGCTGCACTCAATTCAGACATGTCTGCATCCAACGTAAACATTCTACCCTTCTTCTTTCCTTTTGCTATCAAGCGACCTTTATTTTTCATATCCTCAACAAAGCATCCATGAGGATTAAATCTGACCTGCAAGCCCTGCTCAACCATTTGACCTACAGAAACCAGATTCTTGGTGATATTCGGGACATGAAATACATCGGACAGGTATTTCTTTGTCCCATCCTGCATAGACAAAGGAAATTTTCCAATCTGCACAATAGGATGTGCAGTATCATCACCAGTCTCCACAAATCCTAGTTTTTCCATTTTCCTTGCATCCTCCATCCATTCTGTATGACCTGTCATGTGGTTTGATGCACCTGAGTCAACATACCATACATCATTGCTTTCTTCTGCACTTGTCACAGAATTGTTCATGTGCTGCACCATGAACAAATGCTCATTTCTGTCATCACCCTGTCTACTAGAAGATGCATAATTCCCTTGTTGCAGTTTTCCATTCATAATGTCATTATGCTTTTTATAGCAGTCTTTAGCCATATGACCCATTTTACCACAGTAGTAGCATTCAACATTACTGTTTGCATTTTGACCTCTTTGCCATCCACCACGACCTCTTTGGCTCCCCCTGCCTCTAGAGTTACCACGTCCTCCTCCATAGGACTGGTTTTCTTGAGTTTGCTGCATATTCTGATTTCTACCATGGCCTCCAAACCGGCCTCCTCTACCTCTGCCTCTACCTCTTCCAGCATTTGAGTAGAAGACAGCTTCTTTTGAAGTTCCTCCTGAAGAAGATGCACCACCATTTCTCTGCTCCTCAGAAATTAGAAGAGCAATCAACTCCTCAAAATCAGGAAATCTTTCACGAACTGAAATGGATGTCCGAAACTGTGCATAATCCTTTCCTAGACCATTCAAGGTCACAGAAACTAAATCATCATCTTCCACTGGCGATCCAATGGAAGCAAGTGCATCTGCAATCTTCTTCACCTTCATGTGGTAGTCATTGATGCTCATATTTTCTCTTTGCACATTATGCAACTCTGGCTTGAGCTGCATTTTCCTGGCTTGCATATTTGTGCTATACATTTTTGACAAAGTATCCCATGCCTCCTTTGGCGTACTTGCATCCTGAATATGCACAATCATAGAGTCTGAAATACTGATAGACAGCCAGTACATAACTTTCCTGGCTCTCTCATGCCATGCTTTGAATGCCTGCATTTGCTGTTGATTGGGAACATCAGGAAGAACTGGTTCTTCTTCATTTCCTGCAACAAATTCCCAATATCCTTTTCCCATAAGGAAATTCGTCATTCTAAACTTCCATGCTTTGAAGTTGTTCTTGTCAAGCTTTTCAGTTACAATCTGTGAAAGAGATCAGACGCCATTACAGACTACTGCAAAAAATTCTGTCACTGCAAAAAACACAGCTTCACCCTCACAAGGGCAAATCTGCAAAACTGGCGAAAGTGGTATTTGACCACACAGTCACTTCCTAGTGACGATTTTGCATAAACAGAAACCAAGGATGATTCTGTAACTCCCAATGTCTCTGCAGATAAGCATACGATGCAATTTCTGTGGTAACTTTTCATCGACCTGTAGAACAGTGGTCGCACAGCATAAAACTGGGCCTTTTCTTGAGTGCATGTAGAAAACTTCCGCCTCCAAAATAGGCCCCGAAATGGCCTCAAATCAAAAAAACAGGGTCGCCGAGGGCTAAATCCTTTCTCCCGCAGCATATACTACCCTCTTGCTTCACCGCGAAGGGCGTCTCAACCTGAGACAATGCACTCTTGCAATTTCCGACTGTGCTACCTGCAGAGATCTGCTCCCAAAACAGAAAATGAAAGCAACACTGCTCCTCTTACCAGAACACCGCGAGCTTGGCTTGCTTTCTTGAGCTCCTTACCACAAACAAGGCTCTGATACCATATCAAGATTGTGGGAGAGAAGGAAGGAGTCTCATTTGTAGCTTTCTTGCTTGCACAATGGGGGAATACACACAAGGGTGGAGGCTGAAAACAGTTTTCCTCTTCTTAGTTGTGTAAGCCAAAAAGAACTCTCATACAAAGAAATAGAAGAACCCTATATATGGGTCTCAAACCAAACTCAACTAACTAAGGTGGCATACTAATTGAGCCACGAACTAGTATAAATACACAACGGTCACCCTGGCGTATCACGAGTGGAGCTTGATATCTCAACAGTCTTGTGGTAACTTGGACATTGAACACTTTCGTACAGAGACAACTCGTGAGAGTACATGCAAGTCATATGTTTCAACTATAATGAATAGGTGCAACGCAAAAAGAGACATCGCTTATCTGAATCCCATGGTGTTGACTTGGATGCATATAACCATGCTTGATTATCTTTTTTATTAAAGACGTGAAATGTATTAGAAGTAGGTAAGGAAAGTTTGTACAGTTGGGGAACCTACCCCTTTTAACCACCTAAAGACTAAAGTTCATGGCAAGATAGCCGCTTGCTAAGTATCTTATACAAAATAGGGGCTACTCCACTTGTATGAGGCGGGGTGAGTTCGGGTGACCAGATGACTGAGGTACTACATGAAAACCCTCATCATGATCCATCATGTGTGGGGCCAGAATCTAAGCAGTCGGGGAGAGTTGCACATCTTGATTCGGGCTAAGGGGCAGAGGAGGCGTTGGCTAGAATCCAAATGGTGTAGTCCTTGGTTGTTGCCATATTAAGAATGCTTTGGAATAGTTCAGCAATTTCATTCTTGATTTTTGCTTCTTTTTCCTCTTTCAAGCATTTGGTTCTTGAGTGTCTATGGAAGATCTGCACATCATGGATTGCTATCCTCCGGGCATTCCTTTGAACCTTCCTCTTCTTCTTGGTTTGGGGAGGATTTCTTACGTTCGACTTACGTCTTGGGTGTTTCCTCTTAGGGCCTTATCTCGGCAAATACTTCTTTAGGGTGGACACATAGCATTCTAGCAGGCGGAGCTTGTGCTATGTGCTCCCTTCTGCAGAGGAGAGCTTCCTTGCAGGATAGTGGCATGGGGTACTCCATGACTGGCATTGTTAAAAAACTTGAAAAATGTGAACCAAGGGTTAGACCCTGAGGTAGGAGAGAGCTACTCGCATGAGAGGGATTTAATAGCAGGTTAACATGTGCATATGACGAGGAGGGGTGAGGCGAGCCTCGCATTAGTTGCTATAGAGGGGATGCCCCTTGTGATGATACTCATCCTGCCTCAAGTGTGGGACTAATTCGAGCCAGTAGCAAATATTTGCTCACGTCAAGTTGTGTGGATTGGCTATGATGGAACAGATCAGGGCTTGTTGTCCCCAAAGGAATAGACCGAAAAGGGGGAATTCCTGTAGCGGGGGACAACGCCCCATCCACACCCTTAGAGGTGTTGGCCACGGCTTCTAATGGCGGCAATGAGGGCTGCATGCCCTCCACGTGGAGGCAGGAATGGCCACATGACTCCTAGACACATGGTTAGGGGAGGACCTGAGGAGCTCAGCCTGTCAAGCCCAAATTTTTTATCATGCACTTGATTATCATTGCTTGTGTGTGCTTTTTTTTTGGGTATTATCTATACACAGTCACAAAACTCATTGTTTATTTATCTACACATTCATGAATCCATGTCACTTCGTGAGGCTAAAAACCAGTTGTAGAACTCACGATTGTACTGGAGTGTGGCACACTCATCCATTAATCATGGCAACCTACTCAATAACAACATATATTTTGCAACATTAAGTAGCATGATACCTTGTCCGAGTCTACTTGCAATATGTAGCTCCTCCTCACTGAGAATTTTATCAATCAGAGAGTTCTCTTGGCTAGCTCTGGCTAAGTCCATATCCTCAAATGGCAGTTAGTACTTGAAACAAAGTTGGTGCCACATAGGTTGGGTCTCTTTGAGACCACCATTTGGCCAATGACTCCTCTGAGACTATCATAATTTGGGCTCCAAGTTTGGCCATTGTAGCGTGGTTTTCAAACCACAAAATTGACTTTGACCCTCTGATTGTCACTTTAGCTGCTCTATCTCAAAGAGATTCGATTGGCAAAGCACTTCGTTGAATGTCACAGTTAAGCTAGTTCATCGGCCTCCTTGTCAGAGATGAGTTGCATGCATTCATGTAGGAGCTTGTCATAGTGCTCGTTAAGATATTCTTGCTCTTCCCAAGATAGCCGATATGGCAAGTATTCCTCAAGTTGCTCCCTAGGGAGTGTGTACATGTTTACAAGGACATAGACATGTGTGAAAAATTTGAGTTTAGCATCCAACTTAGTCAAGCACTCTGTGACAAAATTGTCTCGTGCTCAGTTGCTGTCTCATGCAAGATTTTGGGAGTTTCCCTAGGCTTTAGCAAAGCTGGGGGTTCAGGACTAGATGAGCAAGATTGGTCAATGCTAGGATTTCTTATGTGCTCAGGGTTTTCATGTTTCTTCTCTTGAGGCTTTGCTGCTAATGTGTCATGGTTTCCCTCGGATGTGACTGGTATAGTTTTGTCAACATGTTGTGACAGTTTTGTATCCACTCCTGATTGGTCAATGTAAGTTTTGTTGTCAATGGATTGAGTGTTGCAAGAAACCATTGATGGTAATGGTTGCTTTGACTTATCAGGACGACACATGAGTGTGTCTAAGGTTTCACAGCTGTTAGGAGAGATGGTAATGGGTTCATTTGTGGGTGGTTGTGGGTGGATTCGATGCTTTATTCCTCAGCTCTTCAGCACTCTTGGTCTCAATCTTCTTGGCATCTACAACTATTTGCAATTGTTGTTGTTGTTTTCATTGTTTTCTTCTCTTTTTCTTAGGAAATTGAGGCATATCCCTTGAAGACTTGGGACCCTAAACTAGGTCAGCCGTTGAGGCCTCAACATCCTCTTTCTCTAGTGTGTCCTCATAGGACATAGTTGCGGCCTGCTGAGCAACCTCGCTAGGTTGTGAGGGTACAACTACCTCTCTTTTTGGAGAGTCTAGCTCTTCAACTAATTCCTCTTCATTTAGCTCCTCATCTGATTGCATTGGCAATTGCTCTTGGTCATGGGCATTTGCTCTAGACTCTTGTCCTTACCCATTGGAACATGCCTTCATTGCTTCTTATTAGTGCACTGGTGTTGTGTTTGGAGTTGTTTTTCTCTTGCTCATGATATTTGGGTGACTCTAGTGTAGAACTAGAAGACAATTTAGGATTCTTGTTAGGTAAGCTTGGACAAAACCAGCTGAAAAAGTTAGGGTTGTATTGATGGGAAGCATAGAGATCTAGGATTGCAAGGTCTTGAGTGAGGCAGAAGACATATAAGCTAACATCAAGTACCATGCTCCCTACTCCTAGCCTGCTAGCCACATGTAGATCTTCTTCTAGAAGTAGTTTATCGTATAAGGGATGCTTTTAGATAGTGGTAGAATGCTGAATCTCATGGACCATTGCCAGCACTCTTAATGAGGTTGGGGAAATGTAGGTGGGATCATGTATTCATGTCCAAAGGGCTTTCCTTTGCTCAACAAGTGTCATTAGTTGGTGGCCAATTTTGGCTACCAAACTCTAGTTGGAGTACCATTTCTATACAAAGTTGCATTGTCCTTTCCCTTTTCGTTTGATTGCTCCGAGGTTTTCCTTGTTTGTCTCACATTGAGCAGTATAGAGTGAGGGTATCAAGCACAATTATCTAGTTGTAGCCTTTGGGATGTCCTATATGACTTCTTTAGCAATAGCTACTATAGAGGCAAGCACAACCACCAAGACCCATGGACCACTTATTGTTCAAGTGTTTCAAGCGAGCACTAATGGCTACCTCTGACATAGCCGATGCGCTATCCCTCTCTACGAGTGTAGTGAGCTTACCTTGATGTCCGATTGAGTTACTTCCTCTCTCAAGCACTCCGATAGCTCCACGAATCATGATGCAAGCTCAAGTACCCTCAAGCCTCTTCCTCTAGGCTCCATCCTCCATAGCCATGCGTGAGACAAGAGAAGAGAAGAGAAGAGAAGAGAAGAGAAGAGAAGAGAAGAGAAGAAGAAAAGAGGAGAAGGTGGAGAGCTTCACCTCCAAGATCCCTCACTCTCACAAGCTCACTCCTTCACACTCCCTCTCTCAAGCACTCACAAGAAAGCAAGAGAAGAGAAGGAGAGAAGAAGAAGAGTCCACTTTGCCACACACCAAAGAAATGAGCTCTCATTCACTTTTTGAACTTTATATACAAAGCCCTAAATCCATTTTGGGCAATCATCCCCTTATCCCCTTTTTTACATGGCCAACCATGGCCTAGGCCATTTTTTCCATTGTCCTCCTATCTTCTTAACTTCCTTCCTACCACTCATTTACCTTTACAATTTGCACGGGTGAGAGCCTGGCACTCTTAAAATAAATCACGGTGCGCCTTATACTCTTTTACAAAATTATTGACTTGCGCATTTTCTTGTGTGCCTTTCTCCTTGATTTAAGATTTTTTTGTACTTCTTGTATTTCCATATTTTTTATTGGCATATCTTCGTTCTCCATTCCACTTTTGCCTTGGCCTTGTCTTTGCTTTAGATTTTCTAGATTTTCCACCTTGTTCATCTGAGGGTTAACATTACCCCCTCCTAGCTGAGTGTCAGTCCCATGGCACTTGCTGAGTTGGATAGTGTTGCTGGGGAGGCCAAGTGGCCTTTTGAGTTTGTATGCAAGCCGTGTTGGAGGGTGTGTTGGAGGGATTTATGGAATCGGAAGGCCCTTAAGTTGCAAATAAGCCATGGTGTTGGAGGGATTAATGGACCTTTGGAGGGATTTATGGAAGTTGAAAGGCCCTTGCAGTAGCCCTAGTGGAAGGTTTGTTGGAGGGATTTATGCCTTTGAAATTGAAGATAAAGTTGGACGGATCCATTGGTTGCCCCTTCGTGGTTGCCTTTTCTAGTGCTATTCGAAATGAGCTTCTTCATTCACTTTTTGACTAGCCTGTTGGATTTGCCACTTGCTTTGTTGTGCCTGCATGGTGACAGGTCGCATAATATGGGGAATACATTGCATGGAGGAATTGCATGGATGATGGGGTCTATGGAGTTGGTGGTGGGAGCCCTTATTTATACTTGGAAAGAGAAGAAGGTGCACTACTTGAAGATGTGTCTTTCTTGCCGTGGAGTGCGGTGCCGGTGCTTGTGGGACTAGGAGATGGGTACACCCTTGGGCAAGCCCTCGATGTGTCCCACACTTGAGGACCCAATTTGTGCATAGGGGAGGGTAGTGCCTGTAGCTTAGGGTGACAGGTCTTAACCATAGGCGAGTGTTACATCTCTAGGTGTGTCTTGCCCTTGATGTGCCCTAAGTGTGAAGTGGGATATCAAAATGAGGCTAGAGGGCTAGGGACTGAGTTGACTGACTAGGACCATCGAGCGCACCTAACTTGAGAACCCCTAGGTGCAGTGACAGTGATTGATGTGTAGCTTGCATTTTTTTTTGTTTTTGTTTTTTTAAAAAAAATAAACAATTTCTTGAATTTGGAGAAGTAGTACAAGATGACAGATTCATTTTCTGGGTTTGTGGGCATGGGATGGGGAAGTTGGGGGCTTTAATGATTTGTTAAGAAAGTGCCTTCTTAGCATATACCATTTTTGGCCTATTCTAATGTGGAGAGGTGTGGTGGACAAGAATGGATGGCTACATTTGGTAAATTGGCTATTGTTCATGTCCTCAAGAAGTGCCATATAGTAGTATTAAGTCACCCTATTCAAAGTTGCACTGCTTGACATGCTTGTCGAACCAACTTTTGCGTCTTGCCTTCTCACATATAAGCACATGGGTGGCTAGAAGCTAGATTTCTATTAAGCTTTTGAGTTCAATCAAACGTTTTGTCCATGCCCCCTTCCCATCCCATCTTTCTTGAAGGGCAATCCCGAGGCTTGGTATGAAGAATTACAGGGGAAGGATTACCTCTATACCATATGTCAAACTAAAGCCGTCTTGTAAGTCGTGTGGTAGGTCCACAAGGCTGCCATCAATTTGTTATCCCAATCACTACTTGACATGGAGAGGAACTTGGTTAGGACATTCACTAGGATTTTATTTGTTGATTCAGCTTGACCATTATTTTGTGGGTAATATGGTGAAGATTTCCAATGGATGATTAGGAAGGAGGACAAGATGTGAGTTATCACTTTGTTGATGAAGTGGGTGCCTTGGTCGCTAACTAGTTCAATGGGAAAGCCAAATCATGAGATCACTTGCTACCATAAGAACTTAGCAGTGGTCTGAGCGCCATTCTTTCTTGTAGCTTGCACTTCTGCCCATTTGATTAGATAGTTGATGGCCACAATGATGTATTTTACCTGTGAATATTGTGCCGTGGGACTAATGGGACCGATGAAGTCAATCCCCCATTTCTCGAAAGGTTGTTGTGCAATAATTGGGGTTAACTCTGTTGAGAATCATCAATCACACTCAAACAGCCTCTTTGTATGAAGTCTCAGGGTCAAGGACATGCAGGCTAACTTATCCCATATGCACAATGGTGCCTACTGTAGTTTCCTACTTTCCTATAAAGCATTGTACTTGCTTCCTTTCTTAATGCAATGATATAGTACTCTTTTCATTTCAGTAAAGTGTCAATGTCATTGTCCACATACACAAGATTGTGTTTATGAGTCCAAGTCTCAATCTTGGAACCTAATTCACTTGTGTAACAAACAGTGTCCATTCCATCATGAGTCTACACTTCTCTTTCCATCCTCCATAGCTTCCGGTTATGCCATGCTCTAGATCCCGCATTTCTCACATGGTATCAGAGCCCAGTTGGGCATGGCATTGCTTGTCTAGCCTCTCTTGATTCCTTTCAACCTCAGTCTAGCTCAATGTCAGCTCATGACTTCATCTCCCAACTCTACTCTCACTGAAGCTTCCATGGCAGCCATAGCCAGCAGCACCCTGTCAGATTGAACTGCTTATATCTCACTCCACAGGTCAAATCTCTTGGAGCTTCCTTCTGGAAAAGTATTCCCCAACTCATAAAGCTTCCCTGTATCACATCAATCCAGGACATTGGACCATCTGGAGCTCAGCATTGTGAAAATCCCCAATCTCTGCTCTGTGTCTGCCATAGCCAGACAGGACCTACCTTGCTTGGAGCTTCCATAACTCTTCAACCAGGCCATTTCAGCCCACGATTTCTTCTGGAGAGTTGTTCCTCTGCTCAAGGTGCTTCATCCTGGCACAACAAACAACCACATTGGCAAGCTACAGCTCTGGCATTGCACAAATTCGACCTCGCTGCCCCAGACTGCGCCGATTCTGTTCGCGGCTCCTGCGTGCTGCATACTGTCCACGATGTTGATGATTTTGATAGGGCTTTTGTAGCCCATGAAATCAGCTTCCTAGGCATATAAAAAGTTTTGAAAATGATCCACTGTAGCTCCTGTAATTAGCAAAAAACCAGGCCCTTGTCTCAGAAACCCTAATTCCACCATAGCCAAAAGCTTCAAAATCTTGACATTTTTCACTGTTTCTCTCACTGAAGCTATCAACAGTGATTTTAATCACTGAGCAATACTCTCTGAAGTTTGTTAAAGTACTGTCACTCAGATTTGAAGGCATCAGCATCAAATCAAGAAGGGGAAGATCACTTGGAGTAAAAGACTTTTGCAGATTTGGTATTCATTGACACTCAGTTAGTGCTTTTTAGCACTTGTGTCTCTCAATCAATTCTTCTGTTGCTCAAATCTAATAAAGTCTGAAGTTGATTTGCTATTGTTCTCGTAAATCTAACATGGGCAAAGACTCTCCAAATGCTCGATTCAAAGGAGTCGGATTCCACACTTGGCAAACCCGCATCAAACTCATCCTGATGAAGAAGGGTCTCTGGGCCATCACAAATGGCAAAGAGAAGAAACCTCGGGACGCGGACCTTGCAAGTACTTGGCAAAAGAATGATGATAGAGCTCAGGCCATTATCAAATTGGAGCTAGACGACAGTTATATCCATCATGTGGATAACTGTGAGACCTCACAGGATACATGGAAAAGACTTGACACCCTGTTCGGTGCACAATCTAAATCATCAAAGTATGGTCTCCTGATTGAGTTCTTCAGGCTTGAAATGAAGTCAAGCACATCACTTGCCACACATCTTAATTACATGGAAGAACTCCTAACCCAACTTGCAGGAATAAACATTAAAATGGATGAAGATGTTTGCATCGGTGTTCTACTTAAGAGCTTGCCTCCTGAATATAATAATGTATCAACAACTTTAATCAACATGCCAAATCCTGAACTTGTTGATATCCAGGCATCACTATTAGAAGAAGAAAAGAAGCTAAAAACCAAAGAAGAACCAAGTACCTCTAGAGATGAGCATGCATTATATGTTGGCAACAGGTACAAAGGCAAGAAGGATCAGGTCTTTTGTGACTTCTGCAAAAGGACCGGACACACCGAGAAGTTCTGCCATGCAAGAAAGAGATCCCAAAAGGCCTATCTAGTCGCAGTCAAAGAAGAAGAAGAAAATGGAGCAAAGGAAGAAGAAGATGAAGATGAAGATCACCAGGATCGGAAGGACAAGACTCATCAGTCCTTGTACTCTCATAATTCTGATAGACTGTTTTAATAGCCTTGTATTTTCCTTGCCCTAATGCTTCCTGCCATAAGCTTTGTAAACTCCTTATGTAACTTGGCATTACAGTCCCTGTACACTTTGCGAGGCCCCTGTTACAGCCTCTGGATGTCCACCATGTTTATGGTACCCACACTTAGCTTTTTCTGCGACAGCCTCTGGTGTTTTTGCCATGTCTATGGTATGCCCACACTTTGCAGGTGGTTCTCATTACAGCCTCTACACACTTTGTGCCTTTCCTAGTTGTGATTGAGGAGGGGTGTTGAGAATCAGCAATCACACTCAAACAGCCTCTTTGTATGAAGTCTCAGGGTCAAGGACATGCAGGCTAACTTATCCCATATGCACAATGGTGCCTACTGTAGTTTCCTACTTTCCTATAAAGCATTGTACTTGCTTCCTTTCTTAATGCAATGATATAGTACTCTTTTCATTTCAGTAAAGTGTCAATGTCATTGTCCACATACACAAGATTGTGTTTATGAGTCCAAGTTTCAATCTTGGAACCTAATTCACTTGTGTAACAAACAGTGTCCATTCCATCATGAGTCTACACTTCTCTTTCCATCCTCCATAGCTTCCGGTTATGCCATGCTCTAGATCCCGCATTTCTCACAAACTCCATGCAATCTTTACAGATAGGTACTTTAATTCGTTGGCACTCATCACAATGCTTCATGAATCGCATCGCATCTCGGAAGTGGGTAGGCCACTACAGTTGGGACTGCCACACTTTGCGAGCTATCATGTCTCCATTGAAATGTCCTCCTGTAACTCCGTCGTGTTCGTCTGTTAGTATGTCATGCATTTCATACTCACACATGCATCTACACAGTAACCCGTCTTGTCCCAGCCTGTAAAGTTGGCCAGCTATCAAGTGATAGGGCTGGATTTTCAGGATAAGCCGCCTAAGTCGGGCCTTTTCTATCGGTCATTCTGATAGTCCGTGTTCAAGCACTTGAACTATGTCATCTGCCCAATAAGGTGTCATGTCAACTCTAAACAAATCTTTTTCGCTGGAAAAGCGGAATAGATGCACGTTTGGCAGTTCGTCCACAATGCCTTATCTAGCCAATTCTCCTGTGGGGATGCGAGATAAATGGTTAGCCATGTAATATTGTTTCCCCTTATGCACTATCATAGAGAAATCAAACCCCAAAAGCAGAAGAAGACATCTAGCAATGCATCTTGTAGTGCACAGTTTGTTAACCAGGTATATAACAAGGCTTGATGGTTAACAAAGAAAGTAAAAGGTATAGCTAGAAGGTAATGCCGAAATTTCTTTACGGCAAACACCATGGTCAAGCCCTCTCGCTCCGTTTTCAAGTATTTCATTTCGATCTCAGTGAGTTGCCTGCTAGCAAAGCTCACTGGGTAATCCAAGTTGTGTTCACTAGGTTGGAACAACATTGCTTCTATGGCAAATTTTGAAGTGTCGATGTGCACATTGAAACATGAAACATGAGTGTCCAATCTGGGGCTTGTAAAATTAGTGTTGTGGTCAGAGCCCTTTTTAAGTTCCTCATATGAGCGTTGGCATTCCTTGATCCATTCGAATATGATCAATAGCTTGTATAGAGGTCTAGCAATTAATGCATAGTTCAATACGAACTGCCGATAATATCATGTATGTCCTAAGAGGAACTGAACACCCTTGAAATTAGTTGGGGGTGGAAGATCGACAATGGCTCTGATCTTTGAAAAATCTGTGGCAATGCCATTCTTCGACACCATGTGTCCTAGGACACATCCATGTTTCACCCAAAATTGGCACTTGTTCAATGAGAGATGGTATAGTCGATACCTTTCAAAAACCGCTCGGAGTCTATCCAAGTGTTCTCGTCAAGTGGAGAGAACACACAAGTCATCCACAAAGACTTCAAACTCCTTCCTCAACATGTCTTTGAATATTGTACACATCAATCGTTGGAAAGTGGCTGGCGCGTTAGTCAATCCAAAAGGCATGACTATGTAGGCAAAGACTCCCCATTCAATGGTGAATGTAGTCTTATGCCTATCATTAGGATGCACTTGCACCTAATTGTATCCAGAGAAACCATCCAGAAAACTATAGGCCTCCTTGCCAGCTACTCTCTCAAGCATGTGCTTGGTGTACAACAGTGGGTAGTTATCTCTCTTGTGTTGAAATATTGAGAATGCATGTTGTGGCGAATCATTGATGAGAAAATAAACAATCATAATGAGGTAGAAGCATTGACAAAGAAGAACAGCTAATATTATCCAATCATAATGCAAGTGCAACTGATTGATAATTACTGATGGAATGAGTGTGGGGATGAGTGCCTTTTATAGGCTTATAGTAGGTGGTATTGTTAGGTGGAGATAGGTGGAAAGTGACCATGGTATTCACCAACTGTGGTTTTAATAAACCATGCATACATGACCTAGTCTAAGGCTTTATTTGCAATTTGTTTCTTTGCCTTGTTTCTTCCAAACAAAGAGGCTTTGGTGGATGTGATAGCACATTTCTCAACACCCCTCCTCAATCACAACCGAAAAAGACACTGAGTATACAGAGGTTGCCGTGAGTAGAACCTTGCTAAGTATAGACATGAAAGAAACATAGACAACCACACAAAGCTAGAGGCTGTTACAAGGCCTCACTAAATCTGTAGAGGCTGTAGTGTGTAGAGGTTACATGAGGAGTATAGGAGCTTACGGTGGGAACATTAGGCAAGTCCACATTTTTAACCTTTTAAAAAATTCTATCAGAAAATGAGCTACAAAAGAGGGACTGGTGAGTCCTATCCTTTTGTTCTTGGGGTTCTTCTTCTCCTTCTTATTCAATGTTGTCTTCATCTTCTTTGACTGTAGCAAGATATGCTCACTGAGACCTTTTCTTAGCATTGCAAAATTTCTCAATATGCACAGTTTTCTTACAAAAATCACAGACTACTCTCTTCTTCCCTTTCACATTGAGGAGTTGTTGGTCTCCTCTTGGGATGCTTGTTTCTCTGTAATATCTCCCCCCCGTGCCTTCCCCCCATGAGAGCCCCCCCTTTTTCTTCAAAATTTTTAATTTTTTTTAACTCTCCCTCTCTCTCCCCGTCGAGAGCATGTCGGGGAGAGAGAGAGAGAGAGGGAGTTAATGGAAAGGGGGGGCATGCAGCCCCCCAGGTGGAGGGTGGTGGCTATTAACGGCCATCTTCCCCCCTCGTGAAGCCCTCCCTCCTCGCCCTCTTTAAAAGGGGAGCCTTCCCCTCCCTCCTGGACAACAGCCCCCCTCCCTTGTCGCCTATATCATGCCCCCCTCCGTCTTTGACAGCAGTCCCCCCTCGTCGCCAGGCAGCGTAGCCCCCCTCCTCATCATCATCACGAGAGAGAGAGAAAAGAAAGAAAGAAAGAAAGTTATATTAACGTCTTCTAAAGACCAAAACTGGCCTATGAGACAAACTGTGATACAACTGATGAGGTCCAGCTATCCAAAATAAAAGTGTTGAATGAAAAGCTAAAAACTGAAAACTGAAAATACGGTGCTGTGAGTGTGATAAGTGTCGTATATGTGTATGTGCGTATGTAGCTCTGGTACTCCAGATAATGGCTACAAAAGGGGAACAAATGTCGGCTGTGATAGGGGAACAATTGTCGGCTGTGAAAAAGTGGTGCGATGTGTATATGTAACAGATGCAGGGAGATATACTATCCTGGGATGTAGTAGCAGTCGTCGAAGTCGCTAATAGCAGGTGATCCCTCCTGGATGCAGGATGTGGTATATCGGCGGTGGAGAAAGAGCAAACTGGAGATCTGAGATCCAATGTGTCGAGTGTCGTCGGATCTCAGTCTGCTGTCGATGTAGATCAAGAATCCTCCGGATCTCCTGTCGGTGTGGCTGTGGGGTTCGAAACCCCCGAATCCTCGTGCGGCATCGGGTACGCTAGTCCTCAGCCTGCTGTAGTGTGAGCCCGGAGGTCTGGCTGGAGGCTGGTATAGTAGCTCTCACTCTGTCTGTCTGAAAGAACTGTGTAATAGTCGTCTGGGTGGGCCCCTCTCTGACTGGGACCCGCTGTGTGCTCTGCTCTCTAATGTGCCATGCCTCTCCCAGAAAATGGCTAAATGATCTCTGATCCATATCAGTCATACATCCCTGAAGTGAGCTGCTCAATGTGTATCTAGATCTCAACTCTGAGTATGCTGGGCATCTGAGAACAAAATGCTCCTCACTCTCCACCTCTGATCTGCAAAGGGGGCATATCCTCTCCTCCCATGGGATGCCACTGGCTCTGCCACTCTCAATCATAAGCTAATGTGATGATACCCTGAGCTGTCCAATAAGAACTCTCAATCGATGTGGCATATAGATCTGCATATATCTCAGAATCTCTATGAATCCCTGCTCTGATATGCTCAAGAACTGTGTATAATAATGTGCCATCTTCGATGGCAGTGGCTGTGCAGGGCTGACCCATGTCCTCTGTATATAAATATGCCATATCTCCTGTCTGATGACTCTGTTCCTCTCAGAGAGAGAGAGGGTGTAAGTGCGAGCCTGAGTATCATATAGAAGAGGTGGGAGTCTATCAATGTCCAGCCCATGTCTGTCAAACCAAGCTCTAGTCTGTGCATACCATGATGTGGTATCCCCCGCTCGAGCCATCTCCTGAGATGCCATATATGCTCTATATGCAATGTGATCTCTGTCCATATCCTGAAATCTGTGTAGGAAGTAGACTGTCTGAAATAATGCCTCGACTAGCATGGGCGGTGTGGCAAGCTCTGCTCGCACAATGTCATGTGGGACTGAGGCCTTGCTGCGAATCAATCTAGATATCATGATCACTTGAGGTCTCTCCATCAATGTCCATACATAATCGGCAAGGCCTGGCCCCCATATAGCTGCTCCATACATCAGTGCTGGAGTGACTAGAGTATCAAAGAGCCACCCCTTGGTGCGGGGCTCCTGGAAATGTGCCTGATAACACTGTCGCTCCATAAGAGCCAATGCTGAGTATCCTCTAGTGAGGCGGTCACGAGCTGCCTGTGTCATCGAGAAAGTCCCTGAAGCTGCTGTAAAGGTGACTCCCAAATATACATATGATCCAGTGACCTCAATACTCCCTCCTGCTGCCATGAAAATACTCTGTCTGCGTATCTGAGCTGATGTATGGAATATAAGAACCTTGGTTTTACCAAGGTTCACTGTCATGCCTCTCTGTATGCAAAAATCATCCAATGCTAATAAATGCTGCTGTAATCCCTGAGCTGAGTCTGAGACCAACACAATGTCATCTGCATATAGTAAGATATGAACTGTGGCTCCACTGAGATCTATACCTCCACCGGCTCACTGTTGAATAAACTCTGCTATCTCATCAATGTATAGCCCAAATAGAGTCGGTGAGAGTGGGCATCCTTGTTTCACACCAATGGTGCTCACAAGGGGATCTGATATACCTCCCGGACATCTGACTCTGCCAGTAACCCGCTCATATAGTGCATAAATACCCCACATCATGTCATCATCCACCCCCAGATCAAGTAGGCGTCTGAAAAGCCTCTCTCTCGGAACCATGTCAAAGGCTTTGCGGAAATCCACAAAGCAACAGTACAATCTCTGTTTCTTCACTCGTGTCTGGTCGATCAGACAACAGAGAGTGAAGATGTGGTCTATGGTAGAAAATGCCCGTCTGAACCCTGCCTGTCCGGGTGTGCGCATGCACTCTCTCTCTGCTAGCGTGTTGAGCTCCTCCTCCATCACCGTGCCATAAAGTTTGGACAAAACTGGCCCAATCATGATGGTCCTATATGTGTTAGGATCCATAGGATCCCCTGACTTGTGGATACGTACAATGGTGTGCTCTGTCCACGAGTTAGGGAACCCCTCAGACAATGCACGGTTGAAGAGGTGAGCAATGAGTGGAGCCAATGTGTCTCTGCCATATATAATATGCTCTGCCTGAAGATCAAACTGGTCTCGAGCGCGGCCATGCTGTAACCGTGAGATAGCATGTTTCACCATACTAGTGGTGAAAAAGGATGAAATACCCGGTCTCGGTGTACATGGTGTGGGTATCAGCGGCTGTGCGGGTACATGATATAAACTCTGTGCGTATCCATGCCATACTGCAGGGTCATGTATCGGTGTGGGTGAGCGTGGTTCTCTGATCTGCCTCCATGCCTCTGCAGAATCTCTGCTCATAAGAAGGTGGTATAGATCTCTCCTCTGGCCTCCAAATCGCGTAGCTGTCGACGTAGATCTCTGCAGTCATCATCATACCACCTGTTCTGTGGCATGGTACCGGTCCGAGGGGGATGCGTGTATGTGTGATGTGGAAAACTGAGTGTAGCAGAATCATGCAGAATGCGTGTGATATCAGTGGTCAGTATATCAAGGGGTGCGTATGGATCAAGTGACGTGATGTGCTCCTCCAGATGCTGTGAGTAAATATGTGAGAGCTTATGAGTGAAGTGTATGGTAGTATGCATGTGGGGTATGATATCTGCAGGTGGTGATGGTAATGAGGTGAGGAGTGAGAAACTAAGAAAGGTGTGATCGGCACCGAGTGGAAGTCTCCCAAGGCCAAAGGACTCGATAGTATGCATCCCATCGATCGGTCTGAGCAGATAATCTACAGTACTCTCGCCCCCCCATGTGGGAAGCATGTAAGACCTCCTGAATATGGCCATCGTGCCATCCCGTTATAAATAACGAGATGATGTCTACTACCAAGCTCAAGTAAATGCCCTCCATACCCTGTGGCGTCTGGCCCAGTATCTGCTGACTCCCTACTGATCCCCAACTCCTCAGGGTCTAATGCTCTCATGATCTCTGGCTGCTCCATATCAAAACTCTCACACTGTCGGCTCTGTGTGCGCCCGTTGAAGTCCCCCATAAGGAAGACCTCACCCAAACTAGAATACAGAATAATGTCCTCTGAGAGCTGTGAATAAGGGGAGGGGGAATCTCTGGCCTGAATATCACCCTGCGTAGTAGCATATCTGGACCCTCGTGGTGAAAAGTAGCATACTGCCATATAGATCCATCTCTCATCTGATATCTGCACTCAGAGAGAGAGAGAGAGAGAGAGAGAGAGAGAGAGAGAGAGAGAGAGAGAGAGAGAGAGAGAGAAGTTTCTGGAAGATTCTTCTCCCTCCCTCCTTAAAGAGAGGTCACACACCCCTCTATTATTTTCGGAAATACACCCCTCCCCTTCATTATCTTTTCTCCACTCAAAGAGAGGCGGTGAGAATTTTGCATAGGAGGGTGCGAGAATTCTATCTCTCGTACACGCATCTAGAGTATGGCCCCGAAGCGTAGTTCCACAAGGATGGCCGAAAACCCTGCAAGTGTGGATGGAGGTTCGAATCAAGGTGGCACCGCAACCGCGAACGGTTCATCAGGCATCAATACCATTGGAATCAAGATATCACTCCAAACCCAGGTTGCTCTATTATTAAATCATAGATTATAATTATCATGGTGAAAATCATATTCACATATATCACATTAATTGCACGATTGATAATTTCCTAGGTATGAACTTAGTTGCGATGTATGTAACAAACAAGATAATTTCCGTTGTAGGATGCCAAGTTGCGAACGATCCAGGATCAAATGCTGGGAGCATTCGAGAAGAAGGAATCACACCTTAGCAGTTGGTTATATGAACGACTACTGAAATGATCATGATTGTACACTTAGGTACATTGTTTGAACTTCTTTGCTCAAGGAACTAATTCAAGGCAAAACACTTAATGCTTCAGGTTAAAAGCCTGGAGGGAGAGGTAGGCTCAATTACCTCCGACTGCCTGCTTGGCCCTATCCAAGGGGGTTGTTAGCCGCGTCGGGTATATGGACCGAACCCACCGCAAGAGGTCTCTCTGTGGGTGCTGCTTGGAGCGGGAGGATGCTTGGGTGCCAGGGGAGGCTTTGGCTGTAAATTCCTTGCCTCCTGATCCTGCACAAGAGGCCGACGTGACTCGAGATGGGATCTCGAGGCCCGTGTACTAGTCTACGGGTGAAACTTGGAGCAGCAATCCTATTGATTGCTAGGTTAGCCTTTGCGCATGATACTTGATGTATTCTGGGATTATGATAAATAAAGATCAGATATTTGAAAAAGAAACTTGCTTCACATTGTTTTTGTGTCAGTGCCTAAGTTACATGAAGGAACCTGTGTTTAAATTGATTAATTAAGGAAGCTGCCTTTGCATGTCAAACATAATGTGGCAGGTAATTAGATAACTAAGAAAGCCGAGGAAAGTGCAGTGGACGTGACTTGGGTCCATCCTACAGAAGGGTGGTCCCAGTTAGCTAGGAACTTTTCTCAAAAAACGTGATAATGAGACTATGAAGACCTAGCGTTAGTAGAGTTAGAACCCCGATTTATGCTGTTTTAGGGGAGCGGAATGGGACTATGCCTTATGAGGAGAGAGGTTGAGCTTCGCATCCCTCTCGTTTCCCATTCTCCATGAACCAAGTGCAGCATAAATCCACTTCGAGTCTGTTGTTCCTACACAAAGTGGTTCATCTAGAGCTCGACACTAGCTACTTCCTAGAGACTTTGCTGATAGGAAAGAAACCTTGACTTCAGGTCGGAGTGGGAATGGCCGGATACTTCTGCTCGGGGCAAACTCAGGAAGACCTAGATCGCAAACCCTGTGACATTCCTTGCGAGTGCCTGGTGGCGCTTTCTAGACTCTCTTCCCGATGGGCTGCTAAGACGTGTCCCACAAGTGGATGAGCAGACACGTTACATTCTCCCTTGTTCTTGATCTTCTTTTCCTCTTCCAAGATAGAAGCTTTGATGTCCACAAGTTTCGGCTTTGGCATGTTGATTAATGTGGTAGACATATTATCAAACTCAAGTGGAAGGCTCTTGAGAAGCACTCTAATGCAAATGTCTTCATCCATCGTCAAGTTGATTCCTGCAAGTTGTGTCAACAAGCTTTCCATATAATTCAAATGAGTTGCAAGTGAGGTATTACTTTGCATGTCGAGCCTTAAAAAATTCAATCAATAAGCCATATTTGGATGATTTTGAATGAGCTCCAAACAAGGTTTCTAATCGATCCCATGTTGCGTAAGAGGTTTCACAGTCATCAACATGATGAATATATCTATCATCAAGTTCGAGCTTGATAATAGCTTGAGCCTTATCATCATTTTTATCCCATATGACTGAAAGTGTAGCTTCCCTTGGTTTATTTTCTTGACCACTTGTGATTGACCACAAGCCTTTCTTCATTAGGATCAGTTTGATCCTAGTTTGCCATGTATGGAATCCAACACCATTGAATCGGGATGTTGGTGAGTCCTTGCCCCCATGTTGATATTGCAAGATCAGTAGCAAATTAGCTCCAAAAAATTCATATTTCAATTGAGCATAAGTGGCTAAGAAGCACTAGCTGATTAGTATCAAGAGGTACTAGGTGATTTTGTTACTTTGATGCCCTTGAACTTGGAATCTTCAAGATATCACAAGTTCGAGTCTTCCCCTCCTTTATTTGATGCTGGAGTTGTAAAAAAAACTGAGAGTAGTCTAGCAAAAGTGTTGAATTTGAGTGTGTCAAAGGACACAAGAGGATTAGTGTTAATCAACACTAGTATTAAGAGATACAATGTGCTTGGCACTTGATGTTGAATCTTCTTCTTGCTAATTCAAAATGGTAATTTAGCTAGTAAATCAGTGTTGTAGTAGGTCAGAGAGTCAATGACATTACTGAGCCAAATGAAGTAGGAAAATGAAGAAAAAATTGAGCTTTGAGGTTGATGGCTATGGAGTCTACATTGGGGTTTCTAGGGGCAACCTGGTTTTTCAGCTCATGTGAGCTGAATACTTGATCATTTTCAAAACTTTCTTTATAGAAATGAAGCTTAAGAGATAGGCTATCAAAGCCCTATGATGCTCATCAACATCGCAATGTATGCAAGTGGGATGAACCGTATGAATGACAGAGGAGGATGCAAACTGGCTTGTGACTGAGATTCCATGCAATTCTGGAGAGTAGAACCACCAATGTTAGGGTTTGATGTGATGGGCATGAGTGCCCTGAGTCAAGTAGTATTTGCCTAGAAGAAACCATGAGCTAAAATGGCATGGAGAGGGAGATTCAATGGGTAGCTATGAAGGTAGGTGAGAGATGAATCAATTAGTGGCCTAATGACTCACTAACTTAAAACCCGCTCTGATACCATGTTAAAATATTGAGAATGCATGCTATGGAGGATCACTGATGAGCAAATAAACAATCATAATGAGATAGAAGCATTGACAAAGAAGAACAACTAATATTTTCCAAGGATAATGCAAGTACAATTGATTGATAAAATGATTGATGGAATGAGTGTGGGGATGAGTGTCTTTTATAGGCTTACAGTAGGTGGTATTGGTAGGTGGAGATAGGTGGAAAGTGACCATGGTATTCACCAACTAAGGTTTTAATAAACCATGCATACATGACCTAGTCTAAGGCTTTATTTGCAGTCTATTTCTTTGCCTTGTTTGTTCCAAACAAAGAGGCTTTGGTGGATGTGATTGCACATTTTCCAACATCTTATTAGCTGTGTTTACCTTCTTGTAATTGATACACACTCTAATCTTCCCATTCTTCTTTAGTACGATGACTATGGGCGAGACCAGTCCGTGTGTTCAATTTTGTAGATGAATCTTACTCTCATCAGTTTGTCAATTTCCTCCTTAACATTGTGAGCATGCTTTGGATTCATGGTATACAGTTGCTTCTTGGCGGGCATCATGGGTATGTTGTGAGTCACCATGCTTGGGTCTACTCCTTTGAGCTCTTCTAGGGACCAAGCAAAGACATCTATATACTCTTGCAGGAGATTAACGAGACTTGCCTCATCTTGCTCAGCCAAGTCATCTGCTATAAAGATAGGTCATGGGGTCTCCTCTTCCCATGCTAAATTGACCTCCTTGACTTTGGCGGGTCCCATGATTGGTTCGCTTGCATGCCTCTGTCGTTTGGCTTCCAACAAGATCACCACCCTATCTCCCTTTTTGAACTTTGTGAATCGTTTTAGTAGGTCTTGTGGTTTTCATTGTTCGTCTATCCACATTTCTTTGTTTCGCGCCTATTGTTCCTCCTTTAATTTCTAGCATCATAGGTGGACAAGTAGGTCCCCCTTAGTGCGCCTACTCTTGAGAGGTCGAGGTATTTTAGGGTCACTATCTAACCTGACTTCCGATTTGGAATCGAACTCTCCATTTTCATTAGAAGAGGGGCTCTCTCCTAGTGTGTCATACCTCAGAGGGTGAGTTTGTTCGTAGCAGTGGCGAATCACTCAGTTGGGCTAGGCCTACCTACTCGCAGTTGATTGCTCTTGTGTGCTCCAACTAGGTTCAATTGCAACCCTTATGCTTGAATCCTTTCTCTACTCTAAGGCCACTCTATTTGCGTGGTCTGAAGTCTACTCATATTGTTCGATTACATGTCCCCTAGTGTCATATTCTATGGTATCGATTTTCCTTTCGCTCTCGAACTGAAGGAACAAAAGTCCTCATATTTGTCATCAGAGTTGTCTTTGTCCGGTTGCTCATCATTTTCCTGGTTTTGAGAGTTCTTTTCTTGTTGGTTGAGGATTAAGGCCCAATTGTACTTCAAGTTTAAATCGTGTACCTTAGACCATCGCCATTCATGCTTGTCCAAGAGGTCTTGGAGTGGCTTAAGAGTAGTTGTTGGATTGCTAGCCAACTTGTTGGTCAAGTACCCTAGGATCTCCAAGAGGTCTCATCTATTGTTTGAGACTTCAGATGCAATAGGATTTGTTCTTTCACGTATTCATCTAGTCATCATGCAGACTGGCATTGAAGGTGTGTCCTTGACTTTGTGAGTTGCCTTGATGGCTTGTTCATACTCCTCAATGTCTGAGAACGGTAGGTCCATGGGGTAGCAAGAACATGCATTCAGTCTCGCTCGTCCTTAGGGCACGAGATATACTTGGTAAGAGCTCCATAGGATCCCCTAGTCTCTCCATTGCCCTTTAGCATGGTGGAGATGGCATCTAGGTCGACTGGTGTGGCCTTCCAAGTGTCCATCTCCACTCTCATAGTTTCTGCTTGATTGCCTAAGAAGATAAGACAGTTGCCCTAGTCTTCTATGACTCTTGTGTTGCGCATCCAGGGTCAGGCTAGCAGGATGTCGTAGTCCACTCCCTTCATGTCTATGAAGTCAACAGAGAATTGGATCCCTACGATCTTTACTGGCCAATTCTTCAACACTCAGAATGGCTTCGCCTTCATTCCATTTTCCAGTGTGACATTAAACCTAGCAGTCTCGACTGGTGGATTACCCCAAGTTTGGAGCACTGCATGGCTTAGCACACTCACTCCTACCACTGTGTCCACAATTCCCTTTCTTGTGACATCCCCCAGAGCTAGGACTAGAAGTATTGCATGCATTTTTGTACTTCCCAAAAGGCATTGACGTGCAGGGATTTAGGCATGGAGTGTAGTGTAAGATGACTCAAAATTTGAGTTTCTGTGTCATGCCTAGGTAAGTCCATGGTAATTGGCTCATTTGGTTCTTCAACCTGTGAAAATTCATGGATCTAGAGAACAGCAATAGTTATGGAGGACGGAAGGTAAAGAGAGGACTCATGAAGACATGACTTAGACATTGACTGTCACACAAGTGAATTAGGTTTCAAGATTGAGACTTGAACTCATAAACACAATCTTGTGTGTGGACAATGACACTGCCACTTTACTGGAAGGAAATGAGTACTATCATTGCATTTAGAAAAGGAAGCAAGTACAATGCTTTATAGGAAAGTAGTAAACTGCAGTAGGCACCACTATGCATATGGGATAGGTAAGCTTGCATATCCTTGGCCCTGAGGTTCCATACAAAGAGGCTGTCAGTGGTGGGTATGATTGTTTGAATCTCAACACCCCTCCTCAATCACAACCAGAAAGGCACTAAGTGTGCAGAGGCTGTAATGAGAACCACCTGCAAAGTGTGGGCACACCACAAACATGGTAGACACCAGAGGCTGTCGCAGAAAAGGCTAAGTGTGGGGACCAAAACATGATGGACATCCAGAGGTTGTAACAGGGGCCTCACAAAGTGTACAGGGACTATAATGCCAAGTTACATGAGGAGTTTTCAAAGCTTATGGCAAGAAGCATTAGGGCTAGGAAATACAAGGCTTTTAGAACAATTTATTAGAGTAATGAGAGTAGAAGGACTGGTGAGGTTTGTGCTTCTGATCCTGGTGGTCTTCATCTTCATGTTCATCTTCTTCTTTTGGTCCATGGTCTTCTTCTTCTTTCATAGCTGCAAGATAGGCCTTTTGAGACCTCTTCCTGGCATGAAAAAATTTCTCTATGTGTCCGATTCTTTTGCAGAAGTCACAGAAGAGAGGTTCCTTCTTGCCCTTGTACCTGTTGCCAACATACAACATTTGTTCATCTTTAGAGGTGCTTGGTTCTCCCTTTGACTTTATCTTCTTTTCTTCTTCAAGCAGGGAAGCCTTAATGTCAACTAGTTTAGGATTAGGAATATTGATTAGAGTGGTTGATACATTATCATAATTAGGATGCAAACTTTTTATTAGGACACCAATACAGATATCTTCATCCATCTTGAGATCAATACCTGCAAGCTGAGTAAGGAAACTTTCCATGTAGTTTAAATGATTTGCAAGGGATATGTTAGATTTCATGTCTAGCCTGAAAAATTCAATCAGTAATCCATACTTAGATGACTTTGATTGTGCACCAAACAAAGTATCTAATCTCTTCCAAGTGTCATTAGAAGTTTCACAAGCATCCACATGATGGATGTAGCTATCATCCAATTCCAGTTTGATGATGGTCTGTGCTTTGTCATCATTCTTCTGCCAAATAGCTGTAAGATCCGCATCTTGAGGCTTCTTCTCTTTGCCATTTGTGATGGCCCAGAGACCCTTCTTCATTAGGATGAGCTTGATGCGAGTCTGTCAGGTGTGAAACCCGACTCCTTTGAATCGAGCTGTCAGTGAGTCTTTTCCCATGCTGGAGAGCTGGAGTAGTAGCAAATCAGCTCCAAAATTCTCAGATTTCAGTAGTAGAAGAGTTGACTTTGAGTGTGCTAATAAGCACAAGTGCCAAAAAGCACTAAGTGATTAGTATCAAGAGATACTTGCGGAACCAAACGCTTGGCAAATTCTCAATAGGTCTTCTATTCCCCTTCTTGATTTGCTTGCTGAATTACTTGCTGGAAATTGAAGGTGGCAGGACCTTGAGTAGATGTAAGAGGTTTGATTTCTTCAAGACTTCAAAGGATCTTCAAACACTTCCCCTCCTCAATGATTTGATAGCCTAAAGTTTACTGAGACCTCTGTTTTGAAGCAGATCAGAGTGACAGTGGGTGGCTCCAGGTGGCAAGAGAGAGAAAATGATGAAAAATTGAGCTTAGGTGAAATTTGGCTATGACTGACAATTAGGATTTCTGAGGTAGCCTGGTTTTTTACAGATTGCAGGAGCTGTAGTTGATCATTTTGAAAATTTTTAAAATAGAAATGAAGCTTAGCTAATGCTCTACAAAATCCCTATAGCAATCGTCAAGATCTGTCGAGCAACAAGCACACAGAGACGAAATCCGAAACAGGCGCAATTTTTGTCAGCGATCACGAATTTGTGCAATGCTGGGTAGGAAGGAGGCCAATGTTATGAACTAATGTGCCAAGAGGGAGCATCACAAGCAGAAGAACAAATCTTTAGAAGGAAGAGGGTTCAAATATGGCTTGTGGAGTGAGATATGAAAGCTCCAAGCAAGGTAGGTAGGTGCTGGCTATGGCAGATACAAGGTCAAATGAGAATGAAGAGAAAAATTGGAGCCATGAGCTGAAGATGAATTGACCAAAGGTGGAGAGGGAGAGGGACTAAAGGAGCTAGAAGAGCAGAGAGAAGGGCTGTGCCATGCTAAGCCAACTCTGATACCATGTGAAAATTCATGGATCTAGAGCATAGCAACAGTTATGGAGGACGAAAGGTAAAGAGAGGACTCATGAAGACATGACTCAGACACTGACTGTCACACAAGTGGATTAGGTTTCAAGATTGAGACTTGAACTCATAAACACAATCTTGTGTGTGGACAATGACACTGACACTTTACTGGAAGGAAAAGAGTACTATCATTGCATTTAGAAAAGGAAGCAAGTACAATGCTTTATAGGAAAGTAGTAAACTACAGTAGGCACCACTGTGCATATGGGATAGGTAAGCCTGCATATCCTTGGCTCTGAAGCTCCATACAAAGAGGTTGTTAATGGGTGTGATTGTCTGAATCTCAACACAATCCACTGCTTCAACTCCGGCCACAGCATTGGGTGTTGCCTAAGCAAGTCGCCTAAGCTTAGACTTACTACAGGGGTGGTCACTAGTGTATTGAGGAGGTTGCTAGCCGCTAGTCTCTCTTCTAGCTTGGCGGTTCTTGGGCAATGGCCTTGATTGGCTTGGTGGCCCAAAGCATTTAGATTTTTTTTGGGTAGCCCAGCTTGTGGTGCCATCACCTCCCTTGATCTTGGTCGTGGGGGAGAGATTGGCATGCTTATGCTTAAGAGATCATCAATATCGTCCTTTAGTATAGGTTCAATGTCCTTTAGGTGTTCATGGGCCTCCTTCACCCACTCCTTCATCTTCTTCATGGCTTCAAGTTGGTGCTTCAGATTGGGGTACTCCCCAAACTTAGCACTTTCCTTTTCAGCTATCCGTGGAGCCGACGTTTTTTTCTTTGCATCAATGAATTTCCTTCCAATCAGCAGTGTTGTGGCACCTTCCGTTTTGAGGGTGACCTTGGCATCCAGTCTTTTCTTCCTTCATCTCCGGCTCTTCCTTCCAATTGAGGTTGCATCAAGATTGCTAGGCCCTGGCAGTCCCGAATCTGTACACTTCCCTTTATCCAATGTGCTTGGGTGTCTACTCTTTCACTCGGTGTTGAGGTTCTCTCAAAACTCTTGGCAGTGGACTCTTCTTGATTCAAGCCTATGGGGCCTCTTTCCTTGAGCTAGTCATCCTCTCTAATAGCTTCTTCAAAGACCCTTGCCAGTGCATCTCGCTGTAAGCTTGAGTTGTCATCCAAGGCTTTGTAGAGCTCTTTGCTTTGTATTCTATTGAGGAATAATATGGATACCGCCCTTTCATTTGGCCTCTCACCCATGGGAATTCTCTTGAAGAGGCTTCTCACGTGGGTCACATAATCTCGAATATGCTCTCTCTCTTTCTGCTTGACATTCATAAGTTGCACTAACAAGTTATTGGAGTATCCAGATTAAAAAAATCTCTTAATGAAGAGATTTTTCAAGCCATTGAAATCGGCACGCTCTGTAGCATCTAGACTTGTGTACCAGGTCGACCCTTGTTGCTTAAGCACAATCCAAAGGCTTGGGAGCATTGAGTAGGATCAGTGAGGCCATTGGCCTCGCAGACCTGCTCAAACTACTCCACAAAGCTGTATGGGTCGTCAGTAGCTTTGTATTTGTCTAGCTGTTTTGCTACCACAGGGATTTTTGATTGGCTCTTAGAGCATTGGTTGACTCCTAACCCTATCAGTAACGATGTTGCCAATGCTGCAGTTCTTTATTCTGCAGTCTGTTATCTAGCAACCGCTTTGTCAGGAGCTCGCTCAGTGTGAGATCTCCTTCTAGCACTCTCTCACTCTCTAATTGATTCCTGCCTGCTAGGGCTAGCACCCTCTAGATCTCTTGCATTTCTAAACTCTAGCATAAGTTTCTAGTTTGCTGATCTTGGTTGTACGCAGCTAGGCCTTGCAGAGCTCTGTGGTCCAATTTTCTTTCCTCCTCCAAGTCTGCTAAGATGTCCTCAAATGATCTATCGCGGTGTTCTAGCTGGGTTTGAGTGTTGTATTTGTACACTAACTGTTAGACAACCTCAGGAAAGTCTCCTAGGTTAAGCTCCTCGTCACTTCTACAGCCTGAGCTACCCTCTTCTATGTCTAGGACTTCATGTACTACCAAGTCATTGATCATGTCGATAAGGTCGGGTAGATCCACCTCCACAATAGTACATGTCTGGTTTTCAGTTGTATTCCTCGCTTGGTCCTCGCTTTGGGGATTCAATAACCCGCCTATATCTTTGGGTCTTCTCCTACTGGTGGGTTCCTTCAAGTTCTTATGTCTAGGTGAGTTTCTTATTAATTACAATCAGTCCTCAATTTACCCTCACTCTGTGCTTGCATGTGTGCATGTGTGTGCTCTTTTTTGTGCACTATGCGAAGTCATGCTTTTAACTTTTCTCAATTTTGCATAGAGGGCTAGAATTCAGAGTGAGTGAGAAGATAAGTGCCTAGATGAATCTATCAATTTCGTCGTGGGTTTAGCTTGATAGGCTTGTATGCCCAATTTTTGGCCATCCCCACTCGTTTATAGGGTACTCTACTAGTCTCTTTGCCCAGCCATGATTCGTGGTAGTGCTTTGAGACTCCACTCGATGCTGCTATCAAGGAAAAATCGCTAGATGGTCGGCTACTGTTGCCTCTATGCCCAAGTCTCGTTAATCCCCCTATTCCTTGTGCCAAAAAGGCTTGTCTAGTGTATGTATGGTCTTCGGATGTCCGAACACCCTGTTTCTAGGTGGTCTAGTCTAATGTTCAAAATAATCTAAAAATTTAGACTCGACCCAATAGGTCTAAATTACACGGGCGGGATGTCTAATTCAGCCCGTCTGAATGGCCAAGGGTCGAATGTCAGCAAGTTGTCAGGATCGAGGGCCAAATATCAAGTTGGTCCAAATGGTTGACTCGGATGGGCCGAGTAGTGAGTGCTTGAGTCAACTAGGCCAAATGGCCGAATACAGGGTGGAACGAGGGCCAGGGTCCAGGGCCGATTTTGGGACTTGGCACCGAATCACCGTCACTCGGACGGCAGGCCGAACACGATGCATTTACATCGAACTAACACAAAATTCACCTTGCCGAGTGATCAAAGTCTTTTCACTGCTTGAGCACCTCCAGATCCTAACTACACATGCAGGAGAAGGTGTGGGAATACCTATAGTGGGCAATGAACTCATCGGTGATGAGATTGAAGCAAGTCCATGCAATGAAGCTCTCTTTCTCTCTCAGGACAACCAGGGTTTCAAATGAGCTTCCTCTTGGTCTCCTGGATGTTAAACTTGTCCTACACAAAATTCTTGCCGCTTCTGCCCCCTTGCTTGTTAGTCTCAACCCCCTTCAGCTCTCCTTCCTCCCATTTTTCACAGATCTCTGCCATGTTTGGCCTGTTTTATAATAGCAAATCCTATACTTTTTCAACTGATTTTCTAACCTTAACCTACTCTAAATGAAATAAGAATCGAAAGCAAGATACTAAACTGATTTCTCCTATTAAACTAACCATCAAAGATAAAAAATACTTGTAGAATGGATTAAAGACCCAAAACCTTGTATCTACCTCAAGCTCTAGTTTGGGGATGGAATCCTTACTTCGATGCTCAATTTGAAGTGCACAAGCACTCAAGCTTGAGTCTGTTGGTCCCGAAAATGGAACCAAAATGTAGAGGCAAGCACAAGCTCAACCATCAAGACCCATGGACCACTTATTATTCAAGTGTTTCAAGCGTTTCAAGCGAGCACTAACGGCTACCTCTCACATAGCCGACACACTATCCCTCTCTACGAGTGTAGTGAGCTTGCCTTGATGCCCGATTGAAATGCTTCCTCTCTCAAGCACTCCGATAGCTCCACAATTTGTGATGTAAGCTCAAGCATCCTCAAGCCTCTTCCTCCAAGCTCCATCCTCCATAGCCACGTGTGAGACAAGAGAAGGAAAAGAGAAGAGAAGAAGAAGAGAGGAGAAGGTGGAGAGCTTCACCTCCAAGATCCCTCACTCTCACAAGCTCACTCCCTCACTTCCTCACACTCCCTCCCTCAAGCACTCACAAGCAAGCAAGAGAAGAGAAGGAGAGAAGAAAAAGAGTCCACTTTGCCACACACCAAACAATGAGCTCTCATTCACTTTTTGAACTTTATATACAAAGCCTTAAATCCCTTTTGGGTGGTCATCCCCTTATCTCCGTTTTTACATGGCCAGTCGGCCCTTTTTCCCATTGTCCTCCTATCTTCTTAACTTCCTTCCTACTGCCCATCTACCTTTACAATTTGCCCGGTCAGTGCTCTTAAAATAAATCATGACGTGCCTTGTGCTCTTTTACAAAAGTATTGACTTGCGCATTTTCTTGTGCGCCTTTCTCCTTGATTTAGGATTTTTTCGTACTTCTTGTGTTTCCATATTTTTCTTGGCGCGCCTTCGTCTTCCATTCTAATTTTTCCTTGGCCTTGTCTCTTGCTTTAGATTTTCTAGATTGTCCACCTTGTTTGTTTGAGGGTTAACAACTACATAGCGGGAGAAAACATGTTGTTGCTCATCTCAAGTCAGGGGTTTGTCTATGAGCTTTGTGTGCTCTGGTGTTGGCCTTTCCATGTCCACATGGATGTACACATGTGTGATGGTTGTCAGCTTGTGATCGAGCTTCCTCATGCACTTCACCTTTGGTTTATTGGTCAGATGCGCCATCTCCTTGGCCAAATGTTCGAGAGATTTCTCCTCAAGCCTAGGTTTAGGTGCTTTGGAAGTGGTGGAGGTGTCGAGGATTTTGGTTGTGACACCTCTTTCATATGTGAATTGCTAAGGACACATTCAACAAGGGGCATCGTCATGGCCAAAGGTTGTGACTGCTGTGATTTTTAATTAGAAGTAGTAGCAATTAGTTCAGTGGACTGGCTACTATTAGTCGACTAAGGTGTCAAGTCCTTAGGCAGATTGGAAGTGGCTGTATCTTTTGTTGCCCTTTGAGTATTCACTTGTGCAAATCAAGCATCAGTTGAGCTAGCCACAGTGGATTGCACAGGCATATCCTTAGGATGAGAAGTAAGGGCCGTGTCATGTCCCACATCTTGGACATTTGGAAGCTTAGATAGAGATAGAGATTGGGATTGAGCAGCTGCACTAGACAACTACTGTTGTGCTTCCTTTGTCTATTTAGGAAAAGAGGGTGTAGGAGATTTGGGACTCCTAGGTGGACTTGGCACTGGCCTCTAAAGGTTTGTTGGCGGCTATTAGGCGATTCTACCATTTGCTTTATCAAGCAATTAGCCTCATCATGAGCAGTGTTGTGCCTGTGATGCTCATTATCCTCTTGGAAAGTCAAGGGCTACTTGGGCACTAATGGTCTTTGTGCACACTCAATGATTACATTTGATGTCCTCTTGTTAAGCACACTAGGCTGAGAATCTACCTTTCGAGTAGTCATGTTTGGTTTCTTGCCTCGAGACTTGGATTTTCATTTAGATTTCCTCTTGCACTTCTTTGCTTTTGATGTGATCTGGTATTCAGTTGATAGAGGAGGTTTTGCAAGTGGTTTTGGTACCCAAATCCATCAGTTACTTGTATAATACCCTTGTGCACGTACCAACACTTTGGATATCCATCGCGGCGTTGTGTTGGCTCTCCACCATCGATACCTTCGTCTATAAGTCTTGGGCTTCTTTTGTGGTTTTCTATGATATTTGTAAGTCCAAAGCCTATCCTTGGCATTGTCTCCTAACCTTTTTGTTTCAAGTATGGCCCGGCTTACTGGTTCACTCTATTCATAATGCACTTGTATCAACTCTTTCAACAAGTCCTTGCTCTCGTTACTAGGCTTCCCTGGTATGTTAGAGCATTCCTTGTTTCCTCGAGGTTTAATGAGGTCACCCTTGCAAAAGGTTGTAATTATCCTTACACTTGATAGTGTCAAGTGTATCCTCTGTGCTGCATAATCGACCTCACACTTTGTCGCCCTTTTAAAGGGTCTTCTTAGGAGGATTTCCTTTCCACAATCTGCACTATTTGGGGGAACCTGGAATAGGATAGGCAAGCTTTTAGTTTCAATAGTTACAAGGATTTTGCACTTTCCTATAAGTGCTTATGGGTGTCCCTCGTAAGGACTAAGAGTTGCATTAGTCGGTGTGAGCTTTGGTTGGCCTAGCAGGGTCCATGCTTCATAGGTCAAGATATTAAAATATGCTCCTTCATTGATGAGAGCATCGACACTATGCTCTCTTTTTGCGATGAGTTTGACCCTAAGATAAGTAGGTGATACTATGTCTTCATCGTTCGAGTCTTGGCTTGTGAATTCAAGCCTTCTAATACATGCCCTTGAGTCCCCAATTGCACAATCAAATGTGGATTCTCCACTAATGTCTTGGGTCGTCTATGCAGTGCCGTTCAAGGTGCATTTATCATCAAGCCTGTCATGTCTAGTCATCCTCACAGTTGTAGCTTAATGTTGTTCCATTCTGCTTTGACTAGATGTAGTCTGAATGCAACATATACATGTTTTTGTGGTGTGGCCTTTTTTCCCTTGTTGGCTAGATTGGCCCATTGAGGTTCCAGTGTCTATATTTGTCTTTTTCGTGTATGGGCTTTTGGTTGTTGTTTTTGTTAGAATATCAAGCTCACGTTACTCTTCAGTCAGTCTATCTTTATGTGTGTGACTGACATTAGCTGGATACAACTGTACACATCTATGACATTCAATAAGTCGGTGTAGTTAGTGACTTAACCACAGTTAGTCTTGGTTAGTCATACCTATGTGTGTAAGTCTCTTTCAATTAGTGTGATGGAAGAATAATAGAAGAAGAAAAACAATGAGCTGAGGCTCATCTTCCGCTCCACTCTGTCTCTCTCCCTCTCTTCCAACATGGTATCACAACTTGAATGCCTAAAGCTTGAAGGCTTGGCAGTGGCCATTTGACATCAAGACATCAGATTTGAAGAAAATGTCATGAAAGGAAACTGTGCCTACAGCCCGTTTTTTTTTGCAAAAGGTATATCTTGCTACAGAAATGGTTTTTGTAGAAACGGTCCACGCTTCCTAACCATTTTGACGTGGTCTACAACTTTGCAAAAGAAAGTTTTTTCAAATTCCTTACAGATTTTTAGATATTTAGCACAGACCTATGCAAACTGGCTATTTACTACAGTAAACAAGAAGTGATTCCAGGGCATTGGTGGCTTTCATCCTGACAATGTATACATCCTTATTATCATGCATTTGAGCATGATATTGGAGTGTTAAATGCTCAGTTTTGTAGCTTATTTGCAGGAGGCTGGAAATAGTAAATTGGTTGATGTCCTAAATTTGGAAACAATATACCTATAAGGTTAAAGTATCTGTGATGCTTATTTGCTAGTGACAAATCCTTGGATCATACCACTTGAGTGGTAGATGTTTTTTGGGATATTGTGAGTGCTGAAAGTCCAAATTTTGGATTGATTTGTTGCTGGTTATACCAAGGTATTGACTGGTTATTGTGTGCAGGAAGGATACCTATCATCTTCACTTGCCATACATGCAATATATTCTGACCGATTGGACATGTATCAACTCTTGCATAGAGTGGCAACTGAATGAGATGTTTTGGGGTTGTTTTGAGGTTTGAATACTCTTATTTTAATAGAGAAAATACTATTAATTATAACAGTGGGTTGGTGGTATTTGGTACTGCTACTTGCATACAGTACAAACATTGATACCTGTATGGATATAGTTTGTTGCTGGGATGTTTTGCCACTACCATAGAATGTTTTGAATTGATTTGAGCTTGGTTTATGCTTAGTAGATTGTGTTTTTTCATTGTTGGATTACAGTTTATAGCAAGCAGATTGTCAGCAAAATAGTCCTAAATTGTTAAGAAATTGTCAAGAATAGCAAGAAATTGGTCTTGAAATGTAGGAAAAGGAGTCAGATACTTACAAGTTGTATAGATCACTAAATACCTAAGCTGGAGCTATGGCAAATGCTCAAGGCACTGACAATATCTCTCAAATTGTGAGAGAAAAGCTGGACAATAAAAATTCTGCTTTATGGAAGTTCTGTATAAAGAATTTTTTGGTTAGCAGAGGTTATTGGGACTTATGTACAGGTGATGAGGCTAAACTTGAAATACATGAAAGAAATCTGACAAATGATTAGAAAAGGGCTTATAAGCTATGCACTAAGAGAGTATGCAAGGTGTTACATTGATTTTCCTTATGTATATCAGATGCTATGGTTATACGGATTACTAGATGCAGTTCCCTAAAGGATGCATGGGACATACTCATGAAGAATTATGGAAATGTAACACATGCAAAAAATATTAAGCTAAAGTAATAGTTCAATAACATGTCTAGGAATGACAGAAGCATTCAGGCCTACACTACAGAGATCAAGAACATAGCAGATCAGCTTACCACCATTGGATCTTCAGTGTCTCTAAGGATGATATGATTGCAGTGACATTGAATGGACTTGGAAAAGATTATAAAGCATTTGATACATCTATTTCTGTGAGAGTTGAATCCCCTGATTGGGATGAGCTGATTGCTTTGCTCTTGCATGAGGAAGTTAAGCTTGGGCTGAATACAGATTCTAGTATGTCTCAAAGTAGAGACACTATTCTTTACTCCAGACAATGTGGCAGAAGCAGTAGAGGCCATGGCTCTTTTCAAGGTCAAGGAGACACTCAAAACACTTATGGATAGCATCAACAAAAATCCTTGCATGGCACAAATACAAAGGGCGAGCTTGGATCTCACAACTTTAAAGGTAGGGGGAGATCACCCCATGGTAGAGGTGGTGGATCTGGTTCATGGTAGTTAAATGATCAGTCAAACAGAGATAAGGAAAATATGGACACATTGCAAAGGATTGTTACAAGAAGTAGGAAGATATGAAGGCAAAGGGCAAACAACATGGGCACTATGCATCTTCTAGCGGTGCTCATGATGAGCAGGTCCATAGATTGTTTGCCATGCAACATATGTCTAAGAATGCATCTAGGAAAAACAGAGATGAGAGATGGTACATTGATTCAGGGGCTTCAAATAATATGACACCCCATGGAGAATGGTTTGATGAGATGGTTGCAGGTTCACATGGTTATGTGTGTACTGGGGATGACACCCAACATGACATTCAGCACATAGGAATTGTTCCGTTGTTGATGCCTGATGATAAGAAAAAGAGCCTGCATGATGCATTACATGTACCTACAATAACCAAGAATCTTTTGTTAGTTGGACGACAGATGGCAGAACAAAATCTGTAGGTGAGATTTAATAGAGATGGATGCTTTGTTGAAGAATATGGTAATAGCTGCAAATTGATTGCTAGAGGCCGAAGAGATGGTAGAATGTTTACTCTTGATGTGTCAATTCTAGAATTGAAAGCAACCATGTTTGCACATGATGATGGTGCTATACGGGATGTTGAGATATGGCATAAGTGGATTGGCCATGTGAATGTACAAAAGCTAAAATCTATGTAGTAGAAGGAGATTGTGCTTGGACTACCTAAGTCCAAGTATCATGACTTTAGACATGTATGTGATGCATGTTAGTTTGGAAAGCAGACAAGGTTTATATTTATGAGACATGTACGGAATAGCTCACGACCCTTGCAGTTGGTACATTTAGATGTATGGGATCCGTCTCATAATGCTTTGTTTGGTGGTGCTCATTACTATGTATCCTTCATTGATGATTTCAGTAGTTATACTTGGCTTTACATACTGAAACATAAGGATGATGTGTTTGATGCATTCAAGGACTTCAAGAAGCATGTTGAAAATGAGTTGAGTTGTAAAATTTCATGTCTTAGATTAGATGGAGATGGAGAATATATCTCTAATTACTTTGACAAGTACCCTGCTAAACATGGGATCAAAAGACAGTTAACTTGCATCTATGCACTGCAGCAAAATGGTGTAGCAGAAAGGAAAAATAGGTACTGATGGAATTAGCAAGAGCTATGCTGAATGAGAAGAGTTTGCCAAATGGTTATTGGATTGAAGCAGTAGTGACTGCTGTTTATGAGCTGAATAGAATCCCTACAACAGGGATTCATGATGTAACTCCATATGAGAGGTTGTATGGTCATAAGCCTGACATTTCACACTTGAAGGTATTTGGTAGCATTGCATATGTGCATGTTCCTGATGAAAAGAGGAAGAAATTGGATCCTAAAGCTATCAAAAGTGTGTTCCTTGGTTATGCACAAGACTGGAAAGCTTGCAAGTGTTATGCACCGTTTACACATGAGACATTTATTAGGAGAGATGTTGTTTTTGATGAGTTGTCATCGTGGTATGGTAATACTGTTGTAGTGGCTACTGATGGATCAGTCATCACTAGTAATGCTAAAAATACACCTATAGTGAGTACATCTATGAGTGGTCCTATAGGTGATGGGTCACCTACAGTAAGTCCTTGGTTGGGACGCTTGCGGAGTCGTACTCCTAAATCCACTGACATGTATATGTCAGTGAGGGGGAGATTGGATAAGGGAAAAGAAAAGATGCTTGATGATGTGATATGTCCACTTACAGCAAGTTATGAGTCATCTAACAACGACAGTTTGGATAGTGAGTTGGGCATTCTGTCTATTATGATGCCTAAAGCAAGGAAGAGTCATTATGTACCATCTCGTGAGAGGCAAGCTCAGAGTGAGCCACAGTTACGGAGATCTGAGAGAGTTAGGAAACCAGTTTAAAGGTTTACATACCATGGTTATTCAACCCGCCATTATGCATGTATGCCTAGTGTGAAAGGTTACAAAGAGCCTACGAAGTTTGATGATGCAGTTACATATGATAACTAGTGTGCTGCCATGGATGAGGAGTATGAAGCCCTGGTTGAAAATGAGACATGGGAATTGGTTGAGTTCCTTGAAGGCAAAGTCCCATTTGGCTGCAAATGGGTGTACAAGGTTACGTGCAAGTGGTTCGTAAGAATGCTATAAGGCTAGGCTAGTTGCAAAAGGGTATGCACAGCAATATGGCCTTGACTATGAGGAGACTTTCAGTAGTCCGATGGCTAAAATGGAAACAATCAGAACTATCATTGCTTTGGCAGCATGCAAAGGCTAGAAATTATGGCAAATGGATGTCAAGAATGCTTTCTTGAATGGTGATTTGGTTGAGGTAGTATATGGAGAAGCCTGAAGGCTATGTTCACCGGAACTTTCCTACACATGTATATAAGTTGAAAAATGCTTTATATGGACTAAAACAAGCACCTAGAGCATGAAATGCTTAGATCAGTAGTTATTTATAGAAATATGGATTGAGATTGGGTGATGGAGAGCACAATTTGTTCACAAAGAAGACAGATCATGGATATGTGTTTCTAATAGTTTATGTAGATGATCTTATCATCACTGGAGATGATGAAGAGGGCATTACTGAAATTAAATCTTGTTTACAGGCTGAATTCAAAGTCAAAGATGTTGGTGAGCTAAAGTATTTTCTTGGGATTGAGGTAGTCTCAACACCTCAATGTATATGGCTGCTACAGAAGCAGTATGCTCATGACATGTTACAGAAGTATGGTATGTTGAGATGACAAGCTCAACACATGCAGACATTAATGATGGACCGCCTGGTTAGATGGGTCCACACGTCTACACTTATCAGGCCGGTGGTCGTTATGAATCTCACATGGCCACTAACTCATTACTTATTATATTCAGGTTGTTACACCTATTTACAGCTGGCATAGTTATAGCGCCAGTCGACTAGTGTAGTCGGTTATGCATTGTTTGACTTAGTAGGCCACTTTCCTTTATATTGTATCTTATCTCTACTTTGTGTACATTGTAAAGTGTGTGGAAGAAGAAGAAGAAATCAGTAAGAAAACGTTTTGGCCTCCAACTCTCTTCTTGTCTCTTGAGTGAGCTTCTCCTTGTGCATTCTGTGTATGTTTGGCACAGCATCTTGAGCAAGTCCCCCCACCAGGCGACTGTTGACATGGTATCAAAGCTGCAATACTGATTGAGGCTGGTTTTAAAGGCTAAAGCAAAGGAGAGGAGCCACGGATTTGAGCAAGCAAGCAACGGGTAAGAAGCTCTTCCATTCTCTACTTCTTCTCTTGGGCAGTGCCTGTGGAGGCACCGGAAGCAGGGCAGAGCAAAAATCTCAGATTGTAGTGAGATTTGGTGTGCGCGAAGAGCACTGTGTATTCCATAGATAATACCCTTTAGGGCTTTCACCGCTACTATTTTGGCAATCTGAGATCATTTCAGGCTTCGTTTTAGACTCGCAAGGTTGCGGATAGTAGTTCGAGGTATCTTGCAATTTCAACTGTGTCTGCCATATACAGGTGCACATGTTATAGATTTCAGATCTGTAAGTTCAAAGGTGTTTACCAGCAAATAAACACAAGGTTTATCTACAAACTGGTTGTAGATTGCATGTATTGTTGAGCAGACAATGAAAAAGGCTAGTGTATTGTTGTGCACTACAGGTCAAGGGTTGCAGAAGATTTGCTTGCTGTTTGGTATTAGTTTTGTGATAATGGCAGAGAACAGTGCAAACCCCATCATTGAGAAGCTTGACAAGAGCAACTACCCTTCATGGAAGTTCCGTGTCATGAACTTCCTTATTGGAAAAGGCCTCTACGAGTTTGTTTCAGGTGAAGAAAAGGAGCGGGAGGTGAATGATCCTCCAACTGCAAAAGAGACAAAGGCACGGAAGGAATGGAATACAAAATACAAAAAGGTCATGTATTGGGTGTTTGTAGTAATTGACAATAATATGCTAGGATGTATTAGAAATACAGAGAATTCATATGCAGCTTGGACCATACTTGAAAGTATGTTTTTCGTAAATACAAAGGCACGAAAGATTCAACTCAAGAAAGAGTTGAATAGATTGAAAAAAGGGAAGATGTCTATCAATGAGTATGCACTGAAGGTAAGGAGCATTGCAGATGCCTTGGCAGCGATTGTTGCAATGCCCGATGATGATGATTTGGCGTCATCTACCTTGGGTGGACTTAACAATGAAAAGGCTTGGAAGTCTTTTGTAACTTCCATATATGTTAGAAAGCCATTTCTAGATTTCGATGAGTTGGTCTTCCTTATGATCACTGAAGAGATCAACATGCAGAGTGAGACATCTGAAAAAAGTGGTGAACAAGTCCAAGCTTTCTACTCCAATTCAAGAAGGGGACATGGCAGGTCCTCTTCAAGAGGCTGTGGTACAGGATGTGGCAGTGACAACCAGCAAAATAGATTGAATCAGTAATTTGGTGATATGCAAGTTTCAGGAGGTCGTGGTAACTTTAGAGGCAGGGGGAGCTTTAGAGGAAGAAGTGGATGGCAGAACAGAGGTTCTAACAAATCTGGTATTGTGTGTCACTATTGTGGCAAAATAGGTCATATTGCAGCCCAATGTTATGCTAAGAAAGATGATATTCGCAGTGGTAAGTTGTAGCAAGGAAACTATGCATCATCTTCAAGACAGAACGAAGACAAAAATGAACATCTGTTTGTTATGCAGCATATGCTAAATGCTTTTACAGGAAAGGGAACACATGATGATGTTTGATATGTTGATTCAGGTGCATCCAATCATATGATCAGCCATGCAGAATGGTTTGGAGAGATGTAGGATTTGCAAAATATAGGTTATGTGCAGACATGTGATGATTCATGCCACCCAATTTCACACATTGGAAAAGTTCCCTTGTCCTTGGATGATGGTAAGACAAAGAGTCTTTCAGATGTATTACATGTGCCATCTATTACAAAGAACTTGGTGTCAGTCGATTAGATGGTAGAGCAAGGGCTGCAAGTCAGATTTAATGTAAAGGACTACTTTGTAGAAGACTTCAATGACAAGTGTAGGTTGGTTGCAAAGGGAAGTAGAGTTGGACGTATATTTACTCTGGATGGTGGAATTCCTACTATGAATGCTGCTATGTATGGTAAAGGAAAAGGTGTTGTTGCAGATATTGAAATTTGGCACAAATGCATTGGACAAAGGCTGAAATTAATGCAGTCCAAAGGGTTGGTTACGAGTTTGCCTACATTTAGTTTTGTAGAATTTCAGAAAGGCATGCGAAACATGTCAGTTTGGTAAGTAGGCAAGACAACCCTTTTCACATGATAGAGATGTAAGCAGAAATATCCTTGATGTTGTGTATACAGATATTTGGGGGACATGTTGAGATATCGAGCTCCACTCTGATATGCCAGGGTGACCGTTGTGCATTTATGTCACCGACTTGTTAGCTGCAGATGCGGTTGGTACACCGCCCATGAATAATAGCTAGATGATAGCTATCCTTATCTACTCTAGTTTGTGGCTCAGTTAGTATGCCACCTTAGTTAGTTGAGTTTGGTTTGAGACCCATATATAGGGTTCTTCTATTTCTATGTACTAGAGTTCTTTTGGCTTATACAACTAAGAAGAGAAAAACTGTTTTCAGCCTCCACCTTTGTGTGTATTCCCCCATTGTGCAAGCAAGAAAGCTACAAGTGAGACTCCTTCCATCTCTCCCACAATCTTGACATGGTATCAGAGCCTTGTTCGTGGTAAGGAGCTCAAGAAAGCAAACCAAGTTCGCGGTGTTCTGGTAAGAGGACCAGTGTTGCTTTCATTTTTCTGTTTTGGGAGCAAGTCTCTGCAGAGCAGATAGCACAACCGGAAAGTGCAAGAGTGCATTGTCTTAGATTGAGACGCCCTTCGCGGTGTAGCAAGAGGGCAGTATATGGTGCGGGAAAGGCCTTTAGCCCTTGGTTGCTCTATTTTTCTGATTGAGGCCATTTTGGGGCCTGTTTTGGAGGTGGAAGTTTTCCGCAAGCACTCAGGAAAAGGCCACGTTTTTTGCTGTGCGACCACTGTTCTATATGTCGGTGAAAAGTTACCGTAGAAATTGCATTATATGCCTGTGTGCAGAGACATTGGGAGGTACAAAATCATCCTTGTTGCCTGTTGATGCAAAATCGTCACTAGGAAGTGAATGTGTGGTCAAATACCACTTTCGTCAGTTTTGCAAATTTGCCCTTGTGAGGCTGAAGCTGTGTTTTTTGCAGTGACAAAATTCTTTGCAGTGTTCTGTAATGGTGTTTGATTCTCTTTCACAGATTGTCATTGAAAAGCTTGACAAGAACAACTTCCAAACATGGAAGTTTAGAATGACGAATTTCCTTATGGGAAAAGGATATTGGGAATTCATTGCAGGAAATGAAGAAGAACCAGTTCTTCCTGATATTCCCAATCAACAGCAAATGCATGCATTTAAAGGATGGTATGAGAGAGCCAGAAAAGTTATGTACTGGCTGTCTATCAGTATTTCAGACTCTATGATTGTGCATATTCAGGATGCAAGTACGCCAAAGGAGGCATGGGATACTTTGTCAAAAATGTATAGCACAAATACGCAAGCCAGGAAAATGCAGCTCAAGCAAGAGTTGCAGAATGTGCAATGAGAAAGTATGAGCATCAATGACTACCATATGAAGGTGAAGAAGATTACAAATGCACTTGCTTCCGTTGGGTCGCCAATGGAAGATGATGATTTAGTTTCTATGACCTTGAATGGTCTAGGAAAGGATTATGCACAGTTCCAAACATCCATTTCCGTCCGTGAAAGATTTCTTGATTTTGAGGAGTTGATTGCTCTTCTAATTTCTGCGGAGTAGAGAAATGGTGGTGCATCTTCTTCAGGAGGAACTTCAAAAGAAACTGTCTTCTACTCAAATGCTAGAAGAGGCAGAGGCAGAGGTAGAGGAGGCCGATCTGGAGGCCGTGGTAGAAATTAGAATATGCAGCAAACTCAAGAAAACCAGTCCTATGGAGGAGCACGTGGTAACTCTAGAGGCAGGGGGAGCCAAAGAGGTCGTGGTGGATGGCAAAGAGGCCAAAATGCAAACAACAATGTTGAATGCTACTACTATGGTAAAATGGGTCATATGGCTAAAGACTGCTATAAAAAGTAGAATGACATCATGAATGGAAAATTGCAATAAGGGAATTATGCATCTTCTAGTAGACAGGGTGATGACAAAAATGAGCATTTGTTTATGGTGTAGCACATGAACAATTCTGTGACAAGTGCAGAAGAAAGCAATGATGTGTGGTGTGTTGACTCAGGTGCATCAAACCACATGATAGGTCATGCAGAATGGATGCAGGATGCAAGGAAAATGGGAAAACCAGGATTTGTGGAGACTGGTGATGATACTGCACATCCTATTATGCAGATTGGAAAAATTCATTTGTCTATGCAGGATGGGATAAAGAAATACCCGTCAGATGTATTTCATGTCCCGAATATCACCAAGAACCTGGTTTCTGTTGGTCAAATGGTTGAGTAGGGCTTGTAGGTCAGATTTAATTCTCATGGAGTCTTTGTTGAGGATATGAAAAATAAAGGTCGCTTGCAAATGCTACATGGAAATTGGTACCTTTGCCTAAAGATAAGAATGCAATTGGTTGTAAGTGAGTTTATAAAGTGAAACACAATGCAGATGGTTCTGTGAATAGATACAAGGCAAGATTAATAGTCAAGGGGTATGCACAAACATATGGCATTGATTATGAAGAAACATTTAGTCCGGTTGCAAGGATGGCAACCGTAAGAGCAGTCATTGCTATGGTTGCATCAAAGGGATGGTCTTTACATAAGATGGATGTAAAGAATTCCTTCTTGCATGGTGATTTGCAAGAAGAGGTCTATATGGAGCAGCCACCAGGTTATGTGCATGCTGTTCATCCTGAGTTTGTTTGCAGGTTGAAGAAAGCCTTGTATGGCTTGAAGCAAGCACCTAGAGCATGGTCTGACAAGATAGGATAGTATCTTGTCACTATTGGCTTTCAGATTTCCAAGGCAGATTTCTCACTTTATGTGAGAAAAACAAAGAAAGGTATTATGCTACTTATCATTTATGTTGATGATTTCATTATGACAGGTGACATTGATGAAGATATCCTTCATGTGAAAATGCTATTGAAGCAGAAGTTTGAGATGAAGGATTTGGGAGAGCTGCGTTATTTCTTGGGCATTGAGGTGATTAGATCACCAAGTGGGATACGGCTCTTGCAGAGGCAGTATGGATTGGACATGCTTTCCAAATATGGGATGACATGCTGTAAGCCTATTTCAGTTCCTTTGGAGCAGAATGTGAAGTTGAGCGCAGATGCAGGTGAGCTTCTCGAAGACCCTACTATGTACAAACGCATAGTGGGAAGTTTGATTTATATGACTATTACCAGGCCAGATTTGAGCTATGCTGTTGGATTGGTAAGTCAGTTTATGCAAGCTCCAAGGAAACCGCATTTGGATGTGGCTAGACGCATACTCAGGTATGTGAAGTCCACGTTGTAGTATGGACTACTTCATGAGACTAGGGTTCAAATACAGTTGCATGGATACACTGATGTTGATTGGGCTGGTAGTATTTCTGATAGAAGATCTACCAATGGATATGTGTTCTCTTTTGGGAGTGCTGCAGTCACTTGGAGCAGCAAGAAATAGCCTACAGTTGCCTTGTTGAGCACAGAGGCTGAGTACAGGGGTGCAACAATGGCTGCATGTGAGGTAGCTTGGTTGCATAAGCTACTTTATGATATGCCTACAGATGGACCAGTTGTCATTTATTGTGACAACATGAGTAGTATACACTTGGAAAATAACCCAGTATATCATGCTAGAACAAAGCACATTGAGGTGCATTATCACTATGTGCGAGAGAGAGTTTTACTAGGTCTTATTGATCTAGTTTATGTTGGCACAGAGGATCAGGTAGCTGACATATTTACGAAGGCATTGGGCGCAGAGAAGCTGCGCAAGTTCAGAGACCTACTTGGTGTGCAGGAATTGGGATTGAGCTCGAGGGGGAGTGTTGAGATATCGAGCTCCACTCGTGATATGCCAGGGTGACCGTTGTGCATTTATGTCACCGACTTGTTAACTGCAGATGCGGTTGGTACACCACCCATGAATAATAGCTAGATGACAGCTATCCTTATCTACTCTAGTTTGTGGCTCAATTAGTATGCTACCTTAGTTAGTTGAGTTTGGTTTGAGACCCATATATAGGGTTCTTCTATTTCTATGTACTAGAGTTCTTTTGGCTTACACAACTAAGAAGAGAAAAACTGTTTTCAGCCTCCACCTTTGTGTGTATTCCTGCATTGTGCAAGCAAGAAGGCTAGAAGTGAGACTCCTTCCATCTCTCCCACAATCTTGACAGGGCCTACACAAAATGTATCTCTTGGAGGCAGTTCATACTTTTTCACATTCATTGATGATTGTTCTAGAAAGCTGTGGGTATATTTTATGAAGGAAAAGAGTGAAGCGTTTGAGCACTTTAGAACTTTCAAGGCTACAGTTGAAAGAGAAACATGCTTGAAAGTAAAGTGCTTGAGGTTAGATGGACGGGGAGAGTACCTCTCGAATGAGTTCAGTGATTTTGTGAGGTCTCATGGGATAAAGAGACAGTTCACATGTAGGTATACCCCATAGCAAAATGGTGTTGCAGAAAGAAAAACCAGGCATATTGCAGAGGTTGCACAGGCATTAATGGTTGAAAAAAAAATGCCCAAATATTTTTGGTTTGAGGCTGTCCATACTGCTGTGTCTCCCACAGCTGCAATTCATGGGATGACTCCTGAAGAATGCTTTACTGGAAAGAAGCCTGATGTATCGCACTTGAAGGTATTTGGCTGTGTTGCATATGTTCATGTGCCAGATGAGCTACGGAAGAAGCTTGATCCAAAGGCAGAAAAATGTTAGATATGATCAATGCCCCACCCTCATTAGGTGCCACCAATGATCCATTGTGCTCAAAGTTGTAAGGCCCCCATTATGAGGAGAAGCCAAATGTGAGCCCAGACATTGGTGGAGTTCTGAATTGTATATCAGATGAGGTCTATGTGACTGGATGGCAAAAAGGTGATCGTTGTGGGTCTAATCTTTGGGTTAGACGGAGTGGTTAAGTTGGTAGCAACTCGAGGCGCATTGCATTGAGTTGCACGGTAAGGGAGTTAAAAGGGGCCCCTATTTTGGGGTCCGGGGGCCGTGGAAGTGGCCCCTAGTTGGGGGGGTCCCAGGGGGGGCCGGCAGCCCCCCTGGCGGGGGTCCGAGGGCAGTGCCCCCGGCCCGATGGTAAAGGGAATATTCCTTGGCCGACTAGTGGAGGCTCATATGGTAGGTCGGTCAGGCCGACCTAACAGCCTTTGCAGGCTATAAAAGCTAAACCCCTTCATAGCCATCTATCATTCATCTTTCACCTAGTCAGAGTTGTTGTTCCAGCTAGCCTTAAGCTCTTCACCTATCTTCTATCTAGATCGCTATCTGTTGAGAAATAAGCCAAAAGTCTAAGGTATAGTCTAAGCCTTATCATATTGTTGTATGTAAAGTGTCCTTAAGTTTGGGGGCATCTATCTTTATAGGATACCACTTTAGTGAGTGGACTGTCTTTTGGAGATATGGTGGGAGAATATTGAAGAAGAAGAGAATGAAGAAAGCTCGAGTCTCTCCTTGTCAACTATCTTTCGTTGTGTATCCCCATCGAACCTATCATCTACTTTCATTTGGTATTAGAGCGAGAGTGAAGGATTGACGCGAGGAGCGCGTCGAATCGAGGTCTACATCAGATTGAAAGCTTGCTGTCCGTCATTAACTGAGGTACAAATCCCTATCCAAACCACTCAAAGCAGGTACATCAATTGGAAGAACCATTGGGGTTTGAATTTGTGGGCTATTTGAGTTCGCATTGAGAGTTTTCTGGAAGCCATGGAGGTTTTGTATAAAGGATCAGTTGGAAGTCTCGATTCACAGTTCAGGTTGGTCAGGAAGTTACTGTTAGAGCAGCGGCAAGCTGCGAGCAGACCCTAAAATCCATGGGATGCATGTTTGAGGCCCATGGCTGAGTTATGCGGGTGGATCTAGCAAACCGGGACACCGTTGGAGTGTACAGTTGCGAACTTCTATTATCAGCTAATCTCGCACCAAGGGTAGTGTACCCACACAGCTTTTGCGTAACGATAGGAGCTCCTGGTTTTTCCGCCATTTCAGTTCACTGAAAGAACATGCAGGCGATGGCGTCTACGGGCAGGTCCGCTGGATCTCTTCCCCCTTGATTGCAAGGCCCTGTATGTTCGGGCGACAAGCTTCATGTTAGTGGCATTCAAGCACGTATCAAGAACTTTTCTCAGGTCTTGGTAAGGAGGAGGTATCACAATCTCCTCATCTACGCCATTCTTGAAATCGGTTTCTGCGTCTTTTGCCTCATAAATGCTGATATCATCATAATCACCATCATCTTCCCCCCGCCTGCAGCTACAACAGGGAGAGGCACACAGAGAGATGCGCACAGAACGGAAGAGCAGGCAGAAGAGACCGAGAGAGAGAGAGGGAGAGAGCCTGCGACGAAATATTTTTGTAAGGCTTAAAGAGCCTTACTATTAAGCCTTATCCACAAAATAGAGAGCCTACCACGAAATATTTTTGTAAGGCTTAAAGAGCCTTACTATTAAGGCTTAAAGGGCAGTTTCTATGCAATTTACGGGAGGCCATTTGAAGGCCAATTTTTGCTTAAAAAATTCCAGGAAAATTTTTGCAGCTTCCTCTTGATATGCACTTCCAGCCTAGCATGAAAAAATGCAGAAAAAGTGCAGGAAAAATGGTCAGTTTTAAGCCCGTGTTTTGATGCATTTTTGGGTCATACGGACACCATTTGAGGTCCGATTTGGATGTTTCTTGTTGGGAACTGAATGTATGACATGTTGGCATCATGGATGGATGTATATAACCGGTTTTGGACACATGTATGACAGTCATATTGCTGAATACCACTTCTGGACAGATTGTATTATTGTATTCTTCTAAATTTGCAGCAGTCATAATGTCCGACACGGCACAAATCACTCAGATCGTGGGGGACAAATTGACCAAAGACAACTATAGTGTTTGGTCCTACAGGATGGAGAATTTTTTGATGGGTAGAGGTCTATGGGATCTCATAACACGTGATGATGAATGTCCAGAAGTTCCCGAATATCCAACTCAAGAGCAAAGAAAGAGTACAAGGATTGGACTGGGAAGAATAGGAAGGTTTTGCATTGGATCTCCATATGTATTTCAGAAACATTGATTCCTCATATAAAAAAGGCAAGTACTTGTAAGGAGGCATGGGAAATCATAGAAAAAATGTATGGAACATGTACAGAGGCTCGTAAGTTACAGCTTAAGTAGAGATTACATGGTGCATGGAGAGGCAATCGCAGTATCAGTGACTACGTGGCAGAAATCAAGCAAATTGCAGAAGACCTTGCATCCATTAATGCACCTGTTGATGATGATGATTTAGTGTCTGTGACACTAAATGGGCTTGGACCAGCTTTTAAATCTTTGGATACCTCTATTTCTATTTTAGGGGAGGCTCTATGCCTGACTTTGAGGAGCTTATTGGATTGCTACTTACAGAAGAAATCAAGTTGGGATTGAATGCATCTAGCAGTGGCAAAAATGCAGGTGGAGATAGTGTTTTCTATCACCAGAGAGGTCATGGCAGCTCATCTAGAGCTAGAGGCTCTTCACCTGGTCGTAGTAATTATGGTTTTGCTCATGGAAGAGGCAACTTTGGTCTTGGTGACTTCATGCATAGAGGCAGGGGGAGATCTTTCCCTAGAGGTAGAGGACGGTCTAGTCCTTCTTCACAAAGAGATGGCACTTGTCATTATTGTGGGTATTTTGGTCACTTTGAGAGGGATTGTTATCAAAAACAGAATGCTATGTCTAGGGGTCGTGGAAGGACCCAATATGGCCACTATGCAGGCACTTATGGTGGTACAGGTTATGGACCTAGAGGTGGATCGCCTAGAGGTCATTTATTTGCTATGGAGCATGTGCTTGGGAGCATGACTCATCCTTCTCGTGAGAATGACTGGTTTTTGGATTCAGGAGCTACAAACCACATGACTCATCATGCTGAGTGGTTTGATAGCAAGGAGCAAGTGCAAAATGATGAATATGTTGCCACTGGTGACGATACTTTACACAGAATTACTCATATTGGTACTGCGCCACTTGTTACTAAAGATGGGATTGAGAACAAGCTTGGTGATGTACTTTATGTGCCCACAATAACTAAGAACCTAGCATCGGTTGGTCAAATGACAGATCAAGGATTGCAGGTGCGATTCAATAAGTTTGGATGTTTCATTGAAGAGTTCCATAATGGGAGAACTGGAAGGGTGATTGCTCATGGTAGAAAGAAAGGGAGGTTGTTTGCCTTGGATGCAGGTACTCTAGTGATTCAAAACTCTATGTATGTTGAGAGAGGACATGGGCAAGATAAGGATGTGGAATTATGGCATAGACGGATTGGTCATGTTAATTTGCAAAGATTGAAGCAAATGCAATCAAAACAGATAGTCCGTGGTCTACCGCATTTAGGATATGTAAATTTTGATCATGTATGTGAGGCTTGTCAATTTGGCAAGCAGTCCAGATTGCCATTTCCAAAGAGGGGGAGAATAAGCAGCTATCCTTTGGAAATAATACACTCAGATATTTGGGGCCCATGTCAGAATGTTTCCATGAGCGGAAAATGTAGATTCTATATCACTTTCATTGATGATTTCAGTAGGATGACTTGGGTGTACTTTATGCAGCATAAAAGTGAAGTGTTTGAAAAGTTCTTGGAATTTAAATCTATGGGGCTGAAAAGCAGTTTGGATGCTACATAAAATGTTTGAGGTCAGATAATGGTGGAGAGTACATGTCATATGAGTTTTGTGACTTCTTGAGAGATCATGGTATCAAAAGGCAATTGACATGCATGTATACACCTCAACAAAATGGTGTGGCTGAAAGGAAGAATCGGATTATTGCAGAGGTTGCAAGGGCAATGATGAACCGAATGAACATGCCATTGCCATATTGGGCAGAAGCAGTGCATACTGCAGTTCACATTATGAATAGAACACCTACAGCCTTGATTCATAATATGTCACCATATGAGAGAATTATGGCATGAAACCTACTATTGTATACTTTAGAGTCTTTGGATATGTCTGTTATGTTCATGTTCCGGATGATTTGAGGAAGAAAATGGAACCTAAGGCTATAAAATGCATTTTCCTTGGATATCTTGATGACAAGAAGGGATACAAATGCTATGATCCAGTGAATAAGGAAGTATACATAAGCAGGGATGTCAAATTCAGTGAATATGAATCATGGTACAAGCCCAAAATTGTAGTGGATGTTGATTCTTATGAAAGCAATGATGATAATGGCTATGGAAGGAAAATTTCAGCAAACAGCAAGGCTGAAAATCAGCATGTGGAAGATGCTTCAGGACCTCAAGAGAATGTGGAAAGCAGTGGTAGCTACAGTCCATGGAGTGGTAGATTGAGAAATGCACAAAGGAGTGCAGAACTTGCAAAAGGTAAGAGACCAATGACTGAAAGTTCAGAAGATTGAGACGCCCTTCGCGGTGAAGCAAGAGGGCAATATATGTTGTGGGCAGGGGCTTTAGCCCTCGGCGACCCTGTTTTTTTGATTTGAGGCCATTTCGGGGCCTATTTTGGAGGCGGAAGTTTTCTGCACGCACTCAGGAAAAGGCCTAGTTTTATGCTGTGCAACCACTGTTCTACAAGCGCCCATTTTTTTTCGGAATCTATTTCGAGAAATCCAGATGGACCTCGTCGAACTGTTGCTCTAGCTCCTCCAAGTACCACTTTGAACCACTGCACATCGAACAGTATCATGGAGAAGCTACGGTAATCCACCGTAATAATACTTTGCAAGTTTCCAAAATACTCCATCTCATCCATAACCGTGTTTGGATCCATTGCTCATCGCCGGTTCTCTTGCTTGAACCTTGCCATGACACCACAGTCCATTGTGGAGCGCATTTTGTCAATACACTCCACGTGAAAATGGCATCCGCGCGACCACGCTGCATTATATATTTTGTATTGTACATTGAAACACTCAAATTAGATGTCGCATATAAAATTTAGATACGATAGATTCTAAACCCCTCATCACCTTTGGATTACATCCCCTCAATACTTGGCGAGCCACGTCTCCATGGAGGCATGGTGCAATATACAAAAGCGATTCACCTTCTCTTCCATTGAGGCATCCATTCTTTTTTCTACCCCATTTCCAACCACCACATCTCTAGTCAGTCTATCATCGTCCTTCAGTGATGACCATAGCATTTCATTGTCTAGTTCCACCGTTGGTAGCCATTGTGAAATATGCACTAGCGCCTCAGACACCAACCAACCTTCAGCCATGCTACCTTCTGGCCGAGCTCGTTGTCGCACAAAGCCTTTTAGGGTTTTCATGAAGCACTCTAGGAAGAACATCCATCGTGTATGGACAGGTCCAGCAATCTCCACTTCGTCCACAAGATGTACAAGAAGGTGGATTTGTATCGTGAGCATACTAGTAGGCAGGTATTTCTCAAAGAGACAGATTGTCTCCACTGCTCCCCGCCTTGTGGATTCAATAGAGGACGTCTTAATCTCTTTCTGTGAGATCCATTGCACCAAAGTCGACAACTTGGAAATGGCCCCGCGAATTTTTGGAGTATGACATCCTGCGATCGTGATCGGTAGTACAAATTGCCACAAATGAGAAAGCATTATGAATAATGACCACATTCCAAATAGTAAAATGCCCACGCTAATTACAATCCATTCATAGTACAAACCTGACATATCTTATGCCAATCATGGGATTTTAGCCCCGATAATTGGTCGTCTTTAGAAAATGGAGACCTGAGAGAGCGCATCATACCCGTCGGAGTGCGGATATACTTGATTACTTGCTTCACAATGCGCTCTTCTTTAGTGGACAAAACCCAAGGAGTGCAAGGAAGCTGCACGCGACCATCAACACTCGACTGTGGCCAAAGTGCCTCCATCTTACCTACCTCCTTCAAATCCATTCGTGCCCCTATAGTGTCTCTCTTTCCTGTGATGTGGTCCCATAGCAAGTTGCCCACATTCTTGAAAATATGCATGGGATCCAACAAGTGGTTGACCTGTAAGTGGGTCCAATATGGCAACTCATAGAAAACTGAGAACCGCCGCATTCCATTTGGATGTGATTCTGCACGGACCATTTTCAGCTCGTACCAGCTTGCGGTGTTCATACGTGTTGGAGGTCGTCCAAGGAAACCTTCCCTGAGTTCATGATCCTGCGGCAAGAAAGAAGCATGTCCTTGATATACCATCTTCTTCATGGTTCGTGACCTTTGAGAGTCTAACTGTGGCCCGCACAATGGACATGCATGATAACCTGAGGTAACCAAACCTATTCCAACACCATGACCTAGTGAATACTTGATTGAATGAGATAAAATATAGATATTACCAGTGAGAATGGAGGCTTGCTCACCTGAGCACTCTCCCAATCCCGGAAAGTCATGCATCGTCCACATGAGAATGGCTCAAATATTGGCTGACCGCCGACCATCGCACTTGCTCATATCTTGCACAGTGACCCCCTCCTTCCACAAAATCTTAAGCTTATCGACTAATGGACGAAGATACACGTTCATATTTTGTACTTTGTAGCGGCCTGGGATGAGCAAGCTAAGGATGAGATGTCCTTTCTTCGTAGAAAGCCATGGAGGGATGTTATTTTTTACTTTTTATTCTCCTCGAAACAGACAGCAATCGTTGATACATGCATGGATGTTATTGTAGTCCATGCCAAGCTTTCATAAAACATGTCATGCATCATCACGAGACTCAGGCATGGTATTTGCAGGTGGTAATATATGATATTTCAATAACCTGAAAAAAATCATAAAACACCTTGAAAAAGCACAAATGTTTGTAATAATAGTGTCAAAGAAAAATCAATGAAGCCTATGTACAAGGTACCTGAACAACTCGGTCACACTCGTATCGCTCCACCCGTATTTTGCTTGCACACTTAAGAGTGCAAGCAGTGTCTTCAACTGAGATACTCAGCACCCATCATATAATGGTATGGATGCTTCCTCTCTAAGCGGATCAGAAGTCTCGACATCCATGGGAATCAATGCATCGATCATTGCCTCCATCTCAGGCTCCAAGATTGTAGGTAGGTGTGGAAGGTTGCCTGTCTTCTCTGGCATTGACGGTATAGATTGGCCTTGCGAGTGGTGGATTGGCTCCTGCATTCCATCCATCGCACACCCACAAACTCTTCTAATTGGCCGCAAAGGGTGCACTCCCCCTTGGGATGAGACATCACCTCCCTAGATAGAAAATTTTCCAGCAAGACCCAATCTTATTGTATATGGTATTCAATTAGCTTGCGAGTACAATGCATGATTGATATTAACTTCAAATTACCGTTTGCTGAAAATCCGCAGTCGCCTGATCAATGATCTCAGATTGAAACTCGCCAAATTGTCGTATGTGTTCTATAGAAAATTGGCGTTTTCGTCTAATTGCCAACTTGCATTGAGAGCAAGGACATGGGACACACTGATTTACGCCTCGCGATCTTGAACAATAGGACCTTCTTCGTTTTCCATCTTGTCTACGTTACAACAAACAATTTAATGACTTGTAATACAATTTGGGAAAACGAGGCTCAAATGGATAGCTTTATGGAGATGTATGTCAAGTTGCAAGTTGACCATAAGCTCTTGCTTGAGAGGTTTTAGCCTCTGCAAGAGGTTGAGAAGAAAATTTTGAAAAACATTGAGGTTGATATTGATGCATCCATGGTGTTGAAATCTAAACTTCAAGATATAAGAAATGCTTTACTGATTGATGTAAAAAATGCATGGGACATAGTAGTTGAGAGATTTATTGATGTTATATCTCGGCCATATACCATGCTCAAGGATTTGTTTGTCCCAGTAGATAATTATTCATTATTGTAGAAAAAAAAGGCATTGGTTCATAAGGTTCATGAGTTGAAGACTAAATGTTTGGACTTGACTAAAAGATTGGATAATGCCTTAGATGCTAAAAGGAAAAGTGATGAATATGTTACTTCATCATTGCAACAAAAAGATTGGTGACAAGGATGCTATGATTAATTAAGTTCTTCACGAGATGAATATAGAGTTGAAGGGGATGGAACACGATTCTTCTTTGGGTTTTAGTGGTGATCAGTCAATTATTGAGGTGTATTCTTGTATGGCCATTATACCTTATATACCTAGCTACGGTCTCTAGGTTATGTACTTTGAGTATCTTAGAAGGGCTCTACTAGAATTACTTATACAACTGCACTAGAGGGCTTTGAGTATAAGTAATCCTAGTCAACAAAATTTATGAGTATCATTGAGGATCTCTTAGTCTAATAATAAATCAATCTCAACAAAAAGCATCTTAGTAATGTGGTTTTTTTGTCCTAGGTCCATGTATAAAAATTAATGCCATCTATGAAATTTATCAACTTTTATTGTGATGATTGGAAGACATCAAATGCAACAATGTAATACAAGGTTACCATGTCAAAGAAAATATCAAATAGTAAAAATGTTTGTGCCTGTGTGGAGGGGTGTGTGTGTGTACCATAGTTATAAAATTTGTTCCAATCAATTATACTCATAGTCATAACCTTTGAAGAAAATATCCTACGCTCAATTTAAGGGATTCTTCTTCTATGGCAATACTTTTGGGTTCATTTTGATGAAGTACCATAATGACCATTAGCTAGGGGATCATTTTCTTTTAGTCCTTCCGTTGACTAGTTGGCATGATTACTATTTTGTTATGCCTATAAAGTTAATACAAAAACAAGGAATTATGCATATCACAATTAGATCCCCTACTTGGACATTATGAAGGATATGACCAATTTTAAGCCATCTTAAAGAGTCACCAATGTACGTGGCCCATGGTAAAGCACATTGCATACCATTATCGATAAGTCCATTATCGTGCATCTTAAATCTCCTAATTAGACTTTATAAAGTGTATGACCAATTTTTAGCCCTCTTAAGGAGTCGATGTAATGGTACCCATAAAAAAAGCAAAGTGCATACCATTACCATAATCATGGATATGTTATCGTTCCAATATATACACACACAGGTGGACTACATCTTGAGTAGAAAAAAGCTATCCATTTGAGTAGACATACATCTCCATAAAGATATCCATTTGAGTATACATCTCTTTCTCTTTCTCTCCCTCTCTCATTTCCTCCCCCTCTCTCTCCCTCTCCCTCTCTTTCTCTCTCATTTCCTCTCCCTCTCACAATATATCCTAATACTCTCCAAAAGCAAAAGGGAGAGGGAGAGAGAGAATGCACTCTCCCTCCCTCTCCCTCTCCCTCTCCCTCTCCCTCTCCCTCTCCCTCTCCCTCTCCCTCTCTTTCTCTTTCTCTCCCTCTCTCATTTCCTCCCCCTCCCTCTCCCTCTCCCTCTCCCTCTCCCTCTCTTTCTCTTTCTCTTTCTCTTTCTCTTTCTCTCTCTCTCCCTCTCTCTCTCTCTTTCTCTCCCTCCCTCTCCCTCTCCCTCTCCCTCTCTTTCTCTCTCATTTCCTCTCCCTCTCACAATATATCCTAACACTCTCCAAAAGCAAAAGGGAGAGGGAGAGAGAGAATGCACTCTCCCTCCCTCTCCCTCTCCCTCTCCCTCTCCCTCTCCCTCTCCCTCTCCCTCTCCCTCTCCCTCTCCCTCTCCCTCTCCCTCTCCCTCTTCCTCTCCCTCTCTTTCTCTTTCTCTTTCTCTTTCTCTTTCTCTTTCTCTTTCTCTTTCTCTCCCTCTCTCTCTCTTTCTCTCCCTCCCTCTCCCTCTCCCTCTCCCTCTCTTTCTGTCTCATTTCCTCGCCTAAACAAGCAAAAGAAGGAGAGAGGGAGACTCACCGATGAGATGTGGTGACTGTGGGACGGCTCCTCTTCGCGATGAAGGCTCCTCCTCTCCTTCGCGAACAACGGCGACGGCAGCGGCGGCAATTCTTCTTCCTCTCCTTGTCTCACGACGGTCTCTTTCTCTCTCGCTCTCGCTCTCAAAACACAAAACGCAAAAACGCGAAATAAAGCCGCGCTCGGTTTTGGCCATTTGCGCGACACCTTTATGTTGCCGGCCCATTGTGAACAGGTGCATGGAGTCATTTGCTTGCTAATTGTATTACGACATGGTTTATGTCACAATGGTTTGAACTCTCTTGTACGTGTTTGTGAACAGTTAATCTTCTATCCAAACCCCCGACAACCTCGATGGTGGTATGTTATACCTTCAACTCCCCGAAGTGAGAGAGTATATGATCAAAGCGATGTTCCGAGCATAGATGAAGATAATATGCAAATAGAGGGGTCGATATTGCAAGGGGTGGAGGCCGTCGAAAGCTTGGAGCTAGCATCAGCTAACAATGATGAAAATACATGAGTCCAAGAATTCTTTGAGAACGAGACGGACTCATTCTTTTGTGGTGACATGTCTATCGACCTTCTAGTGTATGCAGAATTGTGTCTGGAGATTAACATGGGACCATAGGATACTTCATACTTGGAGCATCCACTTACTCAATTCGTTGACCAATCTCTTATAAGGGTACATAAGATATGCATTTTAAGTGAGATTTTTTTAAAATGATTTATATTACTGTGCTTTGTATAATTTAAATTGATTATTCTAACATCATTTTTTGTCTGTGCAGGTGACATTCTTAGGATGAGTCGAGGGATAAGCGATGAGGAGTTACTGGACATCTTCGCACGCATGTCTCCAGACTAGATCGCCAGATTCAGAGAGATGGTAGACCAAGAGCTGTCTCATTCTTCGTCAGGGTGCTCTGCTAGATCTGCTTCAAAGCGATTGGATGCTTCGGCTTCGAGCAAACGCTCACGACTTGGGCCAGAGGGAGCGAGTGCATCGCAATCAGGGGGAATGCTGCTGTGGAGACACGGATGTGGTGTCTCTGTCTCGTCGTTCAGCTGGAGCTGCGTCACCTCTAGGATTTGTCACACCTGTGGGGACATCTACTCCAGTTACTCCGACTTTTGCGCAGCCGTCAATAGCAGCAGGTGGCACCCCTTTGGGTACCACTCCGAGAGAGATTACCCCCGTCGGTACACCGGATGCAGAGGGGTCTCCTGGATATGCCCAAGAGCGTGGACGTAGATGGGAGAGGACCCATCTTAGGCAGACTCCTAGGGGTTATGGATATCTGGTCGATAGTAGGTCAAGAGCCATCATCATGAATGATGAGGGGAGGAGGGCGATGGCTCGCACAAGAGAGTTGTGCCAACAAGTTTTTCAGCACGTCTTGGATCATTGGAAGAACATACCGGAGGGGAGCAAAAGGCACGGTCTCAATGCATTGATCGACCAATTGTATAGACGCGGCGGCCCTGTAAGTCACTCATCTTTCTTGTCCGTAGTTACCATGAGATATTTGAATGCATTATTGTATGGTGGACTGATGTGTTGTTTCTTTTTCTGTAGAGTCCGTTCGATGCTCCTTTGCAGCCTATAGTTGCCTTGTCGAGCACAGAGGCTGAGTACAGGGGTGCAGCAATGGCTGCATGTGAGGTAGCTTGGTTGCATAAGCTACTTTATGATATGCATCAATCTACAGATGGGCCAGTTGTCATTTACTGTGACAACATGAGTAGTATACACTTGGCAAATAACCCAGTCTATCATGCTAGAACAAAGCACATTGAGGTGCATTATCACTATGTGCGAGAGAGGGTTTTACTAGGTCTTATTGATCTAGTTTATGTCAGCACAGAGGATCAGGTAGCTGACATATTCACGAAGGCATTGGGCGCAGAGAAGCTGCGCAAGTTCAGAGACCTGCTTGGTGTGCAGGAATTGGGATTGAGCTCGAGGGGGAGTGTTGAGATATCAAGCTCCACTCGTGATACGCCAAGGTGACCGTTGTATATTTATGTCACCGACTTGTCAGTTGCAGACGCGGTTGGTACACCGCCCATGAATAATAGCTACATGACAGCTATCCTTATCTACTCTAGTTCGTGGCTCAGTTAGTATGCCACCTTAGTTAGTTGAGTTTGGTTTGAGACCCATATATAGGGTTCTTCTATTTCTTTGTATGAGAGTTCTTTTTGGCTTACACAACTAAGAAGAGGAAAACTGTTTTCAGCCTCCACCCTTGTGTGTATTCCCCCATTGTGCAAGCAAGAAAGCTACAAGTGAGACTCCTTCCTTCTCTCCCACAATCTTGACAATGATCTCATTATTACAGGTACACTTAAGAAGGAGATTACTGAAGTCAAGTATGGGTTACATAAAGAGTTTGATATAAAAGATCTTGGTTTGTTGAGATACTTCTTGGGTATTGAGGTTATTGATACACCTCATGGTATATGGCTGATACAAAGGCAATATGCATTGGAGATGTTGGAAAAATATGGCATGACAGGATGCAAACCGTTTGATACACCATTGGATCAAAATGCTAAGTTGATTGATGATGGATCTTACGTTGAGGATGTTACTATGTTCAGAAAGATAGTTGGTAGTCTTATCTACTTGACCATTACAAGACCAGACTTAAGTTACACTGTTGGATTGGTAAGTCAGTTTATGCAGAAACCATGCAAATGCCATTTGGATGTAGTAAGAAGAGTTCTTAGATATGTGAAAAAGACAGCTGGATTTGGGTTGTTTTATGGAAAAGGAATCAAGCCTACAGTGTTTGATACTCAGATGCAGACTGGGCAGGTAGTTCTATGGATAGAAGATCTACTAGTGGCTATGCATTCTCATTTGGGTCAACCATGGTAAGTTGGAGCAGCAAGAAGCAACCTACAGTTGCTTTATCAAGCATTGAAGCAGAATATAGAGGCATTGCATTGGCAGCATGTGAGCAGACATGGATGAGATTGATCCTATATGACATGGGGATAGAGATTGATGGTGGAGTTATTATGTATTGTGACAATGTTAGTAGCATTATGTTGGCAAAGAACCCAGACTATCATGCAAGGACAAAACATATAGAAGTGCACTATCATTTCATTAGAGAAAAAGTCATTGATGGAGAGATTGACTTGGTCCATGTAAAGACCAATGGCCAAGTTGCTGATATCTTTACCAAAGCATTAGGTAAAGATAAGTTTGAGTACTTCAGGAGTGCACTTGGAGTCTTATGTGTGCAAGCTCATTCTGAGCTTGAGGGGGAGTGTTGAGAAATAAGCCAAAAGTCTAAGGTATAGTCTAAGCCTTATCGTATTGTTGTATGTAAAGTGTCCTTAAGTTTGGGGGCATCTATCTTTTGAGGATACCACTTTAGTGAATGGACTGTCTTTTGGAGATATGGTGGGAGAATATTGAAGAAGAAGAGAATGAAGAAAGCTTGAGTCTCTCCTTGTCAACTATCTTTCGTTGTGTATCCCCATCGAACCTATCATCTACTTTCACCATCTAAGCTTCACACAGTGGAAGCACACGGGTGGACAGAGCCATCTTTGTATCAGTTGTTTGAAGCTAAAGAATTTACTGATTCTCCTCTTTTCTGTTGTGTACTCTCTATCTCTATCTTAGATTCTGTTCCCTACGCTGTGTAATATTTTACATGGTATCAGAGCCCAGGGGGCTCCAGAGATCGGAGAGTGTGCAAGAGGCAAAGGCTTCAACAACAAAGAGAAACTATGTCGACTTCCGGAAGTGGTTTTGGCACATCAGGAAGCGGTGCAGGAGGTGGTGCTGCTGTACCGACTATTCAAACACTGAGGATTCATCCACCAACCTTCAGCGAAGGCAAGTTAGATGATACAAACTACACCTTGTGGAAGTTCAAAATTATAACTATCCTTGATTCTTATGAGCTTTTGGAGACTGTGCTGGGGACTAACACAGAACCACAGCCTACCCCTGACCCATCAAATCCTAGTGTGACGATTCCTTCGAATGCAGATCTTCTACGAGCTTGGAAACGAAGGAATGCAAATGCATTGTGTGCCTTAGTTACAAGCTGTTCTGATAGTGTTCCTGACTTTGATTCAACATACAACCAAAGCGTCAGAGGCTTGGAATGTACTAAGGAGTCAGTATGAAACACGAAACCAAACAAGGATTCAAAACTTGGAGAATCAACTAGCAGCGGAGAAGTTTGCTGAAGGAGAGACGGTTGAAGCATTCATCACTCGGATTAAGAATCTGCGCGACCAGATGGCTGGTGTTGGGATACAAAAGACTAGCAAAGAGTTAGCTCGGAGGTGTCTTCAGATTTGTCCACAAAAGTTTGATGGACTAGTAACTACCCTTAATACTCAGGTGAGACCTCAAGCTTTGACTTTTGAGGAGTTTTGTGTATTATTAATGGAGGAGGAGTTGAGGCTGAAAGCCTGAGAAGGAAGCAACAATGGAGATGCTGCATTCTTTGCCAATGCAAAAGGCAAAGGTGGTTCCTCCACCAAAAATGATGGTGACAAAAAGAAGAAGGGCGGCAAGAAGAAGTTTCAAGGAGAGTGCTTCTACTGCAAGAAGAAAGGACATGCAATTGTAGATTGTCGTGTTAAGAAGGCAGATGAAAAGAATGGTACCCTTAAAAGTAAAGGGAAAGAGACAGCCAATATGACTGAAGCAGAGTTGGAATTATTCATGGCGACCATTGAGGAAGTGTGCTCCTCAATGCAAGAAGAATCTACCACTGACTCATGGGTGTTGGAAAGTGGGGCCTCCCGTCAAATGACCAACAAGAAAGGTCTATACAGTTCTATGCAGCCTCTACAAGAATCCATCACTATGACGGTTGGAAATGATGCTAAATGCCCTGCTGCGGGCATAGGTACTATTTCTTTTGTTGCTGCAAATGGTGAAGTCAAAAAGCTTTTAAATGTGTTGTATGTTCCCAAAATCAGGAGAAATCTGTTATCAGTTGTGCTGCCATAACCGATCTTAGTCATGAGGTGAGGTTCAAGAAGACAGGTGCAGATATTCTTGATAGTGCTGGCACAATTGTTAGCAAAGGAGAAAGAAGAAACAACCTGTATGAGCTAAGTGCTCTTACAGCCACCGCTGGAGTGGGCACAAGTAAGCTTTGGCATGAAAGGTTTGGACACATCGGATTTGCAATGTGGAAGGAGATGCAAAAGCAAGGTATGGTTGCTCACCTACCTACAATAACTGAATTGAAGGAACAATGTGAAGCTTGTATGATGGGCAAGCAACAAAGAAAGGCATTTCCACAAGAAAGCAAGAATAGAGCACATGCTCCTCTAGAGTTTGTGCATATTGACTTGTGTGGTAAGATGCCTACACAGGCCTTGGGGGGATCTTCTTATTTTATGTTGATTGTCGACGACTACAGTAGGAAGATGTGGGTGTACTTCCTTCGTGATAAGGCTCAAGCTTTTGGTAAGTTTAAAGAATGGCTAAAACTTGTTGAGAATGAAACATGGAAAAGTGTGAAGTAATTTAGAACAGATGGTGGTGGTGAGTTCAACTCAAAGGAGTTTGAAGGCTTTTGCAAGAGCAAAGGGATCAAGTATCAATTGACGACGCCTCACACACCTCAGCAGAACGGTGTTGTGGAACACAGGAATCGCACCATTGTGGAGATGGCAAGATGCATGCTAAAGGGCAAGGGATTGCCTAACCATTTTTGGGCTGAAGCTGCTAATACTGCAATCTACATTCTAAATCGAAGCTACACAAAGGCTCTCAAGGGAAAAACACCTCATGAGGCTTACACTAGTAAGAAACCATCTGTCTCACATTTCAGAATTTTTGGATGTGAATGTTATGCTCATGTTCTAGATGAGAAGAGAAACAAGTTAAAACCAAAAAGCAGAAAATGTATCTTCTTGGGTTATAGTGATGAGTAGAAGGCTTACAAATTATATGACCAAGAGGCAAAGAAGATCATCGCGAGCCGTGATGTGGTGTTCAAGGAGGAGCCGCATACAGTGGAGGAGGAGAAGGCAAGTTATTCCACTTTATCATCAAGCAAAGAAGTAGTCCACTATGAACCTGTCCCGAGAGCTGTCCCTATCCTTAAGGAGGAGGAAGCATCATCTTCAGCTGATGAGGAAAAAGTTCGCCAACCTGACATCACCCCTCCGGAAAAGCCATTGCCGTGCTGGGTGAAGTAGCTCTATGACCACAATAATCCTATGCCTGCATCTGTTGAGGAGAAGGCAGACAGACCAAGGAGGTCTCAAAGAATAGAGGAGCAAAGGAGGGCTCCTGCTCACATAGTCAATATGGCCTTGATGGTTGAGATTATGAGAGAAGTAAAGGAGCCAACTAACTTAGAAGAAGCACTTGCAGATCCATCATGGAAGGCTGCTATGCAAGCGGAGTATGATATCATAATGAAGAATGACACTTGGGAGCTAGTGGATCGACCAGCAAAGCGGAAGGTTATTGGCACTAAGTGGATCTGGAAGGTAAAGTACAAGGCTGATGGTACCTTAGAAAAGTACAAAGCTAGACTAGTTGCCCAAGGATTTTCACAAGTTGAAGGGTTTGATTTTCAAGTGTCATTTGCCCCAACTACCAGAATGACCACTATTCGCACGGTACTTGCAGTGGCTGCCCACAAGAAGTGGCCAGTGTACCAAATGGATGCTAAGTCAGCGTTCCTAAATGGTGACCTCAAGAGGAGGTGTACGTGGCTCAGCCAGCAGGATTTGAGGTCCCCCATTCTGAGAACAAAGTGTGTAAGCTGAAGAAGACATTGTATGGGATGAAACAAGCCCCCAGAGCATGGTACCGGCGGATAGATAAGTTCTTTTTAAACCTAAACTTCAAAAGATGTGCCTCAGATGCTAACTTGCATGTTTACAGGGATGGTAAAAAGTCTGTAGTGATTGTCCTATATGTGGACGACCTTCTTATTACAGGTGACTATGAAGATATGATCAACCAAACTCGAAAGGCTTTGAGTTCTGAGTTTGAAATGATAGACTTGGGCTTGCTGCACTATTGTTTGGGGATTGAAGTCTGGCAAGAGCCAGGAAAGATCTTCATCTCTCAGAAGAAGTATGCATGGGAGATCTTGAAGGCATTTGGCATGACCGAGTGCAAGGAGATAGCTACATCTATGGAGGTGAATGCAAAGTTATCCATCGAGGATACATCAGCACTAGCAGACATTGGGAGGTATAGGAGGTTGGTAGGCAGTTTGATCTACTTGTGTAACACCAGACCAGATATCAGTTTTGCTGTTGGTATTTTGAGCAGGTTCTCAAACAAGCCTCATGAGAGTCATTGGAAGGCTGGGATGCGGGTGCTCGGATACTTGAAGGAAACTCTTGACTATGGTATCACATACAGTTTCAGAACTTCTCTTGTGGGGAACTGTCACTCAGATTGGGTAGGAGACAGTGATTCCAGGAAGTCAGTTTCTGGTTATTGTTTCTCTTTGGGTTCAAGAATTTTCTCTTGGATTAGTAAGAAGCAACCAACAGTGGCTTGTGACAACCAACTGTGCTGAGATGTGACAATCAGAGTTGCATCGCCATTGCAAAAAATCCAGTGCTTCATGCACGCACCAAACATATAGAGATCCAGTATCACTATGTGCGTGATTTGATGGAGGATGGGATAGTGGAACTGGTCTACTGTCCAACAGAGGAGAATGGAGTAGATATCTTCACCAAAGCACTTACGAAGGATCTGCTTCAAGTTCATCTTCAGAGACTCGGCATTGGGCCAAGGAGATAGTTCACCTATGGGTGGACATTGAGGGGGGTGTTAGATATGATCAATGCCCCACCCTCATTAGGTGCCACCAATGATCCATGGTGCTCAAAGTTGTAAGGCCCCCATTATGAGGAGAAGCCAAATGTGAGCCCAGACATTGGTGGAGTCCTGAATTGTATATCAGATGAGGTCTATGTGACCGAATGGCAAAAAGGTGACCGTTGTGGGTCTAATCTTTGGGTTAGACAGAGTGGTTAAGTTGGTAGCAACTCGAGGCGCATTGCATTGAGTTGCGGGGTAAGGGAGTTAAAAGGGGCCCCTATTTTGGGGTTCGGGGGCCGCGGAAGCGGCCCCTAGTTGGGGGGTCCCAGGGGGGCCAGCGGCCCCCCTAGCGGGGGTCCGCGGGCAGCGCCCCCTGCCCGATGGTAAAGGGAATATTCCCTAGAATATTCCCTGGCCGACTAGTGGAGGCTCATATGGTAGGTCGGTCAGGCCGACCTAACAGCCTTCGCAGACTATAAAAGCTAAACCCCTTCATAGCCATCTATCATTCATCTTTCACCTAGTCAGAGTTGTTGTTCCAGCTAGCCTTAAGCTCTTCACCTATCTTCTGTCTAGATCGCCATCTAAGCTTCACACAGTGGAAGCGCACGGGTGGACAGAGCCATCTTTGTATCAGTTGTTTGAAGCTAAAGAATTTACTGATTCTCCTCTTTTCTATTGTGTACTCTCTATCTCTATCTTAGATTCTGTTCGCTGTGCCGTGTAATATTTTACAAAAAATGTGTCTTTATTGGATATTCTTTAGAGCAAAAAGGGTATTGCTATTATAACCCTGTCACATGTAAGTTCAGAGTGAGTAGGGATGCCATCTTTGATGAAATGAGCAATTGGTATGCATCTAGTGGTGATGCATTAGATGATGATGATGATCATGACACTCATGTGCAGGCTAAAAAAGAAAGAATCACTGACTCTTAGTGGACCAGAGACATCATTTGATAGTCCTTGGTCTGGGAGACTAAGGAGTAGCTCTACATCTTTAGGTGCATCTAGTAGCACTACAGGTAAAGACAAAGGAAATAATAAGTGTCAGATGGCATTGATGCAGTTCTTGATGGAGACTCTAGTGGCTTAGAGAGCTTGGATGATGAGCTTGGTATTCCTTCTGTCAGGACACCAGGTGTACAGAGAGCTCATAGTAATGTAAAGGCTCCATTGAGTGATCCGGTGGTACGTACATCTAGCAGCGTCAGATACCCTATTAAAAGATTTAGTTTTGAAGGTTATGCAGCTCACCATTATGCTTATATGGTGAAACTAGTTGAGGATGTTGAGCCCACTTGTTTTGAGGATGCTGTTGGTCATACTCATTGGGATGCAGCAATGGATGAGGAGATGGCTACATTAGAGGCCAATAAGACTTGGGATCTAGTATCATTGCCAAAGGGAAAGAAAGCTATTGGATGTAAGTGGGTTTATAAGATTAAGCACAATGCAGATGGTTCTATTAGTAGGTACAAAGCTAGGCTAGTTGCAAAAGGCTATGCCCAGACATATGGCATAGATTATGAAGAAACCTTCAGTCCAGTTGCTAGGATGGCAACTGTCAGATGTGTGATTGCTTTGGCAGCAACCAAAGGTTGGAGGTTGCAGCAAATGGATGTAAAGAATTCCTTCTTGCATGGTGATTTGCAGGAAGAATTGTATATGGATCAACCAGCAAGTTATGAAGATTTAGAGCTTCCCACGTATGTGTGCAGGTTGAAGAAGGCGCTCTATGGGCTCAAGAAAGCACCTAGAGCATGGTTTGACAAGATCAGAGAGTATCTTGTCAATATTGTCTTTTATGTTTTTGATGTTGATCACTCACTTTATGTGAGAAAGGGAGATGCAGGTTTGGTCATCATAGTCATCTATATGGATGACTTGATTATTACAGGTGATAGTGATAGTGGGATTATTGAAGTCAAGGACTTTTTGAAGAAGAAGTTTGAGATGAAGGATTTAGGTGAGCTAAGGTACTTCCTTGGCATTGAGGTGATTAGATGTGATGATGGTATATGGCTTTCCCAAAGACAATATGGCTTGGATATATTGTCCAAGTATGGTATGATAGCATGCAAACCACTTTTAGTCCCGTTGGAGCAAAATGTAAAGTTGAGTGTTGATGTTGGGGATGAGATAGAAGACCCTACTATGTTCAGGAGGATAGTGGGGAGTTTGATCTACATGACCATTACAAGGCCAGACTTGAGCTACACTGTTGGTCTTGTGAGTCAGTTTATGCAAGTACCTAGAAAGCCACATTAGTCAGACGCATATTGAGATATGTGGAGTCCACATTACATGATGGACTTTTCTATGAGGCAGGTATAGATGTATAGGTGTTTGGACACACAGATGCAGATTGGGCTGGTAGTATGTCTGATAGAAGATCTACCAGCAGATACATGTTCTCTCTTGGTAGTGCAGCAGTTAGTTGGAGCAGCAAAAAGCAATCTATAGTTGCTTTGTCGAGTATAGAGGCTGAGTATAGAGGTGCTGCTGTTGCAACATGTAAGGTAGTATGGCTGCAAAAGTTATTAGTTGATTCAGATGTGCAGGTGGAAGGTCCAGTTGTCATTTATTATGAAACATGAGTAGTATACAATTGGCTAGGAACCCTGTGTTCCATACCAGGACAAAACATATTGAGGTACACTACCACTTTGTGAGAGAGAAGGTACTAACAGGTGAGATTGACTTGGTGTATGTGTGGGAGCTTTCGCTCAACCGCCAAGACCCACGGACCACTTATTGCTTCAAGCACTTCAAGCGAGCTCTAATGGCTATCTCTCACCTAGTAGATGCGCCGCTGATCCTACAAGTGTAGTGAGCTTACCTTGATCCCAATGCGAGTAGCCTCCTCTCTTGCACACCTCGGTAACTCCACGATTCTCAATGCTAGCTCAAGCATCCTCAATCTTCCTCCATCTCCAAGCTCCATCCTCCATAGCCATGCGTGCAAGAGAAGAGAAGAGAAGATGGTGAAGAGCTTCACCCTCTTGATCCCTCACTCCCACACACTCATTCCCTCACACTCTCACACTCCCTCTCTCAAGAGCACACACAAGCAAGAAGGAGAGAAGAAGAGAAGAAGATGAAGACTCCTTTTGCCACACACCAAAAGAATGAGCTTCTCATTCACTTTTCAACTTTATATACAAAACCCTAAATTCCTTTTGGGAGGTCATCCCCTTTTTCCCATTGTCCTTCTATCTTCCTAGCTTCCTTTCCACCGCCCGTCTACATTTATAAATTGCACGGGTGAGAGCCCGACGCTCCTTGAATTAAAGCATGATGCGCTTGCGCTCTTTTACAATAGTTTGACTTGCGCTTTTCCTTGTGCGCCTTTGTCTTCCGTTTCTCTTTGCCTTGGCCTTTGTCTTTATCTTCTGTTTTAGCTTTCTGGATTTTCCACTGCCTGGCACTCTTTTACAAGATTTCAGGGTGCGCCTTTGTATTTTAAAATGCCCTTTCCCCTTTTGCATTTGCCTTGGACTTTTAAGGTTGCCCTTGCGCTTTTGGCCTTTCCTCCTCTTCTTTCTTTAGTCGAGCTACATTTTTTCTACCCTTGCCCTGCGTCTATTTTATTTCCTTTTTCTTTCTTCGTGTTGGGGTTAACATTACCCCCCTCCTAGACGAGTGCCAGTCCCATGGCACTCATCGTCGTAGGTAGTAGGCGTTAGCAAGCACCGAAGACGTGGGTGGCAAGGATGCTGGTGGTTGCCATGGTGGAGTGTTGGTAGTGATGGGGAGGAAGGTCGTTGGGGCCACGTTGGTGGGTTAAGTGGTGGTAGGTGGTAGGGCAATGGGAGTTGGTGGTAGGTCTATTCTTTGGGGGGTTGCACTGATGGAATACAAGTGGCGGTTTGGTGAGGATTCTATACATGATGATTCGTGGCAGGCTTATCGGGAGATAAGGATAGGAAGTCAGAGTTGAGTGTGGATGAAGAGCGAACGACACCTTCGTTGGATTGTAATACATGCAATTGAAAAACCTCTCATGTGGTCTCTCCCTAAGGGGTAGTGCTAGTCTTCTTTATCGTGCACAAGACATATTTTGATTAGTTTGGGAGACATGTCAAACTCTAAGCAAGCTTGGAGTATTGTCCTGCACTTGAGGACCCAAACCGTGTATAGGTTATAGTGTGAATATTAAGTGAGTACACGTGCATATTTAGGTATTAGTTAGTTAGAAGACTGTCGGCTTCGTTCCTTGTATAGCCATGGGTCAATGAAGCAAGGGGCTAAGTTGATGGAAAAATTTGTCGATGAAGACAGGGAGCACACTTGCAGAATGCTTTAGACATCATTATGGTCTTATCAAGGAAATGTAGCATAATTGAGCTCCTTGATGTCTTAGCTGCTGGTAGCTAGTGGCTGTTTGTAGTGCTTGAAAAGTATGGTGTATGTTTCCATTGTCTTTTATGCCTTGCTTACCACTGTTGATTGTAATAGCATTGAGATGGAGTGCAAAAAGAATTGTGCAAGTGGTTCAGGGTGATAGGTCGAGGCGGGCTCCCGAGGCATGTCCTGCCCTTGATGTGCCCTGAACAATTGTGGGGGATGTGCAAAGGGCTAGGGGATTAGGGATGGAGCCAACCGACCAAGGGCACTGGACGCACCTCAGTTAAGGACCCCTAGGTGCAGTGCTGTGAGCGTGGGTGCTTCTTATTGCTCCGTTTTTTTTTTTGGCCAGAGTACAACCATATGTTGAGGCTATGAACCTTTTTGGCTGGGAAATGTCAAGCCTAGAAGGTTCAAGGAAATGTATATGACAATGATGATTGTGCCCGAGCTTCTTTGTTAGGGGATTGTTGCGATATTGGTGTGATTGCAGGGACACCCGTCGTAAGCTCACTGTATCGCTTGGCCCAAGACGAGAGTGGATCCCATGACTATGCTTTGGTGCGTGCGATGTGGATACTCGCAAAGGGATTTTTCACATTCCGCATCGTGGCTGTGTTGCGGTTCGTGTGTGGTTGGTGGTCTTGCAGTGGCCTGGCCGTTGGACACGTTTGCGCGAAGACCTGTGTCATCCTACATTCACTTGTCACTTCTTGAGAGCATATGCTCGCTTGTGTTAAGTACATCGAACAAATGTAATCATGTTAAGACATAATTTTTCAGAATTCTATGATGTCTATTGGGATACCTATTTCAAAACAAAAAGTTATGGCATGCTGACTTGTCGAGCTACTTGTACATCATAGGGGTTTAGTCGATAGGTACGAGGCGGGGTGAGTCTGGTTGGCTAGGCGACCGAGGCAGTGCCAGTGCAGGGTTCCCATGAGGCTGGGCAGGGAACATGTCAGCAGGGACATGAATGGTGTAGTCCCGGGCTGCTACCGTGTCCAGAATGTCTTTAAACAATTCATTAAATTCTGGCCTATCCCGCACCGCCTTCTCACTCCCTGAGCACCTGGTGCCCGAGCGTGCGTTGGGGTCTATGCAACTGGTGTTGCCACATGCTGCGCATTTCTTTGAGTCTCGACTTTTGTGGCCTGGGATTCTTCGGCCTCTGACCGGGACGGTGTCGCTTAGGGCCTCGCTTCTTTGCGTACCTCTTAAGGGTGGGCACGTAGCGCATCAGTGGAGGGGCATGTGCCGCATGTTCCCAGCGTGTGCAAAGAGCATCCTTGCACGCCAGCTGACCGTGGTTCTCCATGTTTTTCTTTTGGAAACTTGCAAAATGCAATCCAAGAGTTAGGATTTGATACGAGATAAGAGCATTCCCATAGGAGGGACTTGGTGTGGGTTGTCAAACATATGTGATTAGAAGAGGAAGTGCAGAACATGCTGGACTCTTGTAGTGGTGTCCCTCTGGCTGGTGACTACGAGCAAGTCTTGACTCACGCTGAGTTGTATTGGTTGTGGTGGTTCTGCATTTGGAAGGCTCCTCCTCGGAAGGGTAGGCCGGGGCGGGGATCGTGTACAGAGAGAGAGACTGCGCCCTGCTTACTTCCTTAGGGATGTTGGACAGAGCTACCATGGTGGTAATGCGGAGCACATGCTCTTTGCTCGGAGGCGGGCATGATCTGGTGAACATGGAACTGGCCTAGCATAGCTTGGCAACCCCAATTTGTCTGTCTGCGCTTGACTTTCTATGGCTTGTGTGTGTTGATAATGTCTATACAAGGTGATACGAAAATCATTGGATATATCTGTGCACATACATTTGTCCGAGCCCTTGTCGCTTCACTAGGATTGAAACCAATGGTAGAACTCGGGATTGTACTGAAGCATGGCACACACATCTAGCACACGTGGTAGCTTACTTAATACTGATAAATATTTTGCCACATTGAGTAGCATGGAACCTTGTCCGAGTCTACTGGCAACATGTAACTCCTCCTCAGCAAGAACTTTATCAAACAGAGGGTTTTCTTGGCCTAGGGCCAAGTCCTTGCCCCGAATGGCAGTCAGCACTCGAAGGGAAGTTGGTGCCACATAGGTTGGGTCTCTTTGGGATCGCCATTTGGCCAATCGCTCCTCAGAGACTGTCATGATCTGAGCCCCTAGTTTGGCCATTGCAACGCGGCCTTCGCACCAACGCTGCTCAAATTGACTCTGGCCTACTGATAGTCACTTTAGTTGCTCTATGTCTACGAGATTCGGTCGGCAGAGCACTTCATTGAACGTGATAGTTGAGCGCAGTTTGTCAGCTTCCTCGCCCGAGATGAGTCGCAAGCGTTCATGTAGGAGCCTACTATAGTGCTCATCAAGGTGTTCTTGCTCTTCCCAAGATAAAGGGAAGGGCAAGTAATCTCCAGGCTACTCCTTAGGGAATGCGCCCATGTCCGCAAGGACGTAGACCCGTGCGAACACCTTGAGCTTAGCATCCAACTCAGTTAAGCATTCCGCGACACTTCTATGTTCAACGAGGGCTTACTTGGTTACTATCTTATGCAAGGTTCTGGGAGTTTGCCTAGGTTTTAGCACAGCTGGGGGTTCAGGCCTATATGAGCAAGATTGGTCAATGCTAAGATTGCTCAGGCTCTTGGGGTTTCCATGTTTCTCTTGAGCTTTGTTATTGCGCCATGGTTCGCCTTGGGTGTGACTAGTGTGAATTTGTCACCCCGTCGTGACAGTGTTGTATCCACTCTTGATTTGTCAATGCGAATTCTATTGTCAGTGGATAGAGTGTTGCAAGCAGCCATTGATGGTAATGACTACTTTGATTTGTCGGAGCACACGGATGTGTCTGAGATTTCACCGCTATTAGGAGAGGCATCAGTGGGCTCATTGGTGGATGGACTCGATGCTTTATTCATCAGCTCTCCAGCACTCTTCGTCCCAATGTCCTTGGGGTCCGCAACCACCTGCAATTGTTGTTGTTTTCACTTTTTTCTCCTCTTTTTCTTGGTCAGTGCAGGTGCATCTAACGTCTCAGGACCCTGGGCTATATCGACCGTTGATGTGCTTGGTCGAGGCCTCAGCATTTCCCTTCTCTAGTGGGTCCCCATGGGACCTAGTCGTGGCCTGCGGAGTAGCCTTGCCAGGTTGCATGGGTACAACTGTCTCCCTTTTGGGGGAGTCTAGCTCTTCCGCCCATTCCCCCGTGCTTAACTCCTCCAGCCTAGGTTGTAGGTGCTTTGGAAGTGCTGGAGTTGTTAAGGAGGTAGGTCGCAACACCTCCTTCATAGGTAAACCACTAAGGACACGTTCCGCAAGGGCCGTTGTCATGGCCAAAGGCTGTGACTGTTATGGTCCTTGATTGGAAGTAGTGGTGGCCAGTACAGTGGACTGGCTACCATTGGTAGACTGCAGTGTCAATTTTTTGGGCAGATCAGAAGTGATAGTGTCTTTTTTTGCCTTTTGCGCATTCACTTGTGCAGGTTGAGCAGCGGCACGAGGCTGCTGATGCTGTGCTTCCCGCGTCCATTTAGGTGAAGATGATGTAGGAGATTTGGGACTCCTACGTGGGCTTGGTACTGATTGGAGAATGTGCTCGTGATTGTTAGGTGATTCTGTCATTAGCTTTGTTGAGCAATCGACCTTATCATGAGCAATGTTGTGCCTGTGGTGCTTATTATCCTCTTGGGAAGCCGAAGGCTCCTTGGGCACTAGTGGACCTTGTGCGCGCTCGATAGTTACCTTTGATATATGCTTGCTAAGCACGCTAGGCTAAGGATCTGCTTTTTGATAGGTCATGCCTGCCACATATAGCACTGTGTGCTTTATGAGAGCCATACAAAATAGTTTCTGCACTACTGTGTACAAAGTGCTTGCAAACAAAAAGAATGTATACTGAAATCATAAAACTGATACATGAAATAAATACGTGATCGCATAAAAAGCGATTGGTACAGTCATGACAGGATATCACTAATACATAGAACATGTCTACATAGATCAAGCGACTCAAAAATAAAGGTGTGTCAGCTCCAGGGGTCTTAGGGCGAGCTACGCATCCTCGTCCCCCGAAAGCTCGTTGCTCCAAGTGACTGCAGCACTCCCAAAAGAGAACACATATCCACTGGTAGATCGTTTATCAGAAATGCTACCAGCCCAATCAGCATCAGTGTATCCATGCAACTGTATCTGAACCTCAGTCTCATAAAATAGTCCATACTGCAATGTGGACTTCACATACCTGAGTATGCGTCTAGCCACATCCAAATGTGGTTTCCTTGGAGCCTGCATAAACTGACTTACCAATCCAACAACATAGCTCAAATCTGGCCTGGTAATAGTCATATAAATCAAACTTCCTACTATGCATCTGTACATAGTAGGGTCTTCTAGAAGCTCACTTGCATCTGTGCTCAGCTTCACATTCTGCTCCAAAGGAACTGAAATAGGCTTACAGCCTGTCATCCCATATTTAGACAGCATGTCCAATCCATACTGCCTCTGCAAGAGCTGTATCCCACTTGGTGATCTAATCACCTCAATGCCCAAGAAATAACGCAGCTCTCCCAAATCCTTCATCTCAAACTTCTGCTTCGATAGCATTTTCACAAGAAGGATATCTTCATCACTGTCACCTGTCATAATCAAACAATAGTGACAAGATACTGTCCTATCTTGTCAAACCATGCTCCAGGTGCTTGCTTCAAGCCATACAAGGCTTTCTTCAACCTGCAAACAAACTCAGGATGAACAGCATGCACATAACCTGGTGGCTGCTCCATATAGACCTCTTCTTGCAAATCACCATGCAAGAAGGCATTCTTTACATCCATCTGATGTAAAGACCATCCCTTTGATCCAGCCATAGCAATGACTGCTCTTACGGTTGCCATCCTTGTAACCGGACTGAATGTTTCTTCATAGTCAATGCCATATGTTTGTGCATACCCCTTGACTACTAATCTTGCCTTGTATCTGTTCACAGAACCATCTGCATTGTGCTTCACCTTATAAACCCACTTACAGCCAATTGCATTTTTACCTTTAGGCAAAGGTACCAATTCCCATGTAGCATTTGCTTCCAAGGCATCCATTTCTTCATCCATGGCTTTCTCCCATTTTTCTTTTCCCATGGCTTGCTCAAAAGAAGTGGGTTCTGGTTCCTGTATCACTTTGACCATATATGCATAGTGAATGGCTGTAAATCCATCATATTTCAGCCTATCCACAGGATACCTAGCTCTCGTAGACCTGTGCAAAGTAGGTTCACTCTCGGGTGCTCTCAAAACATCCCTGGTCTTCCTTACTCCAGGTGTAACAATAGAAGGAATACCCAACTCATCATCAATGCTCTGTTCTGAGCCACTGGATTCACCATCCACATAAGAGTGACCTGCATTCACATCAAACATGGGCTGATCAACCTTCTCTTTTCCTTTTCGTGATACCTGCATACCACTATCTGCATTGCTTTGAGAAGATTCTCCTGATCTCAATCTGCCTGTCCATGGCGAAGAATGTGAACCACTGCTAGAGGATGCTCCAGGTCCACTAATATTTTGTGACTGCTGCTGTGAATTCTGTGCAGCATTACCATTTTGTGCATCTACATCATCAATCACATTTACTGGTTTATACCAGCTACTCATCTCATCAAAAACAACATCTCTGCTCACTGTAAACTTACGAGTAGAAGGATTATAGCATCTATACCCTTTTTGCTGCAGAGAGTAACCAATAAAGATGCAGTTCTCAGCTTTTGGATCCAACTTGGATCTCAACTCATCTGGCACATGTACATAGGCAATGCAACCAAAAATTTTCAAATGAGAAATATCTGGTTTCCTACCAGTATACCTCTCCTCTGGAGTCATTCCATGTATTGCTGCAGTGGGAGTCTTGTTCATTATGTAGACTGCTGTAGCAACTGCTTCAGCCCAATAAAAATCTGGCAGGTCTTTTTCATTAAGCATGGCACAAGATACCTCTCCAATATGCCTGTTTTTCCTTTCTGCAATTCCATTTTGTTGTGGCGTATGACTGCATGAATATTGCTGCTTTATGCCATGCTCCTGCAGGAACCTTGCAAACTCATTTGAGAGGTACTCTCCCTCTCCATCTGACCTTAGGCATTTTATTTGCAGGCCTGTTTCTTTTTCAACCATAGCCTTAAGAGTTTTGAAATGCCCAAAAACTTCACTTTTCTTTTTCATAAAATACACCCAAACTTTTCTGCTATAGTCATCAATAAAAGTGACAAAATAATGACAGCCTCCAAGAGATGCAGCTTTAGTAGTCCACACATCAGAGTGGATTAATTCCAATGGCTTCTTACTCTCTTGAACATGTCTAGGAAATGGTTTCCTTGCCTGTTTTCCAAACTGACAGGCTTCACATACCTTATGCATTTCTGCAACCTTGAATTTAGGCAAACCTGCAACAATATTTTGGGCGTGCATTGATTTAAGTCGCTGTACATTAACATGACCAATGCGTTTATGCCAGATATCAATATCTGCAACTACACCGGTCCCATGTGCAAACATTGCTGCGCTCAATTCAGACATGTCTGCATCCAACGTAAACATTCTACCCTTCTTCTTTCCTTTTGCTATCAAGCGACCTTTATTTTTCATATCCTCAACAAAGCATCCATGAGGATTAAATCTGACCTGCAAGCCCTGCTCAACCATTTGACCTACAGAAACCAGATTCTTGGTGATATTCGGGACATGAAATACAGCGGACAGGTATTTCTTTTTCCCATCCTGCATAGACAAAGTAATTTTTCCAATCTGCACAATAGGATGTGCAGTATCATCACCAGTCTCCACAAATCCTGGTTTTTCCATTTTCCTTGCATCCTCCATCCATTCTGCATGACCTGTCATGTGGTTTGATGCACCTGAGTCAACATACCATACATCATTGCTTTCTTTTGCACTTGTCACAGAATTGTTCATGTGCTGCACCATGAACAAATGCTCATTTCTGTCATCACCCTGTCTACTAGAAGATGCATAATTCCCTTGTTGCAGTTTTCCATTCATGATGTCATTCTGCTTTTTATAGCAGTCTTTAGCCATATGACCCATTTTACCACAGTAGTAGCATTCAATATTACTGTTTGCATTTTGACCTCTTTGCCATCCACCACGACCTCTTTGGCTCCCCCTGCCTCTAGAGTTACCACGTCCTCCTCCATAGGACTGGTTTTCTTGAGTTTGCTGCATATTCTGATTTCTACCACGGCCTCCAAACCGGCCTTCTCTACCTCTGCCTCTACCTCTTCCAACATTTGAGTAGAAGACAGCTTCTTTTGAAGTTCCTCCTGAAGAAGATGCACCTCAGAAATAAGAAGAGCAATCAACTCCTCAAAATCAGGAAATCTTTCATGAACTGAAATGGATGTCCGAAACTGTGCATAATCCTTTCCTAGACCATTCAAGGTCACAGAAACTAAATGATCATCTTCCACTGGCGATCCAATGGAAGCAAGTGCATATGCAATCTTCTTCACCTTCATGTGGTAGTCATTGGTGCTCATATTTTCTCTTTTCACATTATGCAACTCTTGCTTGAGCTGCATTTTCCTGGCTTGCGTATTTGTGCTATACATTTTTGACAAAGTATCCCATGCCTCCTTTGGCGTACTTGCATCCTGAATATGCACAATCATAGAGTCTGAAATACTGATAGACAGCCAGTACATAACTTTCCTGGCTCTCTCATGCCATGCTTTGAATGCCTGCATTTGCTGTTGATTGGGAACATCAGGAAGAACTGGTTCTTCATTTCCTGCAACAAATTCCCAATATCCTTTTCCCATAAGGAAATTCGTCATTCTAAACTTCCCTGCTTGGAAGTTGTTCTTGTCAAGCTTTTCAGTTACAATCTGTGAAAGAGAATCAGACGCCATTACAGACTACTGCAAAAAATTCTGTCACTGCAAAAAACACAGCTTCACCCTCACAAGGGCAAATCTGCAAAACTGGCGAAAGTGGTAATTGACCACACAGTCACTTCCTATGACGATTTTGCATAAACAGAAACGAAGGATGGTTCTCTAACTCCCAATGTCTCTGCAGATAGGTGCTTGAACGGAGGCAAGCTGTGCCATAAGCCCCTTCATATGTGAAATGGACTTGCCTAGATCTTCTCCATGTTTGTATTCCAAGCTAAAAAACTCAATCTTGAGAAATATCTTGAAGTTCTTCCCTGTAGCATTGTAGAGTCTTTCGAGCTCATCCCATTTTTCTTTTGTAGTTAAGAGCTGGTCAATGTGATGAACTAAGGATTCATCTAAATGAAGCATGATGATGGCTTGATCTTCTTTCCATCATTTTGTATTTGATAAAAACCTGCCAAGGATGTAAATTTAATGTAAATTTTTTCCATTAAATTTTTGAATTTGAGGATGAACATTAGCATATGTTGTGGCCATCGGGAAGGTCTTACCACTTGTTAGAACAAGGGCAGTGTCTAGTCCCTTACAACCTTGTCACTGAATGAAAAAGTGAACCAAACAATTGATATCAAAGTTGTAATGAGAAAAAGGTTGAAAATCATACATATGTAATATTTCAAAATATGACTTGGGTGGTCCTTTCTTATGTGCAGTCTTCTTCCAAGGTTTAATGGTCTTTTTAGGCTTCAATGATGTGAACCTAGATTGGACTTCGGGCTCCTCCTTATGGTATGACCTAGTGGATGACCTTTTTGTTGGACAAGGACAGTCTATGATTTCAATGCTTGTTGCTTATGATTCCAAGGAGAGTATAATGACACTCATCCCTCTGATTTCATTGACTACTATACTTGAAAAAAGTCACACAAGATATGCAATACAAGTTTAGTGTATGATGGTCTATGTGTTTATAATTGTACACATAGCCTTACAACATGAAGTAAAGTACTCAGTTGTTTTAATTTTTTGATGAAAAACACTCAGATTTTGTAAGTACTAGTAGCAATATTGATTGAGCAATGTGCCTTAGTGCTTACAAGCACTCATCTATAGCTCATGTTACTAGAGATGGTAGATATTGGTCTTGATAAACTTGATGATGACTTTCCAAGTACAATAACCTCTGAGATAAGGCTCCCAAATTAGTAACTGACTCAGAAAGAGTTGATTCAGTGATTAAAATCACTGTTAATGACCAAAAATTGAAAAATTTAAAAGTTGAAGAAGCTTGAAGCTTCTTGGCTATGGCTGCTAGGAAATTGACAGTTAGGGTTTGGTTGATTTCAGCCAATACAAGAGGAATTTTAGCATACCCTCTTAGAGGGAGATAGCTCACTGGTGGGGCTTTAAAATCCCTATGGTAACCAAGGAGATTGCACCTCCTGCTACCCATGCCAAGCATGGAAGCATCAGGCTACCCAAAACTACACCGATTCTAAGTTTGATGCAATGTCATCCTTCTGCGTGGCTAATGTGGAGGTTTATGGTGCTGGGCTACTGCGCTCTGAGCTAGGGAAGAGTTCCTTAGAAGGGACCTTGAGCTGAAACCTCCTTCTTTGTTCTCCCCAAGTCCTCCATCAGAGGTGGGTCTAGTTTGGCTATGGAGGTAAGAGGTAAAAGATGAAGATGATGGAAAATCATGTGCACTTAGTGAAGCTGAGGGTATAGGAAGTTGAAGGGATCAGAGAAGGCTCTGATACCATTTTCAAATCAGAGTTGAAGGCTTGAGAGAGTGTGCACAAGAGGGAGAGAGAGAGAGAGCTCAAGTACAAGACAATATCTTGTTTAGTTAGTTGCTCAAAGTACAACTAGTACACTCTCCTCTACTTGAGTGTGTACTTTAGGCTATTTATATAGCCACTGGAGGAGTTAGGGTTAGGGTTTCCCCTGTCCTCCAGCCCTTTTACACCTAGCTACCCTTATCCTCTCTAATGTAGGGAGAGTTCCTATGCTTACCTTTCAAGAAAGATCAATATCCACAAAATAGACTGGTCAATGCTCACAATTTTATGGCTTGTACCTAGATCAATTTGAAATAATGGCACACTTCCTTTTCGTCAAATCTTGAGCCAAAATACTATGCTAAGGTTTGAACTATCTTTTAACATGATATGTTTGACAGATTCTCATTTGAGATATTCTCATTCATTCTTCAAAATAACTCCAAATAATACTAAGAAGCCTAAGCATCATCAAAGAGGTACAAGAGAGATATGTATCATCTCCACAACAAGCTTGATATTTTACAAATGTTTGAGGAGATGATCAGATTTATATTAGAGAGGCATAGGTGAGATGTACAATACCTTTATAGTGAACTTGATCATGATTATGAATTCCTAAAAGTTAAAAAAATAAATCTTATCTTTTCTCTTTTGCTTCTAAAGAAATATTAGGATTCTATAATGTAGCAAAAAGCTTTGAGATATGCAATATATAAAGTTGCAACAGGGTGGTATAAAGAAGATGTATAAGAAAGTAAGATATTTTTCAAACATCTTTTGATGCTCATTATTTCTATATATTAGGCACATATATCAAAATGTTAGAGTCTATCAAAGTAACAAATCCTTTGAGACAAAAATCTAATTTGTTTACATTTTTCTTGTATAAATTGCTTAGTTATATCAAACAAAGAGTGTCATATATTTAGCTAGTTTAACGTTGGGTTTCAAAGTGATTCACTAATTTAAAATGTATTGGATTCTTTGACAATACAACAGATACAATCATATCCCTTGTTGAGAGGACAAGCTCAACATGTGCGGACATTGATGATGGTCCACTTGGTTAGATGGATCCGCATATCTACACTTAGCACATTGATAGTCATTATGACTTTTACATAGCTAGTAACTTATCACTTATTATATTTGGTTTATTACACCTATCTACAACTGGCATAGTTATAGTGCTAGTCGATTAGTATGGTTTGTTAGACACTATTTGACTTAGCAAGCCACTTTCCTTTATGTGGTACTTGTCTATACTTTGTATACATCGAAAAGTGAATGGAAAAATAAGAAGAAACCACCAAGAAAATTTTTTAGTCTCCATTTCTCTTCTTGTGTTCTTGAGTGAACTTTCTCTTGTGTATATGGTGTGTGTTTGGTAAAGTAGCTCACGCAAGTCCCCTCACCACATGAGTCATGACATGGTATTAGGGCTACACCACTAATAGAGGTTAGTCTTAGAGATTGAATTAAAGGAGAAGAAGGAAGGATTCAAGCAAGTAAGCAATGGGTAAGAAGCTCTCCCATTCTTTATCTTAGATATAATGCTTGTGAATACACCAAAGAAGACAGATAAAAAAATATTAGATTGTTGTGAGATTTGGTGTGCAATCAAAGCACTATATATTCTATCAATCACCCTTTTTGGACTTTCTTGTTGCTGCTTTTTTGGCCATTTGAGGCCGTTTCAGGCCTTGTCTTGTAAGGTTGCGAACAATAGTTTCAAGATATATTGCAATTCAATTGTGTGAATCGAATTGCAATAAGTGGATGCATAGATTAGAAATTTTGAATCTGTAAGTTTTGAGGTGTTTCTCAGAAAGTAAATACAAGTTTTATATCAACAAATAAGTTGCAAATTACATGTACTATTGAGAAGTCAGTGGAAAATGTTGCCTGGATGTTTTATTTTTCACTGATTGTAAAAGATTATAGAAAACTTTCTTACTGTTTTGTATCATGATAATGGTAGAGAATAGTCAAAACACCATCGTTGAGAAGTTGAACAAGAATAACTACCTATCATCGAAGTTCCACGTGACAAACTTCCTTGTTGGAAAATACCTCTTCAAGTTTATTTCATGTGAAGAAAATAAGACAGAGTTGAGTAACTCTGTGATTGCATATGAATTAAAGGTGTGGAAAGAATGGAATACAAAAGTCAAAAAGGTCATATATTGCCTATTTGTAATTATTGATAACACTGTGCTGGGATATTTCAGAAATCTAAAAGGTTCACATATAGCATGAAACATATTTAATTTGTGAATATAAAGATACAAAAGATTTAGCTAAATCAAGAGCTTATTACTTTGAACAAAGAGAAAAAATATTTGTGAATGAGTATGTTTTGAAGGTGAGAAGCATTGTAGATGGTTTGGTAGTGATTAATGCAATACCTGATGATGATAATTTGGTATCGTCTACTTTGGGTGGTCTTTATAATAAAAATACATAATAATTTGATATCATCTGCTTTGTGTGGCCTTAATAATGAAAAGTCTTAGAACTTATTTGTTACTTTTTTGTATGTATAGAAGCCATTTTCAGATTTTGATGAATTAGCCTGATCACTAAAGAGATCAATATGCAAGTCGAATCATCAGAACAAAGTGGTAAACATGTCCAAGCATTCTACTCTAGTTTAAGAAGGGGAGATGGCATGTCCTCTTTAAGAGACTATGGTATGGGATGTGCTAGTGATAAGTAGCAAAATAAATTAAATCAATAGTTTAGTTATATATAGATTTAAAGAGGCCATGGTAAATTTAGAGACATGGGAAACTCTAGATAAAGAGGTGGATGGAAATTCTAGTATTGTTTATCATTATTGTAGCAAAATAGGTCATATTGCAACCCATTGTTATGTTAAGAAGGATGATATCCACAATGGTAAATTATAGCAAGGAAACTATGCATCCTCTTTATGATAGAATGAAGATAAAAATAAGTGTCTCTTTATTATGCAGCATATGATGAATATTATTACAAGAAAGGGGACACGTGATGATATATGGTATGTTGATTCAATGCATCTAATCATATGAATAGCCATATCGAATGGTTTGAAAAGATGCAAGATTTACAAAATCTAGGTTATATGTAGATGGGTGATGATTCATGCCACCCAATTTCACACATTGAAAAAGTTCCCTTGTCCTTACATGATTGTCAAACAAACATTCTATCATATGTATTACATATGTCATACATTACAAAGAATTTAGTGTATATTGGGTAGATGGTAGAGCAAGGGTTGCAAGATTGCTTTAATACAAAAGACTATTTTGTGGAACATTTTAATTATAAGTGTAAGTTGGTCACAAAAGGAAATAGAGTTGGCTGCATGTTTACTTTAGATATTGGAATTCATGCTATGAATGCTACTATGTATACTAAAGACAAAGAAGTGGTTGTTGCAGACATTGAAATATGGCACAAACTTATTAGACATGTAAATGTGCACATGTTGAAATTAATAAAGTCCAAAGGATTATCTATAGGATTACTTGCTTTTAGATTTGCAAAGTTTCATAAAGTGTGTGAAGCATGTCAGTTTGGTAAGTAGGCAAGACAATATTTTTCGCATGATAGAGAAGTGAATAAGAATACACTTGATGGGACCTAAAATACGCCGGCACTAGCTTAAGGCACTAGCCGGACCTCATGCCCTCAACAAACAACCCCACCCACACGGCCTCGCGGACTAGGAGCGTCTGTCGAGGGATACACTATCCTGAACACTAATCACTGCACGTTTATAGTCTGTAATCCAACGGATGTTCCCTTTCTCGTCTCCTCAGAGGGAGATTATACATATATCGGTAATAAATGCCACATATAACACAGATACAAGGGCACCCCACCGGTTGATTGCCGTGGCCCTACTGCAGCTCTTCTACATCTTGGGGATTGGCCCCTTGATGCGTTGCTTCCACATATAGACACATTCGAAAAAAACTTCCCTCTTAGTGCCAATATATTCAACATTCCGGGAATGCACTTATCCTCACTTATCCCTCCGCTTGAACCCACCGTGTAGACCTACAGCCAGGTTGCTCACTCTCTCTACATGGGTCAAGTCCTAGAGAAACCAAGTGCTATGCATCCAGGAGCTTGTAATTGATACCATTTATCCATGCTTGATGCAAATGTGTATATGATCAAGTGCTCAAACAATTGGAAAAATAGCCTCGTGCATTGTGCAAATCCATTCTTTTCATGTTTCCATACACTAACACATAATTGTTGATATGAGAGAAGACACCCAACCTTACACTCGTGCTGTACTTTCCTTTATTTAACTTGATATCATCCTATATGAATAATGCAGCAAATACATCATATTTTATATTATATTTCAACACTCAAACTTCCCTCCTCCCCTACTGTTTAGAGTTTTGCTTGCGGTGATAGATAAAAGGGTAATTTCATGTGTATTTCGCATCTGAGGTAAACCCTCATGATTTATCCTCATTATAAACTCATAGATACATCCATAATTTTCTATAATTTTTCTCGTCCGTTCCCTATTTTTCCCCCTTTTAAAGAGTATTTTTCCTCACTTTTCCTTATTTTTTCTTATTTTTTATCAATAAAAATGAAAGAAAACTAGCATTATTTCAAAAATGTGGCTCTTGAATCTCTAAACAGAAACCATGTAGATTTTATTGGTGTTTTGTTTCATACTTTTTCGATTTTAAGCCCAAAAACCCCATTTTTACTCTAAAAACCATGCTTTTCGGCATTTTCCCATTTATTTCCCACACTTGAAGTGTATATTTTCTGAGTTTTTTATTATGAAAGACTAAAATCAACAACAAACAACATGTCCATCAATTTTCAGCCCATATGAACATTGCTAACCTCATCAAATGCGGAAAAAAAGCCATTTTCTTTGTGTAAAAATATCATTACTGTGTATTTTTTATTATTTCAGGTTTTCAAACTTGTTGTGGGTCTACAAATCGGGGCCCTTTGATGCTCAACCCACCTCCACACTGCAATCTCCAGCCCACCTTCAATTGGGAAGCAATCCGATACCATGCCGGATGAGCATTCATCAATTAGGCTTCATTCTTCGTCACACGCAAGAACTGCCCCTTGCTGGAGAGAGAGGGAGAAGAGAGAAATATTGAAATCTGATCTCTTGAACTAGGTAGCCATTTGAGGAGCGGGAGCAATGGAGGGTGAAGATCAAGAGTAGGACAGGCCCAAGATCAGTATGGGGGGTTGCTTTCAGCCCCCATCTCTCATTTTTCTCCAAAATTGATTGCGCCTTCTCTTGATGCAATAGGCAGCGAAAAAATCGCGCCCCCCCATGGCCCATTCTCACAAAAATTTTGGGGGGTACTCCCTAAAAGGAGCCCCCAAAGGTCATAACCTTTGGCATCTTTTAAGTCCCATTCACACTTCCTTTGGACCTTGGGCTCTCGGGCACCCCCTTTTCCGCGTCCGGTACCTGATTAGAAGTCCGAAAAATCCTGGGCATCTGTCTTGAAGTCCTCCACTGTCAGGCATCTCCCAGGGTCTCATTTGACAGGCCAAATAATTATGAAAATTCATCAACTGTCGTCAAAGTGGGTCTTTTAAGCCTTTTCCGAGCATTGCTACTTAAAATCGTAGTGATTGCCATCGCCGCCTTCGATGAAGTTTATTTTTCCCTGAAATTCGTAAATTTTGGCTATTTTTAAGCACTTCTCGACATAAAAAATCATCTATCATTGGCGACCACGAGATAGGGCGACTCAACCCGTCGAATCCCATGAACAAATCTGCACATAAACACAACCACAAAGAGCATCAAGCTGATACAAAATAGATACACAACATAACACAACATAGCTCTCACCCTATCCCCTTGTCAAAACCAAGGCATGAAATCCATGAGGAGTAGGCCTAGCATAGTCTGACAGAAAGTCAAAAGCTAGTCACTAACCAACTTCTCCAACACAATCAAGCGAAAAAGAACCATCAAAGAGGTCATCCTAAGTGGTGGTCTGAACTACCTACCTAACTAAGGACAACTCAACTAGGAGCTCCTACTAGGTGAGAACTCCTATAGCTTGATCAACAAATATTTTCATTTAGCACATTGGGTCTTTAGCTTCTTATTTTCCATACTCCGGCGTGTAAAAAGGAGGGAGCTGAGCGTAGTGACCCAAGGAGAGCAAGGCATCGGCCTCAGGTCCTGTCTCGGTACCCAAGAACTTACCAAGTCTGCACAAGGTGACACTTAATCTTTTTCTAATGCCCACTTTTATTTTCGCTCCAACCTTCTTATATTCTTTGTTTTTCAACTAGATACCACCCCTAGGAAAACAAGGCATCGGCCCTGGGTCTGACTCATCCCTAGGAACCTACCAGGCCTTCTCAAGGCGATAAACAATAGCTCAAGGATTTTTCTTTCTTTCCATTTCTATCTTTATAGGGGTTAGAACCCCTTTTTACACACCTCCGTATAGTCATATATTGTCTTTCATATATTTAGGGTTTTGTCTCTTTCCATCATTATTTTACTAGGCTTCTCTAACTGCCTCATGTCAAGAATCGCGTGGGGGGGACTTGCTCAAGATGCTGCGCCAAACACACACAGAATGCACAAGGAGAAGCTCACTCAAGAGACAAGAAGAGAGATGGAGGCCAAAACGTTTTCTTGCTGGTTTTTTCTTCTTCTTTCACATACTTTACAATGTACACAAAGTATAGATAAGATACAACATAAAGGAAAGTGGCCTACTAAGTCAAACAATGCATAAGTGACTATACTAGTCGACTGACGCTATAAGTATGCCAGCTGTAAATAGGTATAACAACCTGAATATAATAAGTAATGAGTCAGTGGCCATGTGAGAGTCATAATGACCACTGACGTGCTAAGTAAGACGTGTGGACCCATCTAACTAGGCGGTCCATCATCAATGTCCTCATGTGTTGAGCTTGTCATCTCAACACTCCCCCTGAAGCTCAACTGCATCTCTGCAACTCCAAGTAAGCTTCGAAACTTTTGAAGCTTCTCTGTACCCAATGCCTTCGTGAAGATATCAGCTATCTGATCCTGTGTGCTGACATACACCAAGTCAATCTCACCTCCTAGTACCTTCTCTCTCACAAAGTGGTAGTGCACCTCAATATGTTTTGTCCTGGCATGGAACACAGGGTTCCTAGCCAATTGTATACTGCTCATGTTGTCACAATAAATGACAACTGGACCTTCCACCTGCACATCTAAATCAGCCAATAACTTTTGTAGCCATACTACCTCACATGCTGCTACAGCAGCATGTGAGGTAGTATAGAGGTGCTACAGCAGCACCTCTATACTCAGCCTTTGTACTCGAAAAAGCAATTGTAGGTTGCTTTTTGCTGCTCCAAATAACTGCTGCACTACCAAGAGAGAATATGTATCCGCTGGTAGATCTTCTATCAGACATACTACCAGTCCAATTTGCATCTGTGTATCCAAACACCTGTACATCTGTACCTGCCTCATAGAAAAGTCCAACATGCGTCTAACTGCATCCAAATGTGGCTTTCTAGGTACTTGCATAAACTGACTCACAAGACCAACAACGTAGCTCAAGTCTGGCCTTGTAATGGTCATGTAGATTAAACTCCCCACTGTCCTCCTAAATATAGTATGGTCTTCTATCTCATCCCCAACATCAACACTCAACTTTACATTCTGCTCCAATGGGACTAAAAGTGGTTTGCATGTTGTCATACCATACTTGGACAACATATCCAAGGCATACTGTCTTTGGGACAGCCATATACCATCATCACATCTGATCACCTCAATGCCAAGAAAGTACCTTAGCTCACCTAAATCCTTCATCTCAAACTTCTTCTTCAAAAAGTCCTTGACTTCAGCAATCCCACTATCACTATCACCTGTAATAATCAAGTCATCCACATAGATGACTATGATGACCAAACCTGCATCTCCCTTTCTCACATAAAGTGAGTGATCAGCATCAGAAACATAAAAGTCAATATTGACAAGATACTCTTCGATCTTGTCAGGCCATGCTCTAGGTGCTTGCTTGAGCCCATAGAGTGCCTTCTTCAACCTGCACACATACGTGGGATGCTCTAAATCTTCATAACCTACTGGTTGATCTATATACACTTCTTCCTGCAAATCACCATGCAAGAAGGCATTCTTCACATCCATTTTCTGCAACCTCCAACCTTTGGTTGCTACCAAAGAAATCACACATCTGACAGTTGCCATCCTAGCAACTGGACTGAAGGTTTCTTCATAATCTATGCCATATGTCTGGGCATAGCCTTTTGCAACTAGCCTAGCTTTGTACCTACTAATAGAACCATCTACATTGTGCTTAATCTTATAAACCCACTTACATCCAATAGCTTTCTTGCCCTTCGGCAATGATACTAGATCCCAAGTCTTATTGGCCTCTAATGCAGCCATCTCCTCATCCATTGCTGCATCCCAATGAGTATGACCAACAACATCCTCAAAACAAGTGGGCTCAATATCCTCAACTAGTTTCACCATATAAGCATAATGGTAATTGCATAACCTTCAAAACAAAATCTTTTAATTGTCAAGAATCGCATGGTGGAGGGGGTTGCTCAAGATGCTGCGCGAACACACACAGAATGCACAAGGAGAAGCTCACTCAAGAGACAAGAAGAAAGATGGAGGCCAAAAACGTTTTCTTGCTGATTTCTTCTTCTTCTTCCACACTCTTTACAATGTACACAAAGTGTAGATAAGATACAACATAAAAGGAAAGTGGCCTACTAAGTCAAACAATGCATAACCGACTACACTAGTCGACTGGTGCTATAACTATGCCAGTTGTAAATAGGTGTAACAACCTGAATATAATAAGTAATGAGTCAGTGGCCATGTGAGAGTCATAATGACCATCGACGTGCTAAGTGTAGACGCGTGAACCCATCTAACCAGGCGGTCCATTATCAATGTCCGCATGTGTTGAGCTTGTCATCTCAACACTCCCCCTCAAGCTCAACTGCATCTCTGCAACTCCAAGTAAGCTTCGAAACTTTTGAAGCTTCTCTGTACCCAATGCCTTCGTGAAAATGTCAGCTATCTGATCCTGTGTGCTGACATACACCAAGTCAATCTCACCTGCTAGTACCTTCTCTCTCACAAAGTGGTAGTGTACCTCAATATGTTTTGTCCTGGCATGGAACACAGGGTTCCTAGCCAACTGTATACTGCTCATGTTGTCACAATAAATGACAACTGGACCTTCCACCTACACATCCAAATCAGCCAATAGCTTTTGCAGCCATACTACCTCACATGCTGCAACAACAACACCTCTATACTCAGCCTCTGTACTTGACAAAGCAACTGTAGATTGCTTTTTGCTGCTCCATGCAACTGCTGCACTACCAAGAGAGAACATGTATCCGCTGGTAGATCTTCTATCAGACATACTACCAGCCCAATTTGCATCTGTGTATCCAAACACCTGTACATCTGTACCTGCCTCATAGAAAAGTCCATAATCTAATGTGGACTTCACATATCTCAATATGCGTCTGACTGCATCCAAATGTGGCTTTCTAGGTACTTGCATAAACTGACTCACAAGACCAACAGCGTAGCTCAAGTCTGGCCTTGTAATGGTCATGTAGATCAAACTCCCCACTATCCTCCTGAACATAGTAGGGTCTTCTATCTCATCCCCAACATCAGCACTCAGCTTTACATTCTGCTCCAACGGGACTGAAAGTGATTTGCATGCAGTCATACCATACTTGGACAACATATCCAAGCCATACTATCTTTGGGACAGCCATATACCATCATCACATCTGATCACCTCAATGCCAAGGAAGTACCTTAGCTCACCTAAATCCTTCATCTCAAACTTTATCTTCAAACAGCCCTTGACTTCAGCAATTCCACTATCACTATCACCTGTAATAATCAAGTCATCCACATAGATGACTATGATGACCAAACCTGAATCTCCCTTTCTCACATAAAGTGAGTGATCAGGATCAGAAACATAAAAGCCAATATTGACAAGATACTCTCTAATCTTGTCAGACCATGCTCTAGGTGCTTGCTTGAGCCCATAGAGTGCCTTCTTCAACCTGCACGCATACGTGGGATGCTCTAAATCTTCATAACCTGCTGGCTGATCTATATACACTTCTTCCTGCAAATCACCATGCAAGAAGGCATTCTTTACATCCATTTGCTGCAACCTCCAACCTTTGGCTGCTGCCAAAGCAATCACACATCTGACAGTTGCCATCCTAGCAACTGGACTGAAGGTTTCATGATAATCTATGCCATATGTCTGGGCATAGCCTTTTGCAACCAGCCTAGCTTTGTACCTGCTAATAGAACCATCTGCATTGTGCTTAATCTTATAAACCCACTTACATCCAATAGCTTTCTTTCCCTTGGGCAATGATACTAGATCCCAAGTCTTATTGGCCTCTAATGCAGCCATCTCCTCATCCATTGGTGCATCCCAATGAGCATGACCAATAGCCTCATCAAAACATGTGGGCTCAACATCCTCAACTAGTTTCACCATATAAGCATAATGGTGAGCTGCATAACCCTCAAAACCAAATCTTTTAACAGGGTATCTCACCCTGCTAGACCTGCGTACTACTGGATCACTCAATGGAGTCTTTGCATTAACACGTGCTCTTTGCACACCTGGAGTCCTCACTGAAGGAATGCCAAGCTCATCATCCAAGCTCTCTGAGCCACTGGAGTCTCCATCAAGAACTGCATCAATGCCTTCTGACACTTTATTCTTTCCTTTGTCTTTACCTGTAGTGCTACTAGATGCACTCGAAGATGTAGAGGTACTCCTTAGTCTCCCAGACCAAGGACTACCAAATGATGTCTCTGGTCCACTAAGAGTCCGTGATTCTTGCCTTTCAGCCTGCACATGAGTGTCATGATCATCATCAACATCCAATGCATCACCACTAGATGCATACCAACTGCTCATTTCATCAAAGATGACATCCCTGCTCACTCTGAACTTACATGTGACAGGATTGTAACAGCGATACCCTTTCTGCTCTAAAGAGTATCCAATAAAGACACACTTTTTAGCCTTTGGATCCAGTTTCTTCCGCAACTCATCTGGCACATGAACATACGCAATGCAGCCAAATACTTTCAAGTGTGAAACATCAGGCTTCTTACCTGTAAAACATTCTTCGGGGGTCATACCATGAACTGCAGCTGTTGGAGTTCTGTTCATAATATAAACAGCAGTATGAACAGCCTCAGACCAAAAATGCTTAGGCATATTCTTTTCAGCCACCATCAAGGCGCGTGCAACTTCTGCAATATGCCTGTTTTTCCTTTCTGCAACCCCATTTTGCTGTGGGGTATACCTGCATGTGAACTGTCTCTTTATCCCATGAAACCTCAGAAAATCACTGAACTCATTTGAGAGGTACTCTCCCCCTCCATCTGACCTCAGGCACTTTACTTTCCTTCATAAAATATACCCACAGCTTTCTAGAACAATCATCAATGAATGTGACGAAGTATGAACTACCTCCAAGAGATACATTTTGTGTAGACCCCCAAATGTCTGTATGCACAACATCAAGGATATTTCTGCTTACATCTCTGTCATGTGAAAAGGGTTGTCTTGCCTGCTTACCAAACTGACATGCTTCACATACCTTCTGAAATTCTGCAACTTTAAATGTAGGCAAACCTGTAACCAACCCTTTGGACTGCATTAATTTCAGCCTTTGTACATTTGCATGTCCAATGCGTTTGTGCCAAATTTCAGTGTCTGCAACAACACCTTTTCCTTTGGCATACATAGCCGCATTCATAGTAGGAATTCCAGCATCTAGAGTGAACATACGTCCAACTCTACTTCCCTTTGCTACCAACCTGCACTTGTCATTGAAGTCTTCTACAAAGCATCCCTTTGCATTAAATCTGACTTGCAGACCTTGCTCTACCATTTGACCGACTGACACCAAGTTCTTTGTAATAGATGGCACATGTAATACATCTGAAAGACTCTTTGTCTTACCATCATGCAAGGACAAGGGAACTTTTCCAATGTGTGAAATTGGGTGGCATGAGTCATCACCCGTTTGCACATAACCTGCATTCTGCAAATCCTGCATCTCTCCAAACCATTCTGCATGGCTGGTCATATGATTGGATGCACCTAAATCAACATACCAAACATCTTCATGTGTTCCCTTTCCTGTAACAGCATTCAGCATATGCTGCATAACGAACAAACGTTCATTTTTGTCTTCATTCTGTCGTGAAGACGATGCATAGTTTCCTTGCTGCAACTTACCACTGCGGATATCATCTCTCTTAGCATAACATTGGGCTGCAATATGACCTGTTTTGCCACAGTAGTGGCACACAATACCAGAGTTGTTAGAACCTCTGTTTTGCCATCCACCTCTTCCTCTAAAGCTCCCCCTGCCTCTAAAGTTACCACGACTTCCTGAAACCTGCATATCGCCAAATTACTGATTCAATCTGTTTTGCTGGTTGTCACTACCACGTCCTGTGCCACGGCCTCTTGAAGAGAACCTGCCACGTCCCCTTCCTGAACTGGAGTAGAAAGCTTGGACCTGTTCACCACTTCTTTCAGATGTCTCACTCTGCATGTTGATCTCTTCAGTGATCATAAGGGAGACCAACTCATCGAAATCTGGAAATGGCTTTCTGACATATACAGAAGTTACAAAAGACTTCCAAGCCTTTTCATTGTTAAGTCCACCCAAGGTAGACGACACCAAATCATCATCATCGGGCATTGCATCAATCGCTGCCAATGCATCTGCAATGCTTCTTACCTTCAGTGCATACTCATTGAAAGATATCTTCCCTTTCTTTAATGTATTCAACTCTTGCTTGAGTTGAATCTTTCGTGCCTTTGTATTTACAGAAAACATACTTTCAAGTATGGTCCAAGCTGCATATGAATTCTCTGCATTTCTAATGTGTCCCAGCATATTATTGTCAATTACTGCAGACAACCAATACATGACCTTTTTATCCTTTACATTCCATTCCTTCCGTGCCTTTGTCTCTTCTGCAGTTGGAGGATCACTCATCTCCGGTTCCTTTTCTTCACCTGAAACAAACTCGTAGAGGCCTTTTCCAATAAGGAAGTTCGTGACACGGAACTTCCATGAAGGGTAGTTGTTCTTGTCGAGCTTCTCAATGATAGGGCTTCCACTGTTCTCTGCCATTATCACAAAATTAATACCAACAACAAGTAAATCTTCTGCAACCCTGGACTTGTAGTGCACAGCAATACACTAGACAGCCTTTTTAACTGTCTGCTCAACAATACATGCAATCTGCAACCTGTTTGCAGATAAACCTTGTATTTACTCACTAATAAACACCTTTGAACTTACAGATCTGAAATCTGTAACCTGCGCACCCACTTTCGGTCAATACAGTCGAAGTCACAGTGTACCCTGAAACTGCTGTCCGCAACCTTGCGGCTCTAAAACGGGCCCTGAAACGGCCTCAGATGCCCAAAATAACTGCGGAAAAGCCCTAAAGGGCATATCTGTAGAATACACAGTGCTCTTCGCATATACCAAATCTCACTGCAATCTGAGATTTTTGCTCTGCCTTGCTTCCAGTGTCTCCACAGGCACTATCAAAGAGAAAGAGTTGAAGGATGGGAGAGCTTCTTACCCGTGGCTTGATTGCTCGAACCTTGCTTCTTCTCCTTTGCTTCAACCTTCGAAATCAGCCTCTCTCAATGGCGCGGCTCTGATACCATGTCAAGAATCGCGTGGTGGAAGGGGTTGCTCAAGATGCTGCGCCGAACACACACAGAATGCACAAGGAGAAGCTCACTCAAGAGACAAGAAGAAAGATGGAGGCCAAAAACGTTTTCTTGCTGATTTCTTCTTCTTCTTCCACACTCTTTACAATGTACACAAAGTATAGATAAGATACAACATAAAAGGAAAGTAGCCTACTAAGTCAAACAATGCATAACTGACTACACTAGTCGACTGGCGCTATAACTATGCCAGCTGTAAATAGGTGTAACAACTTGAATATAATAAGTAATGAGTCAGTGGCCATGTGAGAGTCATAATGACCACCGATGTGCTAAGTGTAGACGTGTGAACCCATCTAACCAGGCGGTCCATCATCAATGTCCGCATGTGTTGAGCTTGTCATCTCAACATTAATAGGGTATCTGACCTTGCTAGATCTGTGTACACCGGATCACTCAATGGAGCCTTTACATTATTATGAGCTCTCTGTACACCTGGTGTCCTAACAGAAGGAATACCAAGCTCATCATCTAAGCTCTCTGAGCCACTGGAGTCTCCATCAAGAACTGCATCAATGCCATCTGACACTTTATTCTTTCCTTTGTCTTTACTTGTAGTACTACTAGATGCACTTGAAGTTGTAGAGCTACTCCTTAGTCTCCCAGACCATGGACTACCAGATGATGTCTCTGGTCCACTAAGAGTCCGTGATTCTTTCTTTTTAGCCTGCACATGAGTGTCATGATCATCATCATCATCCAATGCATCACCACTAGATGCATACCAACTGCTCATTTCATCAAAGATGACATCCCTGCTCACTCTGAACTTACATGTGACAGGGTTATAACAGTGATACCCTTTCTGCTCTAAAGAGTATCCAATAAAGACACATTTTTCTGCCTTTGGATCAAGCTTCTTTCGTAGCTCATCTGACACATGAACATATGCAACACAGCCAAATACCTTCAAGTGCGATACATCAGGTTTCTTGCCAGTAAAGCATTCTTCAGGAGTCATCCCATGAACTACAGCTATGGGAGTTCTGTTCATAATATAAACAGGAGTATGAATAGCCTCAGATAAAAAACGCATAGGCATATTCTTTTCAGCCATCAAGGCGTGTGCAACTTCTGCAATATGCCTGTTTTTCCTTTCTGCAACACTATTTTGCTGTGGGGTATACCTACATGTGAACTGTCTCTTTATCCCATGAGACCTCAGAAGATCACTGAACTCATTTGAGAGATACTCTCCCCCTCCATCTAACCTCAGGCACTTTACTTTCAAGCCTATTTCTCTTTCAACTACAGCCTTGAAAGTTCTAAAGTACTCAAATGCTTCATTCTTTTCCTTCATAAAATATACCCACAGCTTTCTAGAACAATCATCAATGAATGTAACAAAGTATGAACTGCCTCCAAGAGATACATTTTGTGTAGGCCCCCAAATTTCTGTATGCACAACATCAAGGATATTTCTGCTTACATCTCTGTCATGTGAAAAGGGTTGTCTTGCTTGCTTACCAAACTGACAAGCTTCCCATACCTTATGAAATTCTGCAACTCTAAATGTAGGCAAACTTGTAACCAACCCTTTGGACTGCATTAATTTCAGCCTTTGTACGTTTGCATGTCCAATGCGTTTGTGCCGAATTTCAATATCTGCAACAACACCTTTTTCTTTAGCATACATACTAGCATTCATAGTAGGAATTCCAGCATCCAGAGTAAACATACGTCCAACTCTACTTCCCTTTGCTACCAACCTGCACTTGTCATTGAAGTTTTCTACAAAGCAGCCCTTTGCATTAAATATGACTTGCAGCCCTTGCTCTACCATTTGACCGGCTGACACTAAGTTCTTTGTAATAGATGGCACATGTAATACATCTGAAAGAATCTTTGTCTTACCATCATGCAAGGACAAGGGAACTTTTTCAATGTGTGAAATTGGGTGGCATGAATCATCACCCGTCTGCACATAACCTGCATTTTGCAAATCCTGCATCTCTCCAAACTATTATGTATGGCTGGTCATATGATTGGATGCACCTGAATCAACATACCAAACATCATCATGTGTTCCCTTTCCTATAACAGCATTCAGCATATGCTGCATACCAAACAGACGTTCATTTTTGTCTTCATTCTGTCGTAAAGACGATGAATAGTTCCCTTGCTGCAACTTACCACTGCGAATATCATCTTTCTTAGCATAACATTGGGTTGCAATATGACCTGTTTTGCCAAAGTAGTGACACACAATATCAGAGTTATTAGAACCTTTGTTTTGCCATCCACCTCTTTCTCTAAAGCTCCCCCTGCCTCTAAAGTTACCACGACCTCCTAAAACCTGCATATTGCCAAATTGCTGATTCAATCTGTTTTGCTAGTTGTCACTACCACGTCCTGTACCACGGCCTCTTGAAGAGAACCTTCCATGTCCCCTTCCTAAATTGGAATAGAAAGCTTGGACCTGTTCACCACTTCTTTCAGATGTCTCACTTTGCATGTTGATCTCTTTGGTGATCATAAGGGAGACCAACTCATCGAAATCTGGAAATGGCTTTCTGACATATACGGAAGTTACAAAAGACTTCCAAGCCTTTTCATTGTTAAGTCCACCCAAGGTAGATGACATCAAATCATCATCATCGGGCATTGCATCAATCACTGCCAAGGCATCTGCAATGCTCCTTACCTTCAGTGCATACTCATTGATAGACGTCTTCCCTTTTTTCAATGTATTCAACTCTTGCTTGAGTTGAATCTTTCATGCCTTTGTATTTATGAAAAACATACTTTCAAGTATGGTCCAAGCTGTGTATGAATTCTCTGCATTTCTGATATGTCCCAGCATATTATTGTCAATTACTGTAGACAACCAATACATGACCTTTTTGTCTTTTGCATTCCATTCCTTCCATGCCTTTGTCTCTTCTGCAGTTGGAGGATCACTCACCTCCGGCTCCTTTTCTTCACTTGACACAAACTCGTAGAGGCCTTTTTCAATAAGGAAGTTCGTGACACAGTACTTCCATGGAGGGTAGTTGTTCTTGTTGAGATTCTCAATGATGGGGTCTCCACTATTCTCTGCCATTATCACAAAACTAATACCAAACAGCAAGCAAATCTTCTGCAACCCTCTACCTGTAGTGCACAACAATACACCAGACAACCTTTTTCATTGTCTGCTCAACAATACATGCAATCTACAACCAGTTTGCAGATAAACCTTGTTTTTATTTGTTGGTAAACACCTTTGAACTTACAAATCTAAAATCTGTAACCTGTGCACCTGTATACGACAGACACAGCTGAAATTGCAGGATACCTTGAACTACTGTCCGCAACCTTGCGAGTCTAAAATGGGGCCTGAAATGACCTCAGATGGCCAAAATAGTAGCGGTAAAAGCCCTAAAGGGTTGAATCTACAAAATACACAGCGCTCTTCGCGCACACCAAATCTCACTGCAATCTGAGATTTTTGCTCTGCCCTGCTTCCGGTACCTCCACAGGCACTATCCAAGAGAGATAGTGGGAGGATGGGAGAGCTTCTTACCCGTGGCTTGCTTGCTCGAACCTTGCTTCTTCTCCTTCACTTCAGCCTTCAAAATCAGCCTCTCTCAGTGGCGCGGCTCTGATACCATGTCAAGAATCGCGTGGTGGGGGGACTTGCTCAAGATGCTGCGCCGAACACACACAGAATGCACAAGGAGAAGCTCACTCAAGAGAAAAGAAGAGAGATGGAGGCCAAAACGTTTTCTTGCTGGTTTTTTCTTCTTCTTTCACACACTTTACAATGTACACAAAGTATAGATAAGATACAACACAAAAGAAAGTGGCTTACTAAGTCAAACAATGCATAACTGACTACAGTAGTCGACTGGCGCTATAAGTATGCCAGTTGTAAATAGGTGTAACAACCTGAATATAATACATAATGAGTCAATGGCCATGTGAGAGTCATAATGACCACCGACATGCTGAGTGTAGACGTGTGGACCCATCTAACCAGGCGGTCCATCATCAATGTCCGTATGTGTTGAGCTTGTCATCTCAACACCTCACAACTAACAAGAACTCCTAGAATAGCTGCCTAGCAGGTCAGTAGAATAGGGTTACAAGAAGTCCCATCTAGAACAGGTCTTATAATATATGACAATGCCTTGCATGAGGCAATGACTACTCAGACCTCCCCCAAACATACAGAGCCTAATCCTAGGATTTCATGCCTTGGGTGCCTTGGGTGCCTTGAGTGCGGGTCCCCAACAAACAAAAGAAACTAACCCTTACACATACATATATCATTAATTGCTTAAGGGAAAAGACTCAGAAAGGAAAAGAAACCACCTGGAATGGCCACAAGAAAACTCCTTCGTAGCAAAGGCTCCCTCCACTGACTTCGTTAACCTATATGATGGAATTACTACAACAAAAAACCATTAACTGTACCCACACCAAATAGAAGAATGGCCCTCTTTGCCTAAAGAAATAACACATTTCACTGCAAACTAACTGGCCCTCTTGGCCTAAAATGGATAGTTCATTCTAATCCATGCAATATATGATCTCCTTGGCATATACAGCACATCCTATCAAACTAATCAGGATACCAAGGATAGCATAAAATATGAGGACTAGCCTCATGCTACTCATGCGAGTCAGCTAAAAGCTTGATCTACGCTCTCTATAGATCCACTAGCCCAAGCCTTTCTATTGATATGTCAATAATAATGGCCATCTCTTCTTGGGTACTATGAGCTGAATGAATGACCTCATTGGGCTTATATATCTCATCTCCTTGGTTGTCATTCAAACGGATCGGTCGTCCCAACTTTCCCGAAACTCCTCCTACAGGGAGAATCATGGATTTATGATCATTCAACTCTTCTCTAATTGGACCATTACATATGTCAATGATATGATCCAAACTAGACAAAGCTTCAAGCCTAGACTTATCACATGGATGCATCTCAGGGCAGTGGTCCCTATTGTTAGATGTCGCATTATGGCATTTAGTCGCATCCTCTTGGGAATCCATCAAAGCATGTCCACATGCAATTCTCGGCCCTTCATCTGATACACCAACAGTATTTTTAGGGGTGTTGGGCCTCCAAACCCATCTCATATTCCTTTTCATATTCTTAGACTGCCTCATCTGCCCACATTGGTCCAATGGACTCACTTTGGATTTATCACTATTACCAGATGGCCTCACAGCCTTATGGCTTCTATTTAGTATAGGTGGACCTTTGGCATGCCGCATCTTCTCTACACAAGATGTCTTTACTTGCCTTTGTCCACTCTGCAACAACTGCTTAGCCATAGGAACCATGCTTTTACTAAAAGGAATAACATCTACTTGAAAGCATGATTCATCTATAAATTGGAAATGTCTTTCAAGAGGCTTACTAGGAGCACAACTAGAACCACTCATAGAATGCTCATCTAAGCTTGTAGACCTAATGGTTCTATCAATTCCACCATCACAACTACCTCTCATGGAAGTGTTGCAAGCCTTGATGGGACTTACTGGGCTTAGAATCTTTTTTTCCCCAGGGGGTATATTATCCCTACTATTGCCATTTTCTACTTGGAGATTTTGGCTACCAAGGTTCCTCTCATAGGCTACCTAGTATCAACAAGTGAGCTGTCTGCTTGTAGAAATGGTTGGAAGCTAGGATGCACTTGTACTGAGCGGGGAAAAATCCAAAAGTTTTCCCAACATTTCTAAATATGTCCCTCATAATCAATGGCATGCATCTTTACTTCCCTTAACGACTTAGGATTCCATAGTCCCACTTGGATTTGCATGTTAATCTCTAAGCCACTCAAAAAGAGCTCACATAGCACATAACATGGCAATACAATAGCTCTTCTTGGCCAAAACCTCAGAATATCATCAAAGGCTCTAGCGTATTCTTTAACAGAAGGATAGGACTCTTGCCTAATCTACATCGCAGCTGCCCTAAAACTTGGGTCATAGGCACCTTCTTTTCATATTCATCTAAAAATTGATCACTCAACTCCTCAAAGAATCTAATAGACCCCCTTGGGAGGCTCCAGTACCATTTTCTAGCCTCTCCCTTTAGGGTACTTGAGAATACGAGCATCCGATGAATATCATTGAACCCACTTGCAAGGCAAGTTAGGCCGTATTCTCGTAAATGCACCATCGAATCCTCATTAACCAGCCCATAAAATACTGGGAGATCCCTATAAGAAGGAGGGCATTTAGTCCTCTTTCTTGGGATCAACACTGGGCCATTAAAATCCTCATATTCATGACCTAACTCTAGTGTCCTGGGGTCTCCAACCTCTTCCATTTCCACCTTTACTGGTGTAGGAAGGTTAATATCATCCTTGCTATCCCTTTCTACCAACTCACAGAGTGGTCTAGGGAGTCCTACGCTATGCAATAAGGAGTCTACTCCATTGCTTGATGTTGGTGTTTTAGTAATTCTATCCTCATTTGCTATTGTTTTCCTAGAATTGAAGGTAGGTCCTAATAGAACCTTCCTTTCTGATAAGGGTTTTCCACATATGTAGATATCATCCAATGCTTTATGGATATGCAAAATTGCTCTTTGGAACCCAATTGCACCAGGCCCTAGCATCGGAGGTATCTCCTGCTCATATGCAAATATTACTTTGACTAGTTGCATCACGGTCTTTTCCTTCAAAAACTTATCGCTTTTGAGGATCACAAACGACTGTGCCATCCTAACATCACTTTTGCTCCCTAATCTTTCCTCTAGCTCCCATGGACTATCTCTCATGATTACTCCATGGGTATTTCCCCATAGTGACCCAAAATTCAGCATGGTGTCACTTTCAGGGAAAAGGGTAAAGTAATCGGCCACATTTCTAGCCAAAGATCCCACTAAACTATTTAGAATGAAAAAGGTATCTTTAGGGTTACGGGGATTCCTTGGTTTCACCATCATGCTCATGGCTAAAACTTTAATCCCCTATTTTAGCATCCACCGCTTCAAGGCGGCTATCAACTATATAATAAATCTAACATGTCCCTTATAAGACCAAGATTCAAAAACCACCACTTATAGGCAGCTCCCGGTAGACGCACCACTGATGGGACCTAAAATGGACCGGCACTGGCTTAGGTACTAGCCAGACCTCATGCCCTTAACAAACAACCCCACCTCAAGGCCTCGCGGACCAGGATCGTCTGTCGAGGGATACACTATCCTAAACACTAATCACTACATGTTTATAGTCTGTAATACAATGGATGTTCCCTTTCCCGTCTCCTCAAAGGGAGATTATACATATATCGGTAATAAATGCCAAATATAACACAGACAAAAGGGCACCCCACCGGCTGATTGCCGTGGCCCTATTGCAACTCTCCTACATCTTGGGATTGGCCCCTCGATGCGCTACTTCCACATATAGACACATTTGAAACAAACTCCCCTCTTAATGCCAATATATTCAACGTTCTAGGAATGCACTTATCCTCACTTATCTCTCCCCTTGGACCCACCGTCTAGACCTACAGCAAGGTTACTCACTCTCTCTACGTGGGTCAAACCAAGTGCTATGCATCCAGGAGCTTGTAATTGATACCATTTATCGATGCTTGATGCAAATGTGTATATGATCAAGTGCTCAAACAATTAGAAAAATAGCCTCGTGCATTGTGCAAATCCATTCTTTTCATGTTTCTATACACTAACGCATAATTGCTACAATGAGAGAATACACTAAGCCTTACATTCGTGCTGTATTCCCTTTATTTAACTTGACATCATCCTATATGAATAATGCAGTAAATACATTAGATTTTATATGTAACGTGTCCACCTATTCACTTGTAGGACACACCTTAGTAGCCCATCGGGAAAAGAGTCCAGAAAGCGCCGCCCGACACTCCCATGGAATGTCATGGGGTTTGCAATCTAGGTCTTCCCAAGTCTGCCATGAAGCAGAAGCATTCCAGCCGTTCCCACTTAGGACCGACCTGAATCAGGGTTTTCCTAGTGGTCAAATTCCTAGAACGGTAGCTAGCGTTGAACCCAAGTGAACTACTTTACACAGAAACGTCAGGGTTGAAGCGGATTCATGCTGTACTTGGTTCAAGGAGAATGGGAAACAAGAGGGATGCAAAGCTCGACCTCTCTGCCGTAAGGCATAGTCCCATTCCGTTTCCCTAAAATAGCATAAATTGAGACTCTAGTATCTAGATTCTAGGTCATCATTCCTTGCTGTCAATTTCCTTCGAGAAAAGTTCCCAGCCAACCGGGACCACTCTTCCGTAGGACGGACCCATGGTCACATCCACCGCACTTTCCTCAAGGTTTCTTTAGTTGTCTAATTACCTATCACATTTAGTTTGACAAGCAAAAATAGCTTCCTTAATAAGCCAATTAATCATCGGTTCCTTTACGTAACTTAAGCACTGACATGGAAAAACAATGTCAAACAAGTTCATTTTCAACAATTGATCTTATTTATCAGTCTTTGGAATACATCATATAATCCAGCCTGAAGGCTATTTCATAATCTGCCCCAAGGCTAATCCCTAATCTGCCCGAAGGCAATTTCAGCAATCCTTAGGGATTACTATTCCAAGTTTCTGCCCGTAGACTAGTATGCGGGCCTTGAGATCCAATCTCGAGTCACGTCGGCCTCTTGTGCAGGACTCGGAGGCAAGGGATTTACGGCCAGAGCCCCTTGGCACCCAAGCGTCCTCCTGCTCCAAGTAGCACCCACAGAGAGACCTTGCGCGGCGAGTTCGATCCATGTACCCGGCGCGGCTAACAACCCCCTTGGATAGGGTCAGGCAGACAGTCGGGGGTAACTGACACTGCCTCTCCCTCCAGGCCTTCAACCTAAAGCATTAATTATTTTTCCAGCTTTAGTTTATTGAGCAAAGAAGTACAAACAGTGCTCCTAATTGTACAAACACAATCAATCCAGTGGTCGTTTGTTTGGCCAACTGCTAAGATGTGAATCCTTCTCTCCAAATGCATCCAGCATTCGATTCGGGATCAATTGCGACTTGGCAAGATCCCCAAGGGTTTTGTTGTTTGTTTACCCTTTTATCCTTGGGTTAGGGTTTATATCCTGTTAACCCAAATTAACAAACACCATAGGTTCCTTAAATTAAGACAGTAAATCTTGGGCAACCTTGACACCCTAACTTGATTGGGGGTCAATTTCTTGCTAGGCAATTCATAGTTACCCTATCTTGGCAACTCAGCCTCATAGAAGGGTGATGTCGCAGGATGACTACTCATGCTCTTGCAAATTAAACTTGTACTTAGAACGTGCCAACCTTGTTCCAAGGAGTGGCAATTCTATCTTGTGATTTAAACACAAAGCCATGCGACGTTGCAATTCGTTGCACGAGACAAGTGTCACACCTAACTTGTGGGATCATTTCTCCCATCAAATGACATTCCTTGGTCAAGAAATACGTTTGGTCAAGATGTAGGGTTTGGGATGTCCTCTTGAAACAACCCAACCCTAACCTTACTAGGCCGACAACATTTGATCCTAGGGTTTCTAAACTCAATCAGAAGTCTAGTATTAGGCCAATTTACCCTAGGGTAAAAACCCTAGATCATTATTGTGTGGGCGTCTAACTAACCCTAACATTCCACGAATGTGGGTAGGACCTTTGGGGTCAGAATTATCAAGTCGGTTTTTCGGGTGCGATACTAAGCAGAATTTTATCACGACTTAACTCTACCTAGCGCATTGAGGTGAACATCGCTTGAGTTACACCTTTGCAAGCGAATTACCTAATCGATCTAATGGTCTTGCGACAAGAGGTGATCTTTCCTTAGAAAAGATGCAAATACTTTTCCTAAGAGATGTAAATAAATAAATTCAAGATACAACATTCCATGCAAGTATGACATTCATAGACTTTTTCCTTCTATGCAACTATAAAATGTACAATGACCATTTCTTTTCCTTGCCTAAACTATAATGATTGACAATTTAGGACTAACTCGTATAAAAACCTACGTTGAGTTTCAACAAGAACTATGCTCATAACCCTTCGCTTAATGCATTGAATTCAAGCTTTAATATGAAATTGCATTCTTTCCTAAATACAATCTTTGATGGAAAGACTTCATGCATGAACGAATACCATGAGACCATTATTGATTTAATTCGTCCTTCGACACTTAGCCCAACCTAGGATGTAATTTTCACCGCATGCAAATTGCAAGGTACATAAATCCCTTTCTTGCAATGCAACTATTTGGATATGATTTAATGGGCGTCAACGATTATCTCATACGAATCACAACAAGGAAATTACTACCTAGATGCATTATGCGCAATTCTTTTTCGTGAGGCAATCAAGGATGCATTTAGGAAAATCCATCTTTTTAACCTATGCAATATGCATTTGGGATTGCAACTTGGAAGTGGAAGAATTTTTCAAAGGCACGACATGCACTAACTTTGTAAACGAATGAATAAATGCATTTAAGTTTTCCTAAAAACCATCGTGCTTAACGCATCGATTTCATGCGAGAAAACAATTAGAACCTAGACATGAGGACTCGCAGCGTTGTCCACGTGTGAACTTGGGTTGGAGGATTCCGCATGTCTGCCTCGCGTCTTTAGCTTTGGAGCCATCGATGATGTAGATCCTTGGCTCCACAAACTTGTCCTTGCCTTTATCCGATCTCCGAACTTCCTCGAACTTCCTCCAGGCTTTGGCAAATCAGCTCAAAAACTGCCTACTCCCCCCCTTGCACAGGAATTGCCTTTATAAGACGTGGATTTTAAAAAACTCGGGGAAGGCCGTGCGTACAAGGCTTATGAAAGCCTTATTTTAGAAGCTTCTAAAGAAGCTTCCAAGCCTCTGTGTCAGGCTGAAGTCATGGAGAGAGAAGATGAGGGATGGAGGTGATGATGAGGAGGGGTGCTGACGATGAAGAGGAGAATTATGATGATGATGGTGCAAGTGGAGGCGAGGCGGCAGCCTGGGCGTTAGCGAGATGGCGTGTGGCGGCTTCACGGCGCAGGGCGGCAGCTACAGTCACTCGTTCCCTCCTCTCCCCTTCCCAAGCTCCAAGGGGGGGTTCATATAGTTAGGGGGGATGGGGAGATAGCCACACATGTGGCTAGTTTTCATGCTTCCTCCTCCCCCCGTGCTCTCCTACTTCTCATCACTCCTCTCACACTCCCTCTCCCTATGCCATGCATCGGCTGAGGGGGGAGGGGATTATTAAAATAAATTTGTCAAAATTTTAACCATTATCCCCTTTTTCCCCCTAGAAGAGCTGTTCCCATGCAGGCTTGCGGTCTTCAAGACACAGCCTCTTATACACATCACGGAGCCGGAATTTATTAATGCGCGTGGAGGAAACTGTTGAGGTATTGAGCTCCACTCGTGATATGCTAGGGTGACCGTTGTGCATTTGTGTCACCGACTTGTTAGCTGCAGATGAGCTTGGTACACCACCCATGAATAATAGCTGGATGATAGCTATCCTTAAGTACTCTAGTTCGTGGCTCAGTTAGTATGCCACCTTAGTTAGTTGAGTTTGATTTGAGACCCACATATAGGGTTCTTCTATTTCTTTTGTACTAGAGTTCTTTTGGCTTACACAATAGAGAAGAGGAAAATTGTTTTCAGCCTCTACCTTTGTGTGTATTCCCCCATTGTGTAAGTGAGAAAGCTACAAGTGAGACTCCTTCCTTCTCTCCCACAATCTTGACATGGTATCAGAGCCTGGTTCATGGTAAGGAGCTCAAGAAAGCAAAACCAAGTTCGTGGTGTTCTGGTAAGAGGACTAGTGTTGCTTTCATTTTTCGAGTTTGGGAGCAAGTCTCTGCACAGGTAGCACAGCCGGAAAGTGCAAGAGTGCATTGTCTCAAATTGAGATGCCCTTCGCGGTGTAGCAAGAGGGTAGTATATGCTGTAGGATAGGGCTTTAGCCCTAAGTTGCCTTGTTTTTTTGATTCGAGGCCATTTCGGGGCTTGTTTTGGAGGCGGAAGTTTTCTGCATGCACTCAAGAAAAGGCCTTGTTTTTTGCTGTGCGACCACTATTCTACAGGTGGGTGAAAAGTTACCATAGAAATTACATCGTATGCCTGTGGCAGAGACATTGGGAGTTACAGAATCATCCTTGTTGCCTGTTGATGCAAAATCGTCACTAGGAAGTGACTGTGTGGTCAAATACCACTTTCATCAGTTTTGCAGATTTGCCCTTGTGAGGCTGAAGCTGTGTTTTTTGCAGTGACAGAATTTTTTGCAGTGTTCTGTAATGGTGTCTAATTATCTTTCACAGATTGTCACTGAAAATCTTGACAAGAATAACTTCCAAGCATGGAAGTTTAGAATGACAAATTTCCTTATGGGAAAAGGATATTGGGAATTCGTTGCAGGAAATGAAGAAGAACCAATTCTTCCTGATGTTCCCAATCAATAGCAAATGCATGCATTTAAAGGATGGCATGAGAGAGCCAGAAAAGTTACGTACTGGCTATCTATCAGTATTTAGACTCTATGATTGTGCATATTCAGGATGCAAGTACGTCAAAGGACGCATGGGATACTTTGTCAAAAATGTATAGCACAAATACGCAAGCTAGGAAAATGCAGCTCAAGCAAGAGTTGCACAATGTGCAAAGAGAAAGTATGAGCATCAATGACTACCACATGAAGGTGAAGAAGATTGCAGATGCACTTGCTTCCATTGGGTCGCCAATGGAAGATGATGATTTAGTTTCTGTGACCTTGAATAGTCTAGGAAAGGATTATGCATAGTTCCGAACATCCATTTCCGTCCGTGAAGGATTTCGTGATTTTGAGGAGTTGATTGCTCTTCTAATTTCTGAGGAGCAGAGAAATGGTGGTGCATCTTCTTCAGGAGGAACTTCAAAAGAAGCTGTCTTCTACTCAAATGCTGGAAGAGGTAGAGGAGGCCGATCTGGAGGCCATGGTAGAAATCAGAATATGCAACAAACTCAAGAAATCCAGTCCTATGGAGGAGGACATGGTAATTCTAGAGGCAGGGGGAGCCAAAGAGGTCATGGTGGATGGCAAAGAGGCCAAAATGCAAACAGTAATGTTGAATGCTACTACTGTGGTAAAATGGGTCATATGGCTAAAGACTGCTATAAAAAGCAGAATGACATCATGAATGGAAAATTGCAACAAGGGAATTATGCATCTTCTAGTAGACAGGGTGATGACAGAAATGAGCATTTGTTTATGGTGCAGCACATGACCAATTCTGTGACAAGTGCAGAAGAAAGCAACGATGTGTGGTATGTTGACTCAGGTGCATCAAACCACATGACAGGTCATACAGAATGGATGCAGGATGCAAGGAAAATGGAAAAACCAGGATTTGTGGAGATGGGTGATGATACTACACATCCTATTGTGCAGATTGGAAAAATTCCTTTGTCTATGCAGGATGGGAAAAAGAAATACCTGTCAGATGTATTTCATGTCCCGAATATCACCTAGAACCTGGTTTCTGTTGGTTAAATGGTTGATTAGGGCTTGCAGGTCAGATTTAATCCTCATGGATGCTTTGTTAAGGATATAAAAAATAAAGGTCGCTTGATAGCAAAAGGAAAGAAGAAGGGCAGAATGTTTACGTTGGATGCATACATGCTTGAATTGAGTGCAGCAATGTTTACGTTGGATGTAGACATGCTTGAATTGAGTGCAGCAATGTTTGCACATGGGACCAATGTAGTTACAGATATTGTTATCTGGCATAAACGCATTGGTCATGTTAATGTACAGCGACTTAAATCAATGCAAGCCCAAAATATTGTTGCAGGATTGCCTAAATTCAAAGTTGCAGAAATGCATAAGGTATGTGAAGCCTGTCAATTTGGAAACAGGCAAGGAAACCATTTCCTAGACATGTTCAAGAGAGTAAGAAGCCATTGGAATTGATCCACTCTGATGTGTGGACTACTAAAGCTACATTTGTTGGAGGCTGTCATTATTTTGTCACTTTTATTGATGACTATAGTAGAAAAATTTGGATGTATTTTATGAAAAAGAAAAGTAAAGTTTTTGGGCATTTCAAAACTCTTAAAGCTATGGTTGAAAAAGAAACAGGCCTGCAAATAAAATGCCTAAGGTCAGATGGAGGAGGAGAGTACCTCTCAAATGAGTTTGCAAGGTTCTTGTAGGAGCATGGCATAAAGCAGCAATATTCATGTAGTCATATCCCACACCAAAATGGAATTGCAGAAAGAAAAAACAGGCATATTGGAGAGGTATCTCGTGCCATGCTCAATGAAAAAGACCTGCCAGATTTTTACTGGGCTGAAGCAGTTGCTACAACAGTCTACATAATGAACAGGACTCCCACTGTAGCAATACATGGCATGACTCCAGAGGAGAGGTATACTGGTAGGAAACCAAATATTTCTCATTTGAAAATTTTTGGTTGCATTGCCTATGTTCATGTGCCAGATGAGTTGAGATCCAAGTTGGATCCAGAAGCTGAGAAGTACATCTTTATTGGTTACTCCCTGTAGAGCAGAAAGGGTATAGATGCTATAACCCTTCTACTCGTAAGTTTACAGTGAGCAAAGATGTTGTTTTTAATGAGATGAGTAGCTGCTATAAACCAGTAAATGTGATTGATAATGTAGATGCACAAAATGGTAATGCTGCACAGAATTCACAGTAGCAGTCTCACAAGATATTAGTGGACCTGGAGTGTCCTCTAGTAGTGGTTCACATTCTTCGCCATGGATAGGCAGATTGAGATCAGGAGAATCTCCTCAAAGCAATGCAGATAGTGGTATGCAGGTATCACGAAAAGGAAAAGAGAAGGTAGATCAGCCCATGTTTGATGTGAATGCAGGTCACTCTTATGTGGATGGTGAATCCAGTGGCTCAGAACAGAGCATTGATGATGAGTTGGGTATTCCTTTTGTTGTTACACCTGGAGTAAGGAAGACCAGGGATGTTTTGAGAGTACCTGGAAGTGAGCCTACTTTGTGCACGTCTACCAGAGCTAGGTATCCTATGGATAGGCTGAAATATAATGGATTTACAGCCATTCACTATGTCTATATAAGCAAAGTGATACAGGAACCAGAACCCACTTCTTTTGAGCAAGCCATGGGAAAAGAAAAATGGGAGAAAGCCATGGATGAAGAAATGGATGCCTTGGAAGCAAATGCTACATGGGAATTGGTACCTTTGCCTAAAGATAAGAATGCAATTGGTTGTAAGTGGGTTTATAAGGTGAAGCACAATGCAAATGGTTTTGTGAACAGATACAAGGCAAGATTAGTAGTCAAGGGGTATGCACAAACATATGGCATTGATTATGAAGAAACATTCAGTACGGTTGCAAGGATGGAAACCGTAAGAGCAATCATTGCTATGGCTGCATCAAAGGGATGGTCTTTACATCAGATGGATGTAAAGAATGCCTTCTTGCATGGTGATTTGCAAGAAGAGGTCTATATGGAGCAGCCACTAGGTTATGTGCATGCTGTTCATCCTGAGTTTGTTTGCAGGTTGAAGAAAGCCTTGTATGGCTTGAAGCAAGCACCTAGAGCATGGTATGACAAGATAGGACAGTATCTTGTCACTATTGGCTTTCAGATTTCCAAGGCAGATTTCTCACTTTATGTGAGAAAAACAGAGAAAGGTATTATGCTGATTGTCATTTATGTTGATGATTTGATTATCACAGGTGATAGTGATGAAGATATCCTTCATGTGAAAATGCTATTGAAGCAGAAGTTTGAGATGAAGGATTTGGGAGAGCTGCGTTATTTCTTGGGCTTTGAGGTGATTAGATCACCAAGTGGGATACGGCTCTTGCAGAGGCAGTATGGAGTGGACATGCTATCCAAATATGGGATGAGAGGCTGTAAGCCTATTTCAGTTCCTTTGGAGCAGAATGTGAAGCTGAGGCAGATGCAGGTGAGCTTCTCGAAGACCCTACTATGTATAGACGCATAGTAGGAAGTTTGATTTATATGACTATTACCAGGCCAGATTTAAGCTATGTTGTTGGATTGGTAAGTCAGTTTATGCAGGCTCCAGGGAAACCACATTTGGATGCGGCTAGACGCATACTCAGGTATGTGAAGTCCACATTGCAGTATGGACTATTTTATAAGACTGGGGTTCAGATACAGTTGCATGGATACACTGATGCTGATTGGGCTGGTAGTATTTCTGATAGACGATCTACCAGTGGATATGTGTTATCTTTTGGGAGTGCTGCAGTCACTTGGAGCAGCAAGAAACAGCCTATAGTTGCCTTGTTGAGCATAGAGGCTAAGTACAGGGGTGCTGCAATGGCTGCATGTGAGGTAGCTTGGTTGCATAAGCTACTTTATGATATGCATTAGCCTAGAGATGGGCCAGTTGCCATTTATTGTGACAACATGAGCAGTATACACTTCATGCTAGAACAAAGCACATTGAGGTGCATTATCACTATGTGCGGGAGAGGGTTTTACTAGGTCTTATTGATCTAGTTTATGTCAGCACAGAGGATCAGGTAGCTGACATATTCACGAAGGCATTGGGTGCAAAGAAGCTGCGCAAGTTCAGAGACTTTCTTGGTGTGCAGGAATTGGGATTGAGCTCGAGGGGGAGTGTTGAGATATCAAGCTCCACTCGTAATATGCCAGGGTGACCGTTGTGCATTTATGTCACCGACTTGTTAGCTCTGTAGAGGAGGTTGGTACACCGCCCATGAATAATAGCTGGATGACAACTATCCTTAAGTACTCTAGTTGGTGGCTCAGTTAGTATGCCACCTTAGTTAGTTGAGTTTGGTTTGAGACCCACATATAGGGTTCTTCTATTTCTTTTGTACTAGAGTTCTTTTGGCTTACACAATAGAGAAGAGAAAAACTGTTTTCAGCCTCCACCTTTATGTGTATTCCCCCATTGTGTAAGTGAGAAAGCTACAAGTGAGACTCCTTCCTTCTCTCCCACAATCTTGACAGGAACACTTAGCCACCAACATTTATTTACGCGGAAGATTATTTTAAACCGCTCTTTACGCGTCATGTGCGGTGTCATTAATATTTCGTACAGAAATATTACATTATATTATATTTTAGCACTCAAACTTCCCTCCTCCCCTACCGTTTAGAGTTTTGCTTGTTGTGACAGGTAAAAGGGTAATAATATGTGTATTATTTCGCATAAAATAAGCAGTAAATACTCACAAAAACATATAAATGGGGATAACCTGAGGCAAACCCTCATGCTTTATCCTCATTATATACTCACAAACACATTCATAAATTTCCATAATTTTTCTTGTCTGTTCCCTATTTTCCCCCTTTTAAAGAGCATTTTTTCTCATTTTTTCTTATTTTTCCTTATTTTTTCTTATTTTTTATCAATAAAAATGGAAGAAAATTAGCATTATTTCAGAACTGTGACTCTTGAATCTCTAAACAGCAACCACGTAGATTTTATTAGTGTTTTGTTTCATACTTTTCCAATTTTAAGCCCAAAAAACCCCATTTTTACTCTAAAAACCATGCTTTTCGGTTTTTTTCCATTTATTTCCCACACTTTAAGTGTACATTTTCTGATTCTTTTATTATGAAAGACTAAAACCAACAAGAAACAACATTTTCATCAATTTTCAGCCCATATGAACATTGCTAACCTCATCAAATGCAGAAAAAAAACCATTTTCTTTGTAAAAATATCATTACTGTGTATTTTTTATTATTTCGGGTTTTGAAACTTGATGTGGGTCTGCAAATCAGGGCCCGTTTGATGCTCAGCCCACCTCCACACTGCAATCTTCAGCCCACCCTTGATTGGGAAGCAATCCGGTACCATGGTGGACGAGTATTCATCAACCGGGCTTCATTCTTCTTCACACGTAGGAACTGCCCCTTGTAGGAGAGAGAGGGAGGAGAGAGAAAGACTGAAATCTAATCTCTTCAACTAGGCAACCATTTGAGGAGCGGATTGGAGAGATGGAGGGCGAAGATCAAGAATAGGACAGGCCCAAGATCATGCAACAGGCGGCGAAAAAAATTCCCCCCCCCCCCCCCCAATTCTCATGAAAGGTCATAAACTTTGGCATCTTTTAAGTCCCATTCACACTTCATTTGGACCTTGGCCTCCCAGGTATCCCTTTTTTCGCGTCCAAGACCCGATTTGAAGTCTGAAAAATCCTGGGCATCCGTCTTGAAGTCGTCCACTGCCAAGCATCTCCCAGGGTCTCATCTAACACACCAAATATTTATGAAACTTCATCAACTATCATCAAGTGGGTCTTTTAAGCCTTTTCCGGGCATTGCCAGTTAAAATCGTACTGATTGCCACCGTCGCCTTCGACGAAGTCTATTTTTCCCTTGAAATTTGTAAATTTTGGCTATTTTTAAGCATTCTCGGCATAAAAAATCATCTGTCAACACTTGATATTCTACATACAGATGTTTGGGGGCCTATATAGAACATATCTCTTGGTGGCAGTAAATATTTTGTCACATTTATTAATGGTTGTTCAAGAAAGCTATGGATGTATTTCATGAAGCAAAAAAGTGATGTATTTGAGCACTTCAAAACTTTCAAGGTTGCTATTGAAACAGAAACATGATTGTAAATTAAGTGCTTGATGATTGAGGTCTGATGGAGGGAAGAGTATCTCTCTAATGAGTTTAGTGACTTCTTGAGATATCATGGGATAAAGAGACAATTCACTTGCAAATATACACCACATGAAAATAGGATTGCAAAAAGGAAAAATAGGCATATTGCAAAAGCTGCATGGACATTGATGATTGAAAAGAATTTACCAAAACATTATTGGTTTGAAGCTATTCATATTGTTGTCTATATTATGAACAGAACTGCCACAACTGCAATTCATGGAATGACTCCCAAAGAATGCTCTATAGACAAGAATCTTGATGTGTCACACTTGAAAATATTTGGATGTATTGCGCATGTTCATATGTTAGATGAGCTACAAAAGAAGCTTGATCAAAATGCTAAAAAATGTATTTTCATTGGATATTTTTTAGAGTAAAAAGGGTATTGCTATTATAACCTTATCACAATTGAGTTCAAAGTGAGCAAGGATATTATTTTTTATGAGATAATAAATTGATATATATCTAGTGGTGATGCATTGGAGAGTTTGGATAATGAGCTTGGTATTCCTTTAGTTAAAACACTAGGTGTACAGAGAGCACATGGTAATGTAACATCTCCATTGAGTGATCCAATGGTATGCAAGTCTAGCAAGGTCAAATACCTTATAAAAAGATTTGGTTTTGAAGGTTATACAATCCACCATTATGATTATATGGTAAAGGTGGTTGAGCATGTTGAGCCAACTTGTTTTAAGGATGATGTTAGTCATACTCATTGAGATGTAGTAATGGATGAGAAGATGGCTACATTAGATGCCAACAAGACTTGGGATCTAGTACCATTGCCTAAGGGCAAGAAAGCTATTGGTTGTAAGTGGGTCTATAAAATTAAGCATAATGTAGATGGGTCTATTAGCATGTATAAGGTTATGAAGAAACATTTAGTTGAGTTGCTAGGATGATAACTATTAGATATGTGATTTCTTTGGTAGTAAACAAAGGTTGAAGTTTGTAGTAAATGGATATGAAGAATACCTTGTTTTATGGTGAATAGCAAGAAGAGATATATATGGAGCAACCATTAGGTTATTAGGATTTAGAAAATCCCACATATATGTGCAAGCTAAAGAAGGTGCACTATGGGTTGAAGCAAGCACCTAGATCAAAATTTGACAATATCAAAGAGTATCTTGTCAACATTAGCTTTCATGTTTTTTATGTTGATCACTCACTTTATGTGAGAAAGGATAATGTAGGTTCGGTCATCATAGCCATCTATGTGGATGACTTGATTATTATGGGTGATAGTGAACTATGAAATTATTGAAGTCACGGACATTTTGAGGAAGAAGTTTGAGATGAAGGATTTGGGTGAGCTCAGTTACTTTCTTGGTATTGAGATGATCAAATGTGATGATGGTATATGGCTATCCCAAAGGCAGTATGGATTAGATATGTTGTCCAAGTATAGTATGATAGCATGTGAGACTTTTTTAATGTCGTTGGAGTAAAATATGAAGTTGAATGTTGATATTGGGGATGAGATAAAAGACCCTACTATATTCAAGAGAAAAGTAGGGAGTTTGATTTACATGACTATCACAACACTAGACTTGAGCTATGCTATTGGCCTTATTAGTCAATTTATGCAAATGCCTAGAAAGCCTCATTTGGATGCAATTAGATGCATGTTGAGGTATGTGAATTCCACTTTGCATTATGGACATTTTTATGAGGCGAGTAAGGATATATATACGTTTGGATACATAAATGTAAATTGGACTAGTCACATATCTAATAGAAGATCTACCAATGCAGATTCATATTTTTCCTTAGTATTGCAAAAGCTAGGTGGAGCTATAAAAAATAACTTATATTTGCTTTATTGAGTACAAAGGATGAGTATAGAGGTGCTAATATGGTAGCATGTGAGACACTATGGCTGCAAAAGTCATTGGGTGATTTGGATGTGCATGTAGATGGTCTAGTTGTCATTTGTTGTGACAACATAAGTAGCATACAATTGGCTAGGAACCCTATGTTCCATGCTAGAAAAAAACACATTGTAGTACATTATTACTTTGTGAGAGAGAAGGTACTTGCAAGTAAGATTAACTTGGTATATATCACTACACAAGATCAGATAACTGACCTATTCACAAATACATTGGGTGCAAAGAAGCTTCAAAAGTTTTGAAGCTTACTTGGAATTACAAAGATGTAGTTGAGCTTAAGGGAGAGTGGAGATGGCAAGCTTGATATGTGCAAACATTAATAATGGACCAACTAGTTAGATGGATCTACAGGTCTACACTTAACACATCGATGGTCATTATGACTCTTACATGGCCATTGACTTATCACTTATTATATTTGGTTTGCTATACTTATCTATAGCTAGCATAGTTACAGTGTCAATCAATTAGTATAGTCGTTATGCACTATTTGACTTAGTATGCCACTTTCTTTTATATTGTAGTTTATCTATACTTTGTGTACATTAAAAAGCATGTGAAAGAAGAAGAAGAAATTAGAAAGAAGATGTTTTGGCCTCCATGTCTCTTCATGTGTTCTTGAATGATCTTCCTCTTGTATATATGGTGTGTGTTTTCAATAACTCAAGTAAGTCCCCCCACCATGCGATTCATGGCATCCCTCAACTTCCAAATGAATATTGGTATATCAATTTGATCAAGTCAATGGATAGAGAAATCATATTATCAATATCATTCATATTACTCAATCATACGGGATGCAATGGAGTGTAGAAATCTAATATTCGAGAGGAATTATATTAATGAACATATAGAAGGATTGCTCCACAAAGGCAATCAAAATAAAGTGATGCAACACTTAAAGAGATAGGCAATGAGGGAATCATGGCATAAATCTAATATAGTAATTATACATCCTTAATGTATTGTGGGAATGGAATATGTGTACTTAAACCTCCCTTTTATTTGTCAATTCCATATTCCATAAAGTTATCTTCATATGCCATTGTAAAATCTATCTATACAATTAATTGTATCATGAAGTCTTCTAAAGTTCTTATAAGCTTCATAGATATTAAAACATTTGCAATTATTTGCATCATGGATACCAATTCTTCTCAAGTATAAGCAAACATCACTCAATCTTGGAATACTTTGTTCCTTATCCATAATGGATGAAGGATTCCAAGGATATTCTGTCTCAATATGAGAAATATTCAATTTATACTAGAATATTTCAAACTCTATCTTAGTGAAAAGGTTGTTCTCATAATAGAATACACTATGATATTTCTATGTTAAGGCCCTTGTATTAGAATAAAAATTGATATTCTTGATATTGAAACTTATCTTCATTCTATACCAAGACATCTATGAATGACCATGGTACTATACCACTTGATAGAAGAAATGGAAGAATCTCTTAGACTATTGAGATATTTTCCTCTATCTCAATAAGATCCATCTACAAATACATATGGATGATCATATATCAATCACCCCCTCATTTTTTGACACTTGTTAAAAGAAATTAGGGACATACCCTTAATACAAAGGAACAAGCAAAGATATGAAGCAATAAGAAAGGTAACGAAGAGAAACAACATAATTGGAGGGGAGCCTTGAGCTAGCATAATATAAGAAGGGGCCCTTGGGGGGGTGGGGGGCCTAAAAATTTTAAGTTTCCCCTCCTTGCATTGTGCGGATCTAATTCTAAGCATGGATCCACATAATGCGAGAGGGGACCCTAGGACCACACAATGCAAGGGAGGGGCTTTAAGATTTTCAGGTCACTCCTCCTCATGCTGTGCGGGCCCAACATAAGCATGGACCCATATAGTACAAAAGGGACACTCAAAATTTTTATGTGTCTATGTCCTTGTGTTGTGTATGTCTATTGCCAACACAATGCAAGGAGGAGTTCACCATTGTATTCAAAAAAGACTTATCATCTTGTGCGGGTCACTACCAACCACCTTCTTTATAGATTGGTTTGGCAGTATTCATTTTGAACAATTTTTAACACCCCATGGAGCTTTTTGACCATTCAAGATATACCTACAATTAGGGTTTAAAAATTCTCAAAATGGATAACATAAGACTAAGATATGACAAAGGATCCTAGCTATGAGAATAATATCTCTATTAATGCGCAAACAATAAGCATTGACGTTGAAGAAGAAGCTCAAATCCTCAATCTTCACAACAAATCTTCACTCCTCGCGCTCCTCACTCAAAGTATGAGATCCCACAAATATCAAACATCACTCTGATACAAGTTGAAATTTGGAGCAAGAGAGGAAGCATGAGTAGAAGCAGAAGAGAAGCATGAGCAGAAGTGAGCAAGAAGCCATTGAAAGGTGAAGCCGGAATGAAAGTATGCGCAGAAGCAAGAGCTATAGAGGTTCAAGCAAGAGAGAACAAGATGGTATGTGGGAACTCCAACAATCACAATATATGACATGCCTTCCCTTATTCTAGAATCTATTTTCATGTATAGAAAAAATGAACAAAGTAACAGTGGTGGGTAATCACCAATTGTCGAGTATATGGGCAATAAGTATAAGTAAATGTAGGTGGCTATGCACATGTCGTCTTTAAACCCCAAGATTTTCATTGTAGTATTGGTAGTATTTCAAGGTATTTGAGATAAATATTAAAGTATACTTGCATTGAAATACAATTAGACTAAAATTTTACTTCAAAGGGTTTCAATTTAGGAGGAGAACACTCTAGAACACTAAAATACAATTGGATTGAAATTTATTTAAAAAAAATTATTTAGGAGAAGAACACTCTAGAACACTCATCTAAAAAATAGATACTCAAGCTATTAAGTTGTATAACTGCAACCATGGGACATCAAACAAAAATTCTTATTCTTTCAAGAGTGGGATATACCTCTGGGTCAAATATCATTCACCAAGTTGGCTTGTAAACGATCTTCTCTCTCTCTCTCTCTCTCTCTCTCTCTCTCTGGGACATTGATGGAGAGACCTCAGGTGATCATGATATCTAGATTGATTCGCAGCAAGGAATCAGTCCCACATGACATTGTGCAAGCAGAGCTTGCCACACCGCCCATGCTAGTAGAGGCACTATTTCAGACAGTCTGCTTCCTACATAGATTTCAGGATATGGACAGAGATCGCATTGCATACAGAGCATATATGGCATCTCAGGAGATGGCTCGAGCGGGGGATACCACAACATGGTATGCACAGACTAGAGCTTGGTTTGACAGACATGGGCTGGACATTGATAGACTCCCACCTCTTCTATATGATACTCAGGCTCCCACTTACACCCTCTCTCTCTCTGAGAGGAACAGAGTCATCAGACAAGAGATATGGCATATTTATATACAGAGGACATGGGTCAGCCCTGCACAGCCACTGCCATCGAAGATGGCACATTATTATACACAGTTCTTGAGCATATCAGAGCAGGGATTCATAGAGATTCCGAGATATATGCAGATCTATATGCCACATCGATTGAGAGTTCTTATTGGACAGCTCAGGGTATCATCACATCAGCTTATGATTGAGAGTGGCAGAGCCAGTGGCATCCCACGGGAGGAGAGGATATGCCCCCTTTGCAGATCAGAGGTGGAGAGTGAGGAGCATTTTGTTCTCAGATGCCCGGCATACTCAGAGTTGAGATCTAGATACACATTGAGCAGCTCACTTCAGGGATGTATGACTGATATGGATCAGAGATCATTTAGCCATTTTCTGGGAGAGGCATGGCACATCAGAGAGCAGAGCACACAGCAGGTCCCAGTCAGAGAGGGGCCCACCCAGACAACTATTACACAGTTCTTTCAGATAGACAGAGTGAGAGCTACTGTACCAGTCTCCAGCCAGACCTCCGGGCTCACACTACAGCAGGCTGAGGACCAGCGTACCCGACACCGCACGAGGATCCGTGGGTTTCGGACCCCACAGCCACACCGACAGGAGATCCGGAGGATTCTTGATCTACATCAACAGCAGACTGAGATCCGACGACACTCGACACACTGGATCTCAGACCTCCAGTTTGCTCTTTCTCCACTGCCGATGTACCACATCCTGCATCCAGGAGGGATCACCTGCTATTAGCAACTTCGACGACTGCTACTACATCCCAGGATAGTATATCTCCCTGCATCTGTTACATATACACATCGCACCACTTTATCACAGTCGACAGTTGTTCCCCTATCATAGCCGACATTTGTTCCCCTTTTGTAGCCATTATCTGGAGTACCAGAGCTACATACGCACATACACATACACGACACTTATCACACTCACAGCACCGTACTTTCAGTTTCCAGTTTTTAGCTTTTCATTCAGCACTTTTATTTTGGATAGCTGGACCTCATCAGTTGTATCACAGTTTGTCTCATAGGCCAGTTTTGGTCTTTAGAAGACGTTAATATAACTTTCTTTCTTTCTTTCTTTCTCTCTCAAAAGAAAGAAAGAAAGAAAGCTAGATATTCAAAGGGTATAGTAGATTCACCTATTTACCTTTTTTTATTTTATAGTCCAAAATTATGGAAGACTCATCGATGGTCTCATAATTCAGATGTGTCTCTGTACTCCTTTGCATTTGCAAAATGTGTAGCTCCAATGCTAAGAGAAGAAGAGGATGGAGAAGAGCCTCTCCTAGTGATCCCTCAATCTCTCTCACACACCTTCATCATATACTCCCTCTAACTCAACCTCTTGCCTTTGAGCTATGAATGCAAGAGGGGAGCAAGAGAAGGAAGAAGAGATAAAGATGAGCTTCACCCTTACTAGTCTCTCATACAAGCCCCCACTCTCCTGCCAAGACAAGGGTCCTGAGCAAACATGGTTTGTAGAATAGCTTGATTGTTGCACTAACAGTAGGGAATGGACCACTATTCTAATGCATTGACTATGTAATTAAGAGATCAAGACATAGTCTACATTAGGCTACAAGGATATATAGAGCAAAGGGTCAAAGGATGGATAATCTATGTAAATGGACTCACTGAAATTTAGGGTCTAAAAACAGTCCATGGATTTGCCTAAAGTTACTCTTGAAGTGCTAAAAGAGGCTATCATCTTGAGTGGGTGGGAGGTTAACTGAAATTTTTCTAACTTATATGCTCGTTGAAAGAAGGCACCCACACCTGCATGATAGTGGCATTAGAGCAAGGCTGCAGCAAAATATCAGGGTGCTTTTCATGACACCATTCCACATCCACTAACAACCGGCCCCATAACCACATGACTGTTGCACCACATATTATACTACGGCATCCAAGGCCATGACCAAAAGTCATAGACCTTGGTAGACTTGAGAACAAGGCTATAAAGGATTTATTAGTACCATTGGCTATGTATGAGGTGGAAGCATTCACTTGAAGACAAAACTTCTCAGGAGTTCGCCCATCCTACTATTAAACCCAGTGCAGGACAAGAAAAAAAAAGGACAAGAAAAAATAAAAGCAAAAATAAATCCGAGAAATTTTTGAAATGCGGACCCAATGAAGTCAACAAGAAGGAGAAAAGGCAAAAGGCGCAAAGGCAACCTCAGAAAAATGCTTGATGGTAGAGGGTTGAGCTTGTTTGAGCTCGCATCATGGATCATGGAGCTACAGGAGTGCTTGAGGGAGGAGGCTACTCATTCTCGAACATCAAGGTAAGCTCACTACACTCGTAGGATTGGAGACACATCGGCTAGGTGAGAGATAGCCATTAGAGCTCGCTTGAAACACTTGAAACAATAAGCAGTCCATGAGTCTTAGCGGTTGAGCGTGAGCTCCCACTTCATTTTGGTTCCGTTGCTGGGACCAAGGGATTCAAGCTTGAGCACTTGCACACTTCAAATCAAGCGTCAAAGTAGGGATTCATCCCCGAACAACCAATGCTTGATGTAGGTAGGAGATTTGGGAGTTTAATCATCAAAGCAAGTAAGAATTTTGAGTTTCTAATGATTAGGAAAGTAGGATAAATCATTTCTATACTCGAGCTTTGATTTTGTTGCATTTAAAGTAGGATAGGACCAAGAAATCGAAGTGAATCGCTTTAGGGTTGCTACTGTAAACAGACCCAAAGCAGGGAAAAACAAGGGGAAAAAAGGGATTGAAATCCATTGACAAGGCAAGAGCACAAATGGGGAAACACTTAGACACTAGAATGAGGGTTGAAAACCCATGGAAGAGGGGGTGAATGCTCAGTTTCAGTCTCAGTAGTATGAGTGAGAGAGAGAGAGCTTGAGAGTCCCAAGGCAAAGCACGGATTGATCATCACGTACCGGTGTTTTCCCACCATGTCAGGTATATACAAACCTTGCCCCTAGTCTATTCTTGCATTTTGAAAGTTTTTGTAGCCTAGCATGCCCAAAATCGTTGCCATCAATTTGATTTTTGTCTTGATTGGAACCATGGCCATCGGAATTGGATGTACCTCTGACAGAGTTTGATTCCCAAAATCAGACTCGGACGTCCAATTTTGGGTAATTGGATGGTCCAATTTTGGAAATGGGACCACTCCTCGACCAGACCCAACTAATCAAACATGTGACTCATCCGATTTGGACAATTAGACCAACCAAAATTGGACACATCAGAATTCATTGTGGCGGAAATCAAATTCCAACATAATGTCAAGACCCTAGGTCCCGATCTTGCACCAATTGTGGTAGGTTCAACCATGATGCCATTCATTGCAAGGTACCAAGGAGGCTTCCATACTTGCAACCGTACAGCCAGCCATACCTAGGGAACAGACCACCAAGCTTCTTTGGAAGGGGAGCCCCATTGGCTCTTCTAGCACCTAACGATGTGAAACCGGACATCCCTAGAATGGAGGTTAATCCCATAGGCATCCTTAGGCCATCTGGACCTTTTGTAACCCACCCACTGAGCGATGCTCCAGTCTATTATGTGGAGGAACCAAATGATGAGGAGGCATACCTAAACCCTTACATCTTGTATGATGAAGAGGGAAACCCTATCCTCATGGACTATCAACAACCAGTGCGGCCGCGGTGATGGCGTTAGGAAGAGGTAGAGGTAGGGGCCTAGGAAGGTAGAACCAAGAGACACTTGCAGTCACCTAGGGCAGCACATTTCTTCGCATTGCCCCGAGAAGAGCAAGCCAATAGAGAGAAGACTGACCTTAGATGTCCAAAGTGCAAAATCACCCATCTATTTGACGATTGACCTAGAAGGAAACCATCTTCTAGTTCAGCAATCGTGCTATCAATGCCATTGGGGCTATTTGAAGTTGAAACACTCGACGGAGAGGCTACACCCATCCCATTGCATGTTGCGACCTGAGCATAGATGAAGCAAGCCGGCATATCACTACCAAGGCCTAATAACCTAAACACAACCTTAATAGGAAAAAAGAGCCATAGGCAAAGGAAGAAGAGAATTGAGGCAAAGGTCACACTTAAGATGGAGAGTGCCATGACACTACCCACAGGAAAAAGAGCCACAAATGCAGAGGCATAAACATCCACTCCGTAAAAGACCAATTTTTCATGCAAAATAAAATAGTTGCGGATCGATGAGCTAGAGTTTTTCTAGATGGAGTTTGATGCCAAGAACCCAATGCAAGTCTCGGTTCATTGATCGAAGTCCGTTTGACCCCCCATTTAATCCCGTCAAGGTTTAGTATTACGAAGCAATGATGACCTAGAGTTTTCCTCGATGGAGTTTGATGCCAAGAACCCAACGCAAGTCTCAGTTTGTCGATCAAAGTTCGTTTGACCCCCCATTTAATCCCTACAAGGTTTAATAGTATGAAACACCTATGTGATCTGGGAGCTGAAAAGTATACGATGGTCACCAAATTTATAGATTTCATCGTCATGAAGCTGGGTGTCTAGATAGATCTCGAATTTGAGCTGGTTTGCCCTGCGAAAATGAAAAAAACCACTTTGGCCAAGTATGAACAGACAATATTAGAACTAGCTTTTTTTTAAAAGTTAGAGCTTAAGCTTTCTTAAGCTTGGAATTGAAGAGTCACAACATTTCATGAAACGTGGGGGGAGGGGGGGTTTCGGCACCCCCAAATTTGCCAAATTTTTATGCCTATTTTTAATGTTGATGATTAGAGGCAAGCTGGGCAGCAAGTTCTTTGATTTTCTCACCATCCATCACCATAGAAATAAGCAAAATTAATGCATTCTATGAAAAGATCCTATTTTAGTATTTCTCTCTCCTCTCTCCTCTTTGTATGTTCTCATGGATTAGTGTATAAGAGAAGGAGGTGGGCTAAGACGAAAGATTTCAATCGCGTAATGATGTGGGAGTGCAAAGGGACATAAATCGAGGTTGGATAGATGTCAGCGTGCCATTGAAGAGCATTTGCATGCCTCTAATTTCGAAATACATATGTCATAAGGCACGATTTAATGAGTAAGTCATCGATTTTTTAGTTTTATGATAAATTTTGGTTGGGAATGGTTAGAAATGATTGTATTTGATTACCAATGTTTTGATTTATCAGTCATGTTGAAGAAATCACAAAAAAATCAATCATATAACAATTTTATGCTAAACACACAAAACCCCGATTTAAGAGGAATTATGTGTTTTTTTCTTTGTTTTTGTCATGTGTATGTTGTTCCTATGGGTTGAAATATGATAAGAAAGTCATTCTCAGTAAGATCAATCAATCTAAACTAGTAAATTAGTAAATATCAATAATTTTTATAAATAAATTAAAAATAAAAAATGGATAAAAATAGGATTTTTACATCCAAAAAATAAGAAAAAATAAGTTTTATGTTTGTGAATGTATGGTAGAGCTGAAGCACGAGGTTTAGCCTCAGTTCAGCCCTATTTCTATGTTAAAGTGTGCAGAGTGAGCTCACTCTCAACCGCCAAGACCCACGGACCGCTTATTGTTTCAAGCATTTCAAGGAGCTCTAATGGCTATCAGCAAATGCACCTTCAAACCTACGAGTGTAGTGAGCTTACCTCGATGTCGAAATGAGTTGCCTCTCCTCCCTCGCACACCCTGGTAGCTCCACGATCCTAGATGCTAGCTCAAGCATCCTCAAGCCTTCTCCATCGAGCTCCATCCACCATAGTCACGCGCGCGAGAAAAGAGAAGAGAAGAAAAGTGAAGAAGAGAAGAGGAGATGGTGAAGAGCTTCACCCTCTTGATCCCTCACTCCCACACACTCATTCCCTCACACTCTCACACTCCCTCTCTCAAGGACACACATACAAGCAAGGTGAAGAGAATAAGAGAAGAAGAGAGGACTCTTGTTAGCCACACACCAAAGAATGAGCTTCCATTTACGTTTTGAACTTCATATACAAGTCCTAAAATCCCATGGGCACCCATCCCTTTTTACATGGCCGACCGTTGTAGCAATGTCATTTTTCCTATTTCCCTCTTCTGGCCTCATGTCTTAAGCCCACACCCGTCTATTATTTTACAAATGGCACAGGAGGGAGTCTAGCGCTCTTTTACAAGAGTTTTTTGAGTTTTTTGAGGAACCTTCCATTTAAATTGCGCTTTTTACCTCAACTTAGCTTTAGGGGCCGCCTTTGTGCCTTTGCTATTTTTCTATCCTTTTTTTCCTCTTTGCTTCATATTTCTGCCATCTCGAATTGAGGTTAACAAAGTGGGGTTTTGTCCCTTTTGTAAAAGAAAAATACATAAAAAATATGCCTTAAACCTAGCAACAAATGCATAATCCTAAATGGTAGGGAGAAGGGTGTTGTTGAGTGTTTAAAGTATGCTGAATTCTGATGTTTTTTTATGCATATCATATAGGGTTCATTGCATTCTAAAATTAAAAGGGTCTAGTAGCATGAGAAAGCTCGATACTTAGCCCTAAGCAACGGAGCATCGCGGATTAGAAGAAAAGCATGGAAAGAATTTTTTTCACACTTTCACGATGCTGATTATTCATAAATAAACTTGTTTAAGTATGGTAGTCATACACAATTGCATTGCAGGCACCATATGGTATCATATCCTGGATGCATAGCACCTGTTTATATGAGTGATGACCTAAGTGGAGAGTGCGAGGTACCCTAAGTTGTAGGTTTAGAGATTCCGTTCTTTGGGGAATACTCAGTGAGGATTATTCATTATCTCCTAGATCAATCAATCAAAAGAGTGGAGTTTGTTTCGAATGTGTTCTATGTGTTCACGGCTCATCTTGGGGCCAATCCCTGAGGTGTAGGAGAGCCGTAGTGGAGCCGTGGTGATTAGCCGAGTGGCGCTCACTTTGTATGTGCCTACGTGGTGTATAACACCAATATGTTTAGGGACTCCCTTTAAGGAGTGGGGAAAGATATCCGTTAGACTACAAAATCATACAAATACAAAGTTCTTAGACGCTCCTGGCCACGAGGCCGTGTGGGATTGTTTGAGGTGAGCAGTAGAGGCCGCAAGTGCCATAGAGCCAATGTTGGGCCCATTTTAGGTCCCAACAAGTGGTGCATTTGTCTTAGTCAATAGGTCTTGGTCAATAGGGACTTGCTTGCTAGTGTATGCCAAAAGGCAATGAGATAGATTCAAAAGACTATCAAGCCGAGCTTCAGAAGCAAGAAAGTGTTGAACAACCTAGACAGCGAGCCAAAATTATTGGAAGATATTCTCCACAAAGGAGTGGTCCAATATCCCTACAAGGGAGGAGTCTTAGCAACCCTAGTTTAATACATAGTCCATTAGGAGGGTACTTCCCCCTTCCAGTCAGTTGGTCCACTTCAATAGTTTTGATCGTTCAGACTCCTTTAGTGAATTTGATTGTTACTATGGCACAACCCATTGCAATCCCAGCAAGAACGTTGGACTTGCCAATCTTAGGGTTTCTTCTACCCATTTTTAATAGGTTAGTAGAGGAAGATACATAACTTCATATCAATGAATTCCAAAAGTTAATGCTTAACTGTTGAATTCAAGATGAAGGACACTTGATGATGTTCTTTAATATGACTCTGAAAGGAGGAGCTGCAATATGGTATCACAACCTAGAAGTTGGAACCATAACTATAATTGACTTCTTCTTTGCGACCTTTTGAAGAGAGTTTTCCCTTGAAAGGGGAGGTCAATATTAGCTACATGTTCTCAATGTAACATGTCAAGAGTAAGGGACTAAAACAAATACTACAAAAGGGGAAAGCTATGGGAGAGGAGCTGCCTAATGGCAATGGAGTTAGTCTTATAGAAGTTGTTTGTGTCAATGGCACTAAAGCTTCTAACCTAGGGGTCATTATGAGAGGTCAAAAGGGTAAAGAAACCGATAAAGACAAGGTAAAACCTGTTAAGGAAAACCCTAAGCAAGATGATAAGGGGACGCAAGTCCTTAATCTCGATATAGAAGGTGGACCTCGAAAGGCCATAGATGGTAAAGCTGACTCCAAGAAGGATAAGGAATTGCCAAAGAAGAAGGCAAAAGCCAAGAAAGAGGCACCAAAGCTAGTTCAAAGACCAAAGGAGAGAATGGTCTCGCGACAAAAGCGAGCTCTTGCTAGCCATCATGAATTCAATTTAGCGAGTTTTGTTTACAAAATTAAGCTAGATGTAAGCCTCCTATAGTTGATTAAGTTGTCTCCAGAAGTGCATAAAGAGTTTCAGAAGATTCTTTGCACTAGGTATATCATTGAGCCCTTGGAAATAGCGTGAGTAGAAGATGATTGGTTTGAACATGCTGAAAAGCATTGTCTAAGGTAGCAGTATACATTGATGGAATATTAGTGGGTCATGCTATCGTAGACACGTGATCCTCCATCAACATTGTGAGTTCAGAATTGATAGAGAGGCTGGGAATAGAAATAAAAAAGATGCCTCCACGATTCTTCGAATGGTTGATGAAAATTTAAGACAACCTGAAGGTTGCATTACTAAAGTCCATGTGACCATTTCCAATGTGGAATGCATTCTAGAGTTTAGGGTCATTAGGTTTGCAGGGTGACCTATCTATCAAGTAATGCGAGATAGGACATGAATCTTACAAGCAGACTGTCAGGTTGATATACCCACTGGTTGGTTGATCTTTGACAGAGGTGCCTGACTTGCAGTAGTAGATGCTTATCCTGAATCTCCTCAAAGTGAGAAAGTTCATTTATCCTCATCAGAGTTAGACACATTAGATACTCCATCTACTCTAGTGAGTCATCATCAAGTGAAAAACCCAATGAGGGATCCACTATAGAGGATATCTACCAAGTAACTTTGAATGAGCCAATAGAGACTTAGGAGAGGATAAGAGATATGGATGTAATTGAGCTAGACCTTGGCACGATGAATGATTCATGGCCAATTAAATTAGGGTCCATGCTCAGTTTGGAAGAAAGGAAGGACTATGTGTCCTCGATTCAGCGACATCTTTGCTTGGAGTTATGACCGAGCTGAGAGGCATTCCTCCCAGCCCAGTTATTCATACCATTCCTCTAAAGGAAAGTAGCCACTGTGTGCATCAAAAAGTAAGGCATATGCCTTTTGAATTAAGAGATGGGCTATTTGAAAAATTTACAAAACTACGAAAAGCTAGCCTGATATTTTCAGTTCAACACACAGAGTGGTGCTCACCAATTGTTATCAAGAAGAGTAATAGTAATCAGATTCAGCTCTGCAAAGATTTTAGAGAGCTTAATAAGCAAACGATCAAGGATTATAATCCTTTGCCATTTATTGATCAGTTTTTAGATCAATTAGCAGGTAGGAAAATTTATTCATTTATGGATTGCTTTGCTGAATACAACTAAATGGCTATTGCAGAGGAAAACAAATTGAAAACGACATTTCATTGTCTTTGGTACCTTTTCATATCATGTGATGGCCTTTGAGTTATGCAATGTGCCGGGTTCTTGGCAACGTACAGCTGATAAGACTTTTGGTGACATCTCTCGAGAGGAGTTAAAAGTCTTCATTGATGATCTAGGGGCAACCACCATGAGGAAAAGATAGTTGATAATTTTAAGGAAATGTTTTGAGCATTGTAGCCAGTTCTGCATTGCTCTTAAACCATGGAAGTGTGTCTTTGGGGTGCCCTATGGATTGTGATGGGCCATGTGGCTGGTTTAGCTGGTATTGCGGATCGACCCAGAAAAGATAAAGGTTATAGTTGCTATGAGCCCGCCGTATACTCCCAAAGAGGTACATAGCTTTCTATTATTCGTAGATATTATTAGATATTTATCAATGCACTGGTAGAAAAAGAATTGCCATTGACGAACTTGTTATCCTTTAATTATCTATTTAATTGGAGTGAAGCCTATCAAGTATCCTTTGAGAATGTGAAGCAGGAATTAGCGAAAGCGCCAATCCTAAAAGCACCTAGAAGAGGTGATATTTTCTATATATTTTCAATAGCAACAATGCATAGTATCAACTATTGTTTAGCCCAAATTTGGGAAGAGAAATGTATCATTTAATTGCCTTGGCTAGCAAAAAATTGGGGACATTTAAAGTTAACTATACTTACATGGAGAAATTGTGCCTTGGAATGGTCTTTGCAACAAAGAAATTTTAGCACTATATTCTCTATGAGAAAGTAGTATTTTTTACGAAGGTGGAGGGACCTAGACTGTTGATGAACAAGTTGGCTCCACCTGGCCATTTAGCAAAGTGGTTAATCACTTTGTAGGAGTTTGATTATGAGATTAGGAGTAAGCCACCAAATCTGCAAGGTATTGTGGAATGTCTTATGGATTTAGGGGAGCTAAAGGAAATTTTGGCTGAAGGAAATGACATCGATATGACTTCCATTCCTTCTTGTTATGCAGCTATAACACATTATTTATCTACAGGAGGATTTGGGACTACTCTATCAAAGTCTAAAAAGAGAAAGATTAGGCAATAAGCACTACACTTTTCGAATATAGTGGGTGTCTTGTATCGGAGAGGTGTAGATGACATTTATCGCTGTTATGTAGTACCTGATGAGGTACCATTCATTCTTAAGGAATGCCATGATTTAGCATGTGGAGAAAATTTTGCTAGATGGCTTACTACCCTTGGCTTACTACCTAGAAAGCTCTCCGTGCTGGCTATTGGTAGCTATCAATTTTCCAAGATGCTTTTAGTTATGTTAGGCATTGTGATATCTGGTCAAAGACACGATGCCAAGGAGAATCGTAAATGACCTTTAAACCTTATTTTAGTTACGTTACCCTTTGAAAAATGGGGTATTGATTTTGTGGGACCAATATACCCTTCATTGAATATGCATAAGTAGTATATTATTATAGAAATGGGCTACTTTACAAAGTGGTCTGAAGCTCAAGCAACGGTGAAGGATAATGCTAATGAAATGGATAGTTTCATCTTGAAGCAAAGTGTTTGCCATTTTGGTCCACCTAAGGATATAGTGTCTGATGACACACTGAGAGCGGAGTTTTGATGCCGAGAAGTGCTTAAAAATAGCTAAAAATTACGAATATCAAGGAAAAAATATTCAACGTCGAAGGCGGCGGCTCCAGCTGGGACGATTTTAAGCATCAAGTGCTTTAAAGGCGCCCGAGCGACACTTGTTGATTTTTGATAATTTTTCGGACTACCATGCGGGTTGTTGCTAACCAATGCGGGATGTCAAGCCAGACGCGCAGAAATTTACAGCACTCGATTTGGACACTGGACGGAGAAATGGCCACAAAATGGTCAAGATATGAAAAGGTGGACACTTGGGAGGCCAAAATTGGGCATGCCTTTTGAGTTTGGACCCTCCCTCCCAAAATTTTATGCACCTCTTGATCAAAATATGTGGAAAGAGAAGGAAGAGATGGCGTGATCAAGAAATGGCTGTTCTTGTGTGGATGAAGACAATGAAGAATGGTGGAGGAAAGCTTGTCCGAATGAGATCGGATTGCTTCTGGATGGATGAAGATATGAAGAATGCTGATTTTGAAGAGGCTGGACATTGAATGAGGGCTGACACGCAATCCCATGGCAAAACGGAGATCTCGAGACACAAAGCCTAAGCGGTAATTCAATTTTTATGAAGAAAAAATGAGTTTTTATGCTATTTGGGTGATGAAATATTGTTCCCATGGGCTGATTATGCATTTAATTATTTTTTGCTATGAGTTTGATCAGTTTATGCTCAGAAAATCAGAAAATTATAAGTGTTATGACTGAAATTAATGGTGTAAAACCCGTAAAACACGCGTTTAAGAGGCAAAATGGGGTTTTTTTGCAAAATAAAGGGGAAACATGAGATATAACATCAATAAAACCTGAAATTTTACTGTCAAAAAACCTAAGGGCCACAGCCCACCATCAATTTCAATTTCTATCATTTTTTATTGAAAATAATAGAGGAAAAATGCCAAAAAATGGTGAAAAATGGGTTTTAAATGGGAGAAAATTAGGAAACGATAAAAGAAAAATTCCAGAAAATTATATAAGTGTTTGTGCAATGTATAATGAAGGTAGAGCACAAGGTTAGCCTTGGTTTACCCTCATTTCTATGTTTTTGTCCGTATCTATTGCTTTCTCTACAAAAAAATACACATAAAATGACTCTTACACCTATCAACGATTGCAAAACATTAAACGGTAGGGTGAGAGGGGAGTTTGAGCGTCAAAGTACAATCCTAAATCTGATTTATGTATTGCATCATGGCTATAGGACGTTATTTTAAAATAAAGAAAAAGGCAGCATGAGCGTAAGGCTCGGTGTCTCTCCTCGTTTCAATACATAAACGTTAGCATGGAAATCATGAAAAGATTGGTTTCGCATGATACACAATGCTGATTTTCTATTGGTTGTGCACTAAACCATTCACATTATGCACTATGCATGGTTCATGGTATCGAAGGAACATCTCCTGGACTGCATAGCAATTGTTTTCTTAGGAGTTTGACCCACGATTGAGAGTGTGAGGTTATCGCTTGCCGTAGGGTAGAGGGTCGGTTTCCTAAGGGACTGTGAAGTGAGGAAGCATGGTATATCTCCTGGAAATATGAGAAATATAAAAGAGAGGAGTTTGTGCTCGTTTGTGTTATATGTTTTGCAGCACATTAAAGGGCCAATCCCTAAGATGTAGGAGAGCTGCAGTGGGGCTCCGACTATTAGTCGGTGGAGTGCCTTCTATATGTGTGTGATCATGGCATTGCCAATGTATAAGGGTTCTCCCTCTGAGGAGTTTAAGGGAAACGTTGGACTATAAACTATAAACGTAAGAATTAAGCTTTAGGGCAGTGTGTCCCTTTGTGAGAAATGCGGGATCTAGAGCATGGCAAAAACGGAAGCTATGGAGGATGAAGAAATAAGTGTAGACTCATGATGGAAAGGACATTGTTTGTTACACAAGTGAATTAGGTTCCAAGATTGAGACTTGGACTCATAAACACAATCTTGTGTATGTGGACAATGACATTGACACTTTACTGAAATGAAAAGAGTACTATCATTGCATTAAGAAAGGAAGCAAGTACAATGCTTTATAGGAAAGTAGGAAACTGTAGTAGGCACCATTGTTTATATGGGATAAGTTAGCCTGCATGTCCTTGACCCTGAGACTCCATACAAAGAGGCTGTTTGAGTGTGATTGCTGATTCTCAACACCCCTCCTCAATCACAACTAGGAAAGGCACAAAGTGTGTAGAGGCTGTAATGAGAACCACCTGCAAAGTGTGGGCATACCACAGACATGGAAAAACACCAGAGGCTGTTGCAGAAAAAGCTAAGTGTGGGTACCATAAACATGGTGGACATCCAGAGGCTGTAACAGGGGCCTCACAAAGTGTACAGGGACTGTAATGCCAAGTTACATAAGGAGTTTACAAAGCTTATGGCAGGAAGCATTAGGGCAAGGAAAATACAAGGCTATTAAAACAGTCTATCAGAATTATGAGAGTACAAGGACTGATGAGTCTTGTCCTTCCGATCCTGGTGGTCTTCATCTTCATCTTCTTCTTCCTTTGCTCCATTTTCTTCTTCTTCTTTGACTGCGACTAGATAGGCCTTTTGGGATCTCTTTCTTGCGTGGCAGAACTTCTCGATGTGTCCGGTCCTTTTGCAGAAGTCACAAAAGAGCTGATCCTTCTTGCCTTTGTACCTGTTGCCAACATATAATGCATGCTCATGTCTAGAGGTACTTGGTTCTTCTTTGGTTTTTAGCTTCTTTTCTTCTTCTAATAGTGATGCTTGGATATCAACAAGTTCAGGATTTGGCATGTTGATTAAAGTTGTTGATACATTATTATATTCAGGAGGCAAGCTCTTAAGTAGAACACCGATACAAACATCTTCATCCATTTTAATGTTGATTCCTGCAAGTTGGGTTAGGAGTCCTTCCATGTAATTAAGATGTGTGGCAAGTGATGTGCTGGACTTCATTTCAAGCCTGAAGAACTCAATCAGGAGACCATACTTTGATGATTTAGATTGTGCACCGAACAGGGTGTCAAGTCTTTTCCATGTATCCTGTGAGGTCTCACAGTTATCCACATGATGAATATAACTGTCGTCTAGCTCCAGTTTAATAATGGCATGAGCTCTGTCATCATTCTTTTGCCAAGTAGTTGCAAGGTCCGCGTCCCGAGGTTTCTTCTCTTTGCCATTTGTGATGGCCCAGAGACCCTTCTTCATCAGGATGAGCTTGATGCGGGTTTGCCAAGTGTGGAATCCGACTCCTTTGAATCGAGCATTTGGAGAGTCTTTGCCCATGTTAGATTTACGGGAACAGTAGCAAATCAACTTCAAAATTTATTAGATTTGAGCAACAGAAGAATTGATTGAGAGACACAAGTGCTAAAAAGCACTAACTGAGTGTCAATGAATACCAAATCTGCAAAAGTCTTTTACTCCAAGTGATCTTCCCCTTCTTGATTTGATGCTGATGCCTTTAGATCTGAGTGACAGTACTTTAATGAACTTCAGAGAGTATTGCTCAGTGATTAAAATCACTGTTGATAACTTCAGTGAGAGAAACAGTGAAAAATGTCAAGATTTTGAAGCTTTTGGCTATGGTGGAATTAGGGTTTCTGAGACAGGGGCCTGGTTTTTTCAACATTACAGGAGCTATACTTGATCATTTTAAAAAAATTTTACATGCCTAGGAAGCTGACTTCATGGGCTATCAAAGCCCCATGGAAATCGTGTAGATCGCGGACAGCACGGCGCACGCAGGGAGCTCGAACAGACACGGGGCAGATCTGGACAGCGACAACGAATTTTTGCAATGTTGGAGCTGTAGATCACCAATGTTGGTGTTTAAAGTGACAGGAAGCTGCGCCCTGAGCCAAGGAACATTTCTCCAGAAGAAATCATGTTGAAATTCTGCCTGTGGAGGGAGATCAAGAAGCTCCAAGTGAGCTGGGTCCTGTTGGCTATGGAGGACACCCACAGCAGAAGCAGAGAAGATTGACAATGCTGAACTCCAAGGTGTATAATGCTTAGGTGTGAGGTGCCAAGGAGGAGGTCTTTATGTTGGGGAAGATTCCCCCAGAAGGAATCGTGAAGAGATATGGTCTCTATGAGGAGATATAAGTGTTCAAAGCAGGGTATGTGCTGTGTAGCTATGGCTGCCAAGCATGGCAGTGAGAAGAAAGAGTAGGAGATGAGGTCCTAGACTTGGCTTGAGCTGGACTAAGCTCAAGCTGAGCTAGATGAGAGTGAACTGGAGTTGGAGGAGCAGTGCCATGCCCGTCTGAGCTCTGATACCATGTGAGAAATGCGGGATCTAGAGCATGGCAAAAACGGAAGCTATGGAGGATGAAGAAATAAGTGTAGACTCATGATGGAAATGACACTGTTCGTTACACAAGTGAATTAGGTTCCAAGATTGAGACTTGGACTCATAAACACAATCTTGTGTATGTGGACAGTGACATTGACACTTTACTGAAATGAAAAGAGTACTATCATTGCATTAAGAAAGGAAGCAAGTACAATGCTTTATAGGAAAGTAGGAAACTGTAGTAGGCACCATTGTGCATATGGGATAAGTTAGCCTGCATGTCCTTGACCCTGAGACTCCATACAAAGAGGCTGTTTGAGTGTGATTGCTGATTCTCAACACCCTTAGCATTAGATTGACGCTCCTGGTCCGCGAGGCCGTGAGGGTGTTTGTGTATCATGAGCATGAGGTCCGGCTAGTGCTATAGCCAGTGTTGGCCCATTTTAGGTCCCATCAGTGGTGCGTTTGCCGAGAGCTGCCAATAAGTGGTGGTCTTCGAATCTTGGTCTCATAAGGGATCTGTTAGCTTTATTCTATTGGTCAATAGCCGCCTTGAAGCAGTGGATATCAAGTTAGTCTGATAAAAACCTTGGTCATCAGTATGACGGTCAATCCAAGAAATCCCCAACACCCAAAGGATACTTTGTCTATCTTGAACAGTCTAGTGGGATCTTTGACACGTCGGGTGATTGACTATTTTACCCTTTGCCCTAAAAGTTATACCATGCTTGAGTTTGGGTCACTATGGGAAAACACCCATGAAGCTACCTCTAAGATTAATAGCCCATGGAGATTAGAGAAAAGGGAAAGTGAAAGTAGTGCTAATATGACACAGTCATCTATGATCATTCATGATGATAATGTCATAGAAAAGACTCTGACAATGATGGTTAATATACACATAGGAGGACATGATGATTATGATCTAAAGATACATCCGATGCTAGTGCCCGATGCAGTTGGGTACCGTAGTGTGATTGCCAAGATCCATAAAGCATTGGATGATGTCCATGTGTGTGGAAAACCATTGTTAGTAAGGAAGATCTCATTAGGACCTATCCTAAGTTCTAGCAAAGTGGTGGTAGATGAGAATAGGCTTACTAGAACATCACTAGCAGATGATGGGATAGATTCCCTATTGCATAGTGTTGGACTCCCTAAATCACTTTGTGAGTTGGCGGAAAGGGAAGTTCATGGAATTAGTGACTCTTCCACACCAGTAAAGGTGGAAATGGAAGAGATTAAAGACCCTAACACACTGGTATTAGATCAAGAGGAATACGAAGATTTTAATGACATAGTCTTGATCCCAAAAGGGAGGACTAAATGCCCTCCTCTTTATAGGGATCTCCCAGTGTTTTATGGGTTGCCAAACGAGGATCCAATGATTCATTTAAGAGAATATGACCTAACTTGTATTGCAAGTGGGTTTGACGATATACATCGGATGCTCGTATTCCCAAGTACCCTAAAGGGAGAGGCAAGGAAATGGTATTGGAGCCTCCCAAGAGGGTCAATCAAATCATTTGAGGAGTCTTGTGATAGATTTCTAGATGAGTATGAAAAGAAGCTCCCTATGATTCAGGTCTTAGGGCACCTTATGCAGTTTAGATAGGAGTCTTATCTTTCTGTTAAAGAGTATGCTAGAGCCTTTGATAGTACTCTTAGGCTTTGGCCAAGAAGAGCCAATGCACTATCGGATGATGTGCTATGTGAGCTCTTTCTGAATGGCTTAGAGATTAATATGCAAATCCAAGTGGAACTGCAGAATCCTAAGTCGTTAAGGTAAGAAAAAATGCATGCCATTGATTATGAGGGTCATATTCAGAGATGTTGGGAAAACTTTTGGAGTTTTCCCCGCTCAGTAAAAGTGCATCCTAGCTTCCAATCATTTCTACAAGAAGACAGCTCACTTGTTGATACCAAGGTAGCCTATGAGGGGAACCTTGGTGGCCAAAATCTCAAAGCAGAAAAGGGCAAGTCTATGAGTAGTAATGACATGCCTCTCAGTGAATAGGTGCCAAGCCATGTAAGTCCCATTAGGGCTTGCAACACTTCCACGAGAGGTAGTTGTGATGGAAATATGGATAGAACCAATGAACCTGTGAGTGTTGATAAGCATTCTGTGTGTAATTTTGTTGCTAGTAAGGCTCTTGAGAGACCTTTGGTATTGGAATCATGCTTTCGGGTGGATGTTGTTCCCTTCAGTGAAAGCATGGTTCTTATGGGGAAAAATTTGCAGTATGGACGTAAACAAGTAAAGGCATCTTTTGTAAGGAGGATGAAAAATGCTAAAAGTTCACCTATGCTTCACAAAGGTCATAAGGATGTGAGGCCCTTTGGCCATAGGGATAAGTTTACATTGAGTTCGTTAGACCAGTGCAGCAAATTGAGGGAGTGCAAGAATATTAAGGGAAATGTGAGATGGGTTTGGAGACCCAAAATCTCCAAAAGTATGGCAGGAGTGTCGGATGCAAGGCCAAGGATCCCATCTGGATATATTCTGTTGAACCCCCAAGAGGATAAGACTGGATATACATCTGACAATATACACTGCCTTGGGATACACCCATGTGATGTGCCTAGGCTTGAAGCTCTACCTAGTTTGGGTCGCAGCACTGATTTATGTGAAAACCCAAATAGGGGAGGTTCGAATAAGTACAAAGCTATGATTCTTTCTGCCAAAGGAGCCACTCAGCCGCTTGAACGACCAGTTTATTCGGCTGACAATAAATGTGGGACATGCGAGCCCATGGAGGCCGTTCATTCAGCTCATAGTGCCTAAGAAGGGATCGGCCTTATTGATGAGTTATTTGTGGAAAGGCTTGGACTTGTATCTCTTTAAAAAAAAAAAAAACCTAAGATAAAAAAATACAAGATCAAGCTTTTAGCTAACTTGCATGAGTAGCATGGAGTTAGTCGACCTATGATATGCTATCCTTGGCACCTTGGGTAGTTTGATAGGGTGTGATGTATATGCCAAGGATATCAGTATTACGTGGACTAAAATGACCTATCTAGTTTTAAGCTAGGAAGGCTAGCTGCTTTGGATATTACATCCAGATTTTGTTAGGCGAAGAGGGCCAATTGTCTGTTTAGTGCAGGTGTAGTTAATGGTTTCTTGTTTGAGTTCTGTGCTAGATAGGTTCGGAAGAAGAGCTTGGCAAGAGCCTTTTGCTACGTGGAAGCTTCTTGTGGCCCTATCCAGGTGATATCTCTCCTTTATGAGTACTGTGGTGTTTATGCTATATGTGTTTGTGTACTTGTTAAGGGGATTTTCTTTTCTTGTTGGGGACTGGCGTCCAAGGCATGAAGCCCAGGTTTAGGTTCAGTATGTCTGAGGGAGGCCTGAGTAGTCGTTGCCTCCTGTAAAGACATTGTCAAGCATCAGAAGACCTGTTTTAGAAGGGAGTTCTAGTGACCCTGTTCTCCTTGGGTCACTACGCTCAACTCCCTGAATATAAATTAGGTCAACTAGAAGAGAGGCCTGCAGAAGGAAAATAAAGATGATAAAGGGGGAAAAACCCTGAATATCTAACAAGATAATAAATATAAATACAAAGGTGTGTAAAAAGGGATTCTAACCCCTGCCAAAGAAGAAAAGAACAAAATGAAAATGTGTATGCAGTTGATCATTGCCTAGCGAAGGCCTGGTAGGTTCCTAGGGACGCGTTAGACCCGGGGCCGATGCCTTGTCTTCCTAGGGGTGGCCTCATGCTGGAAAAAGAAAAAATGAAGGAAGGTTGGAGAGAAAATAAAAGTGAGCGTCAAAAAAGGATTAAGTGTCGCCTTGCGAGGGCTTGGTAGGTTCTTGGGTACCGAGACAGGTCCTAAGGCCGATGCCCTGTTCTCCTTGGGTCACTACGCTCAACTCCCTTCTTTTTACATGCCCAAGTATAGGAAATAAAAACCCTAAAAGAAGGAATGTGCTGAAAGAAAATACTTCTTCATCAGGCTATAGGAGTCCTCGCCTAGTAGGAGCTCCCGGTTGTGTTGTCCTTAGTTAGGTAGGTAGTTCAGACCACCACTTAGGGCAACCTCTTTGATAGTTCTTTTTAGTTTGGCTGTGTTGGAGCAGTTGGTTAGTGACTAGCTTCAAACCTTTTATTAGATTATGCTAGGCCTACTCCTTGTGGATGTCATGCCTTGGTTTTGTCAGGGAGTAGGATGAGCATTGTGCTGTGTTTAGTATGTATCTATTTTATATCAACTTGATGCTTCCTTTGGTTGTTTTGTGCAGATCTACTGTGGGATTCGACGGGCTGAGTCGCCCTATCCCGTGGTTGCCAACGAGAGCGTATTTTTTATGCCGAGAAGTGCTTAAAAATAGCTAAAAATTACGAATATCAAGGAAAAAATATTCAACGTCGAAGGCGGCGGCTCCAGCTGGGACGATTTTAAGCGTCAAGTGCTTTAAAGGCGCCCGAGCGACACTTGTTGATTTTTGATAATTTTTCAGACTACAATGCGGGTTGTCAAGATTTGCTAACCAATGCGGGATGTCAAGCCGGACGCGCATAAATTTACAGCACTCGATTTGGACACTGGATGGGGAAATGGCCACAAAATGGTCAAGATATGAAAAGGTGGACACTTGGGAGGCCAAAATTGGGCATGCCTTTTGAGTTTGGACCCTCCCTCCCAAAATTTTATGCACCTCTTGATCAAAAAATGTGGAAAGAGAAGGAAGAGATGGTGTGATCAAGAAATGGCACATTTTTCGCTCTCTCTCCTCTCTCATCATGATTGTGGGCTGTGAGTATCCCATGGAATAGACATTGGGGCTGATCTTCTCCTTCTTGGCCGATCTTATCGCTGCCCTTCGCCCGTAAAATGGTGGACTGAATGAAGAGAGCCAATTCTAGTCTTTCTCTCTCCTCCCTCTCTCTCCCTTAAGGGGCTGTTCTTGTGTGGATGAAGACAATGAAGAATGGTGGAGGAAAGCTTGTCAGGATGAGATCGGATTGCTTCTGGATGGATGAAGATATGAAGAATGCTGATTTTGAAGAGGCTGGACATTGAATGAGGGCTAACACGCAATCCTATGGCAAAACGGAGATCCCGAGACACAAAGCCTAAGCGGTAATTCAATTTTTATGAAGAAAAAATGAGTTTTTATGCTATTTGGGTGATGAAATATTGTTCCCATGGGCTGATTATGCATTTTATTGTTGTTTGCTATGAGTTTGATCAGTTTATGCTCAGAAAATCAAAAAATTATAAGTTGACTAAAATTAATGGTGTAAAACCCGTAAAACACGCGTTTAAGAGGCAAAATGGGGGTTTTTTGCAAAATAAAGGGGAAACATGAGATATAACATCAATAAAACCTGAAATTTTGCTGTCAAAAAACCTAAGGGCCACAGCCCACCATCAATTTCAATTTCTATCATTTTTATTGAAAATAATAGAGGAAAAATGCCAAAAAATGGTGAAAAATGGGTTTTAAATGGGAGAAAATTAGAAAATGATAAAAGAAAAATTCCAGAAAATTACATGTGTTTGTGCAATGTATAATGAAGATACAGCACGAGGTTAGCCTCGGTTTACCCTCATTTCTATGTTTTTGTCCGTATCTATTACTTTCTCTACAAAGAAATACAAATAAAATGACTCTTACACCTATCAACGATTGCAAAACATTAAACAGTAGGGTGAGAGGGGAGTTTGAGCGTCAAAGTACAATCCTAAATCTGATTTATGTGTTGCATCATGGCTATAGGACGTTGTTTTAAAATTAAAAAAAAGGCAGCATGAGTGTAAGGCTCGGTGTCTCTCCTCGTCTCAATACATAAACGTTAGCATGGAAATCATGAAAAGATTGGTTTCGCACGATACACAATGCTGATTTTCTATTGGTTGTGCACTAAACCATTCACATTATGCACTATGTATGGTTCATGGTATCGAAGGAACATCTCCTGGACTGCATAGCAATTGTTTTCTTAGGAGTTTGACCCACGATTGAGAGTGTGATGTTATCCCTTGCCGTAGGGTAGAGGGTCGGTTTCCTAAGGGACTGTGAAGTGAGGAAGCATGGTATATCTCCTGGAAATACGAGAAATATAAAAGAGAGGAGTTTATGCTCGTTTGTGTTATATGTTTTGCAGCGCATCAAAGCGCCAACCCCTAAGATGTAGGAGAGCTGCAGTGGGGCTCCGACTATTAGTCGGTGGAGTGCCTCCTATATGTGTGTGATCATGGCATTGCCAATGTATAAGGGTTCTCCCTCTGAGGATTTTAAGGGAAACGTTGGACTATAAACTATAAACGCAGGAATTAAGCTTTAGGGAAGTGTGTCCCTTAGCATTAGATTGACGCTCCTTGTCCGGGAGGCCGTGAGGGTGTTTGTGTGTCATGAGCATGAGGTCTGGCTAGTGCTATAGCCAGTGTCGGCCCATTTTAGGTACCATCACACACTTCTTGAATAAGGTTATCATAGCCTCAATGGAAGAATTGAAAATTAAACACAATAAAACTATCCCGTATAATCCTCAAAGAAATGGCCAAGTTGAGAGTACAAATAAATAACTTGTTGGAATCTTATCCAAGATAGTATCTGAAAGTAAGCATGATTGGGATAAGAAATTATATGTGGCAGTGTGGGCTTATAACATGAAATTCAAGAGAGCCACATGCAACACCTCGTTCAGGTTGGTATATGGGGAAGATTGCATTTTTCCATTGGAAATAGAGCTGCCCACTATATGTTTCACTCTCAATCATTCGTTGGGATAGACATAAGTGTTACAAGAAAGATATACTTCTCTTGCACATCTTGATGAGATTTAGTTTGTAGGATTTATTACATCAAGAAGTGGGGAAGAAGAGAATTAAAGCCTTTCATGATCGTCAGACTAAGAAGTTTAAATTTGTGAAGGGTCAGTTGGTGTTGTATTATGATGCTCATCGTGAGCTATTTCTTGGTAAGTTGAAACCTAAATGGGATAGGCCATACAAAATTGTACGCTTAGGAAATAATGGCTCCACATCCCTTTTAGAAATTTTGTAGGGGATAGAGTTTAAAACTAAAGTTAACTTTAATAAGTTGAAGCCCTACTACGTGTAAGGGCTAACGTTGGGCTTGGTGCCTGTGCAAGTCCTTCAAGATTCAGCTTTAATTTGCAATAGGTACCAAGATGATCGGATGGGACGAATCATTCCCTATCTTGATCATCCGTATCTAGAGCAATGTTACAACCAAGATCGAGTATTTTGGTGGAGTAAAAGTTATCAGGCTATTGAGTGGCAAGACAGATCTTTTACGTGGGAGATTAAGGTCTACTGCCACCATTGTCATAGAATTCTAACTAGCATTCCTATCGAGTTTAGCGACGAAGGAGGGTTGTACCTGTTATACATCCTCTCTCTTAGCTTGATTTTGATTATCATAAGTACGAGTGAGCTAATTAATATGACATGGCCTATCATTAAAGAATGGGTCTACACTTTGTATTTTGACGGAGCTTCTAGAGGGCTTGTTAAACATGCAAGCATTGGTGTGGTCATTAAAGACCCCCGATGTAGGGTTTTCATGAAGATGGGAGTCTATTTAGGACCCTCTTTTACTAGTAATAATATGGCAGAATACAAGGCCTTGATCATGGGGCTAAATGTAGCCCGATGTGGTGGTATTCGATGATTATTGGTGAAAGGTGAATCACAATTAGTAATCAATCAACTAAATGGGACTTGTAGTGTGCGGGATCCCATCCTATGGATGTACCGTCGTGTAGCCTTAGATATGTTGCATATTTTTGAGATGGTGACCTGTGAGCTAGTAGTTCCTCGATAGTGGAATCGCTTTGCAGATTCCTTGGCCAGCTATGCTCTTGTTGAAGATGTCTTTTTCAATTGTGGTCTAGGGGAGCTCTTACAATTACCTTCTAGAATTAGCCCTGGACTACTTTGGGGTCTTCTTGCTGACACATCCTATTTTGGCCACCAATAGTTAGTTTGGGTTATGAGTCAGGTAGCAATTGAGCACCTTTCTACTCTGTCATGGATGCATAGTATTATTAATTGTCATATGTGTCAAACACACCTTGCTATTATGCAGGTGTGATGCACTTAGTGTAGGGCTTGAGGAGCCCTTACGGGCTTATGCTTTAGTAGAGTTATGTCACAACCAAGGGTTTGTTTCAGCAATATGCTATTGAATGATAGTGATGTGGATTATCTTGTTAGGCCAAGAGGGCCATTTCTATTAGGTTCTAATGTTTTATTTCATAAGGCCAAGAGGGTCATTTTGTTGGTTGTGAAATGTTATATTTCTTTAGGTCAAGAGGGCCATATGTCTGTTTGGTGCAGGTGCATTTAATGGTTTTTGGTTTTAGTGATTGCATCAGATAGGTTTGAAGAAGTTCCTAGAGGGAGCCTTTGTTGTGCAGGAGCTTCTTGTGGCCATTCTAGGTGGTTTCATCGCCTTTTCGATTTTTTCCCTTAACTTGGTTGAGTAGGCACTTGTTTTAGGAGCCCCTATAGTGTGAGGCAATTAGAGAAGTCTGCTGAAATAAAAAGAAGAGGAAAATCTGAATATACTTGAAAGATAAAATAATAGAAATGTGTGTAAAAAGGGGTTCTAAACCCTAAAATTTAAAAAAAAGAAACAAAAGAAAATTCCTTAGAGCAATTGATTATTGCCTTTGTGAAGGCCTAGTATGTTCCCGAGGGGATGAGTCAGACCTAGGGCCCAATGCCTTGTCTTCCTCGGGGTAGCAACTAGCCAAAATAAAGGAATAAGGAAGGCTAGAGCAAAAATAAAAGTGAGCCAAAAAGAAAAGGATTAAGTGTCGCCTTGCGAGAGCTTGGTAGGTTCTTGGGTGTCCAGTCAAGACCTAAGGCCGATGCCCTGTTCTCCTTGGGTCACTCTATGCTCAGCTCCCTCCTTTTTACATGCTGGAGTATCGAAACCTTAAAAGAAAAATGTATTAAATGAAAATCTATGATAACCAGGCCATAGGAGTCCTCGTCTAGTAGGAGTTCTTGATCTAGTTGTCCTAAGTTAGGAGGTAGTTCAAGCTACCACTAGGATGACCTCTTTGAGGGTTCTTTTCGTCAGTCTGTGTCAGAGCACTTGGTTAGCAACTTACTATGGATTTCTGTCAGCTTGTGCTAAGCCTATCCCTTGAGGATTTTCATGCCTTGATTTTTTCACGGGGTAGGGTGAGAGCTGTTCTTGAGCTTTGCTGAGTATATTTTTTGTGGCAGATTGATGCTTTTTATAGTTGTTTTTTGTGCATATCAATTCATGGGATTCAATGGACTGAGTCGCCCTATCCCGTGGTCGCTAATGAGAGATTGATTTTAGAGCCCTATTTTGAAGTAAAAAAGAGCCCGAGAAGGCCTAAAAGGTCAATTTTTCATGCAAAATGAAATGGCTACGGGTCGATGAGCTAGAGTTTTCCTAGATGGAGTTCGATGCCAAGAACCCAAGGCAAGTCTCGGTTTGTCGATCGGAGTCCATTTGACCCACCATTTAATCCCGCAAGGTTTGGCATTATGAAGGAGCTATGTGATCTAGGAGCCGAAAAGTGCACGACAATGTCCAGGTTTATAGATTTCAACATCACGGCCATCCAGATGGATCTTGAATTCGAGGTCGTTTGCCCCGCCAAAACGGAAAAAACCACTTTGGCTAAGTATGAACACAAAAGATTGGAACCATGTTTGTTAAAAAGTTAGAGCTTAAGCTTGTCTAACCTTAAAATTGAAGAGTCACAACATTTCATGAAACATGGGGGGGTTTCGACGCCCCCAAATTTGCCAAATTTTTATGATTTTATTATTATTAATAATCGAAGGCAAGCTTGGGTAGCAAGTTCTTTGATTTCTTCGCCATCCATTATCGGCGCAAAAATGAGTAGAATTGATACATCTATGAAGAGATTTTATTTTAGTCTTTATCTCTTCTCTCTCCTCTCTCCTCTTGTTGTATGTTCTCATGGATTAGTATATGAGAGAAGGGGGTGGGCTAAGACGAAAGATTTCAATCGTGCAATGATGCCAGAGTGCAAAGCCTCATAAATTGAGGTTGGATGGATCATTATCGGTCGTTGAAGGGGTTTGTAGGCCTCCAATTTCAAAATATGTACATCATAAAGCATGATTTTATGAGTAAGTCATCTATTTCATCATTTTATGATAAATTTTGGTTGGGAATGGTGGAAGATGATTGTATTTGATTGCCAATGTTTTGATTTATCAGTCATGTTGAAGAAATCACAAAAAAATCAGTCGTCTAGTAATTTTATGCTAAACACGCAAAGCCCAAGACTATGCGGTTTAAGGAAAATTACGCATTTTTTTGGGCTTTTGTCATGTGTATGCTGTTCCTATGGATTGAAATATAATAAGAAAATCATTCTTAATAATATCAATCAATCTAAATTGGTAAATCAGTAAATATCAGTAAATTTTCATAAATAAAAAATAAGAAAAACATTTAGGTTTATTTATTTTTTAAAAAAAGGAAAAATAAGATTTATATTTATGAATGTATGGTAGAGCTGAAGCATGAGTTTTAGCTTCAATTCAGTCCTATCTCTATGTTAAAGTGGGGTTTTGTCGTTTTTGTCATTTTGGTAAAAGAAAAATACATGAAAATACGCCTTAAACCTACCAATGAATGCATAACTCTAAATGGTAGGGAGAAGGGGGTTGTTGAGTGTTTAAAGTATGCTTAATTATGATGTTTTATGATGATGTCATATAGGGTTCGTTGTTTTCTAAAATTAAAAGGGTCTAGTTGTTGAGATATCGAGCTCCACTCGTGATACGCCAGGGTGACCGTTGTGTATTTATATCACCGACTTGTCAGTTTTGCAGATGCGGTTGGTACACCACCCATGAATAATAGCTAGATGACAGCTATCCTTATCTACTCTAGTTCGTGGCTTAGTTAGTATGCCACCTTAGTTAGTTGTCTTTGGTTTGAGACCCATATATAGGGTTCTTCTATTTCTTTGTATGAGACTTCTTTTTGGCTTACACAACTAAGAAGAGGAAAACTGTTTTCAGCCTCCACCTTTGTGTGTATTCCCCCATTGTGCAAGCAAGAAAGCTTCAAGTGAGACTCCTTCCTTCTCTCCCACAATCTTGACATGGTATCAGAGCCTTGTTCGTGGTAAGGAGCTCAAGAAAGCAAGCCAAGCTCGTGCTGTTCTGGTAAGAGGAGCAGTGTTGCTTTCATTTTCTGTTTTGGGAGCAGATCTTTGCAGGCAGCACAGCCGAAAATTGCAAGAGTGCATTGTCTCAGGTTGAGACGCCCTTCGCGGTGAAGCAAGCCGGAAATTGCAAGAGTGCATTGTCTCAGGTTGAGACCCTGTTTTTTTTATTTGAGGCCATTTCGGGGCCTTTTTTGGAGGCGGAAGTTTTCTACACGCAGTCAGGAAAAAGCCCTGTTTTATGCTGTGCGACCCTGTTCTACAGGTCGGTGAAAAGTTACCACACATATTGCATCGTATGCTCGTGTGCAGATACATTGGGAGTTACAGAATCATCCTTGGTTCCTGTATATGCAAAATCATCACTAGGAAGTGACTATGTGATCAAATACCACTTTCGCCAGTTTTGCAGATTTGCCCTTGTGAGGCTAAAGCTATGTTTTTTGCAGTAACATAATTTTTTGCAGCTGTAATGGCGTCTGATTCTCTTTCACAGATTGTCATGAAAAGCTTGACAAGAATAACTTCCAAGCATGGAAGTTTAGAATGACGAATTTCCTTATGGGAAAAGGATATTGGGAATTTGTTGCAGGAAATGAAGAAGAACCTGTTCTTCCTGATGTTCCCAATCAACAGCAAATGCAGGCATTTAAGGCATGGCATGAGAGAGCCAGGAAAGTTATGTACTGGCTATCTATCAGCATTTCAGACTCTATGATTGTGCATATTCAAGATGCAAGTACGCCAAAGGAGGCATGGGATACTTTGTCAAAAATGTATAGCACAAATACGCAAGCCAGGAAAATGCAGCTCAAGCAAGAGCTGCACAATGTTCAAAGAGAAGGTATGAGCATCAATGACTACCACATGAAGGTGAAGAAGATTGCAGATGCACTTGCTTCCATTGGGTCGCCAGTGGAAGATGATGATTTAGTTTCTGTGACCTTGAATGGTCTAGGAAAGGATATTGCACAGTTTCGGACATCCATTTCAGTTCGTGAAAGATTTCCTGATTTTGAGGAGTTGATTGCTCTTCTAATTTCTGAGGAGCAGAGAAATGGTGGTATATCTTCTTCAGGAGGAACTTCAAAGGAAGCTGTCTTCTACTCAAATGCTGGAAGAGATAGAGGCAGAGGTAGAGGAGGCCGATTTGGAGGCCGTGGTAGAAATCAGAATATGCAGCAAACTCAAGAAAACCAGTCCTATGGAGGAGGACGTGGTAACTCTAGAGGCAGGGGAAGCCAAAGAGGTCGTGGTGGATGGCAAAGAGGCCAAAATGCAAACAGTAATGTTGAATGCTACTACTGTGGTAAAATGGGTCATATGGCTAAAGACTGCTATAAAAAGCAGAATGACATCATGAATGGAAAACTGCAACAAGGGAATTATGCATCTTCTAGTAGACAGGGTGATAACAGAAATGAGCATTTGTTTATGGTGCAGCACTCGAATAATTCTGTGACAAGTGCAGAAGAAAGCAACGATGTATGGTATATTGACTCAGGTGCATCAAACCACATGACAGGTCATGCAGAATGGATGGAGGATGCAAGGAAAATGGAAAAACCAGGATTTGTGGAGACTGGTGATGATACTGCACATCCTATTGTGCAGATTGGAAAAATTCCTTTGTCTATGCAGGATGGGAAAAAGAAATACCTGTCCGATGTATTTCATGTCCCGAATATCACCAAGAATCTGGTTTCTGTTGGTCAAATGGTTGAGCAGGGCTTGCAGGTCAGATTTAATCCTCATGGATGCTTTGTTGAGGATATGAAAAATAAAGGTCGCTTGATAGCAAAAGGAAAGAAGAAGGGCAGAATGTTTACGTTGGATGCAGACATGCCTGAATTGAGTGCAGCAATGTTTGCACATGGGACCGGTGTAGTTGCAGATATTGATATCTGGCATAAGCACATTGGTCATGTTAATGTACATCGATTTAAATCAATGCAGGCCCAAAATATTGTTGCAGGATTGCCTAAATTCAAGGTTGCAGAAATGCATAAGGTATGTGAAGCCCGTCAATTTGGAAAACAGGCAAGGAAACCATTTCCTAGACATGTTCAAGAGAGTAAGAAGCCATTGGAATTAATCCACTCTGATGTGTGGACTACTAAAGCTGCATCTCTTGGAGGCTGTCATTATTTTGTCACTTTTATTGATGACTATAGCAGAAAAGTTTGGGTGTATTTTATGAAAAAGAAAAGTGAAGTTTTTGGGCATTTCAAAACTCTTAAAGCTATGGTTGAAAAAGAAACAGGCCTGCAAATAAAATGCCTAAGGTCAGATGGAGGGGGAGAGTACCTCTCAAATGAGTTTGCAAGGTTCCTGCAGGAGCATGGCATAAAGCAGCAATATTCATGCAGTCATACCCCACAACAAAATGGAATTGCAGAAAGGAAAAACAGGCATATTGGAGAGGTATCTCGTGCCATGCTCAATGAAAAAGACCTACCAGATTTTTATTGGGTTGAAGCAGTTGCTACAGTAGTCTACATAATGAACAGGACTCCCACTGCAGCAATACATGGGATGACTCCAGAGGAGAGGTATACTGGTAGAAAACCAGATATTTCTCATTTGAAAATTTTTGGTTGCATTGCCTATGTACATGTGCCAGATGAGTTGAGATCCAAGTTGGATCCAAAAGCTGAGAAGTGCATCTTTATTGGTTACTCTCTGCAGCAAAAAGGGCATAGATGCTATAACCCTTCTACTCGTAAGTTTACAGTGAGCAGAGATGTTGTTTTTGATGAGATGAGTAGCTGGTATAAACCAGTAAATGTGATTGATGATATAGATGCACAAAATGGTAATGCTGCACAGAATTCACAGCAGCAGTGGATATGTGTTCTCTTTTGGGAGTGCTGCAGTCACTCGGAGCAGCAAGAAACAGCCTACAATTGCCTTGTCGAGCACAAAGGCCGAGTACACAATGCATTATCACTATGTGCGGGAAAGGGTTTTACTAGGTCTTATTGATCTAGTTTATGTCAGCACAGAGGATCAGGTAGCTGACATATTCACGAAGGCATTGGGCACAGAGAAGCTGCGCAAGTTCAGAGACCTGCTTGGTGTGCAGGAATTGGGATTGAGCTCGAGGGGGAGTGTTGAGATATTGAGCTCCACTCGTGATACGCCAGGGTGACCGTTGTGTATTTATGTCACCGACTTGTCAGTTGCAGATGCGGTGTGGTACACCGCCCATGAATAATAGCTAGATGACAGCTATCCTTATCTACTCTAGTTCGTGGCTCAGTTAGTATGCCACCTTAGTTAGTTGTCTTTGGTTTGAGACCCATATATAGGGTTCTTCTATTTCTTTGTATGAGACTTCTTTTTGGCTTACACAACTAAGAAGAGGAAAATTGTTTTCAGCCTCCACCTTTGTGTGTATTCCCCCATTGTGCAAGCAAGAAAGCTTCAAGTGAGACTCCTTCCTTCTCTCCCACAATCTTGACACTAGTAGCACGAGAAAGCTTAGTACTAGCCCTAAGCAACGCAGCATTCGCGGATTAGAAGAAAAGCATGAAAAGAATTGTTTTCACACTTTCACGATGCTGATTGTTAATAAATAAAATTATTTCAGCACGGTAGTCATACACAATTGCATTGCACGCACCATATGGTATCACATCCTTGATTCATAGCACCTATTTGTATGAGCAATGACCTACGTGGAGAGTACGAGGTACCCTAAGCTGTAGGTTTAGAGATTTGGTTCTTTGGGGAATACTCAGTGAGGATTATTCATTATCTCCTAGATCAATCAATCAAAAGAGTGGAGTTTGTTTCGAATGTGTTTTATGTGTTCAGGGTGAATCTTGGGGCCAATCCCTAAGGTGTAGGAGAGCTGTAGTGGAGCCATGGTAATCAGTCGAGGGGTGCTCCCTTTGTATGTGCCTACATGGTGTATAACACCAATATGTTTAGGGACTCCCTCTAAGGAGTGGGGAAAGATATCCGTTGGACTACAAAATCATACAAATGCAAAGTTCTTAGATGCTCCTAGTTGTGAGGCCGTATGGGATTGTTTGAGATGAGTAGTACAGGCCCGCCTAATGCCATAGAGCCAGTGTTGGGCCCATTTTAGGTCTCAAAAACTATATTGGACTATCTTGCACCTTCCATAAGATCTTCTTTTTTTAAAATTCTAGCTATTGGGCACACAAAACCCATATTGGTAGTACAAAAGCTTTCCTTCAATGTGGTAATACTTCTTCTAGTGGTGCATGATGCTTTCAAGCCAAAGGATGTTAATCACTATGATAGGATGGTTTGTGTTGAGCTTAAAGATCAATAAAAAATCCATGAGGTACTTGAGATTACTGTTTCTTGCAATATGCATGGGCCATGTGGCCATCTTGGGCCAAAAAGTCTGTAAACGAGTGGGGATAGACGGGTAGGACATGGGTTAGCATGGGAATATCTAGTTATACTGACGGGGTATTTAAGGTGTTGGGAGATCCAATTAGGGCATTAATTTATCAATAATCAAGTCTCTTTTACCCTTCCTTCCAACTATCATGGCTTCCCTTCTCTTTCTCTCTCTTTTCATGTCTTTCTCTCTCTTTTTCTCTCATCTTCTTTCCCTTTTTCTCTCCTCTCTACTAGTGGGATCTAAGTGACAACCCCATGATGTTCCTAGGGAGCACCAAGTGGCATCATTTAGAAAACCTACTGATGGACTACAAAAAGGTGTGCCTTGGAATGAGCTTGGCAGACACCTCACATCCCCATTGAGTTTTTCGTAAGAAAATATAATGGGTTTGTTCAAGATGAAAAGTGAGAGGTAAGGACGTACAGGTCTTTGGATACACAGATGCAGATTGGGCTGGTAGCATGTCAGATAGAAGATCTACTAGTGGATTCATGTTTTCCCTTGATAGTGCAACAGTTACATGGAGTAGCAAAAAGCAACCTATAGTTGCTCTATCGAATATAGAGGATGAGTATAGAGGTGCTGCTATGTCCAATGCATGAGGATAACACTATGCCAAAAAAGATAACATTACGAATTGTGTTCATTTCATTGGAACGAATGCATCCTTCACTGCTGCTTGAAGATTTCTTACAAGTTGGAAGTCCTTGGGAGTTACAGTGATGCGCTTCGCATGTATTGCAAACCATTGAGCATCAGTCAATCAAGTCAACTAAAAAGGCCTCAACAACACACTATAGAGCATGAAGACATTCTTTTGTGAAGCGATCAAGTTTATCTTGTCCTTGTGCCAAAAACCACCTCCTGCTTTTTGTGCGGTAGAGGTCTTGCACAATCTCGCGAACAAGTCTCAAGAAGCTCGCATTCAAAATGATGAGATCAAAAGAGCGTTGATACCTCCTAATTTCTCTCAAGGCCACTAAACTTGGCTTCCACTTGCGTTTCTTGTGGGGATGCTGAGGAGGACCCTTGTGAGGGCGGCTTAAGGAAGGTGGGTTAGGCTGAGAAGGGGGTGCATCTGAGCTAGTAGGTGCTCCAAGGGGCTGAACATGATATGGGACTCTGGGCGGAAGCGTATTTGCAACTTCCTTAGCCCTAGCCATCTTTCTTGCACAAGAGATGTGAGAACTCAATGAATAAGATAGAAAGTGAAGCCCTCTTTTATATAACCCTAAACTGTAAAACTCATTCACATAGATTCACACCCTCTCTTTCTCTCTTAAACTATGAATTGCATTCACACTGAACACATTGTTCATCTTACTATCTTAGCTCTCTTCGAAGCCATTTGGTGCCTTGTTGAAGCCTTGTTTCTAGCCACTTGGTATGGTTTTCTTTAGCACTTGAAGCTTCATAGCGCACTCTTTTAGTGACACGACGTGATTCTATCATGTCTACAGCCAATTCATCAACACTTTCATTTGCTCTCTTTTGCAAGAGTTTAGCTTCATCCTCTACTATAATCCTATACCACCAATATAGCAATTGGATCATTGGATTGCTACCATTCACCCCTCCACCATGATCAGTTTTTCTTTGGTATGCACCACGCGCTATCCAATGTGAATTTTCCATCCCTTGTGTGGACCAAATTCCGATGCTTCCCTTTTCTGCAAATTATGGCCCATGTGCCTCAAGGATATGCCACAAAGACACATATCACACATGAGTAAAACTATGCTCAATAGTTTATACAATTCATACAATTTTAAAATATTAACTTAGTATGCATCATGTAATGTGTGATAGAGCTTTTGCCCCATGCTTCCACCATGTTTTCGTAGAAGCTATGCACAACATTGATAAATTCTTGCTTATCTTCATTGTTAAACACCATCTTGTAAAGTAAGGGAGCCAATTTGTTAAGACTTATCCAAACCTTAGCTTTGGCCAATCTTGTTTTTCCTCTATTACTTCAATCAGGAACTGCAAAATGTAACTTTTTCCACCCATCGTAGCTTTGCAGCCTACGAACGAACCATGACATTCCCTTCCTCATTGATGGGTGCTGAGAGAAACTTCCTAGCCTTTGCTCCTCCAAAGCAAGGCTTTTTTAGCAAGTTACCAAATTTTCCTGATCTCTACTCATCTTTTTCAATCGTCACTTGATGCTCCACATTCCTACACGTTGCAATGGCTTCTTTTTCTGGTTGCATCCTACAAGCAAAGAAAATGTATTCATATACAAGTTTCTCCATGATTCTGACAAAAGCATACAATGAACAAATGTGAATACGATCCAATGGAATGTTCAAAGTTAGAGACAGAGACAGAGAGTTGGAGTAACAGTGTAGAGCAGTGTGCTCTCACTACCTTCCATTATCCATTCTCACACATAACTAAAGTTAATAGTACAACCTAAGGTCTCAAGGACCATTCACACCAAAGACTGTTAAGTCCTAAAAAACCAACTTATTCAATGTCCAAATAGTGTGGTACAATTGGACATCCTAAGTGTCGGCTATAGTCATAATTGAAGACAGATAGATGAGCTTGAAATCTAACACTCCCCCTCAAGCTCCAGACAGCATCTGGACACCAAGCAGCTTTCTAAAAACACTAAACTTATCTTTACCCAGAGACTTGGCAAAGATATCTGCAACTTGCTCATCAGTCTTCACATGCATGAGATTAACTCTCCCTACAAGAACCATCTCTCTGATGAATTGGTAGTGTACCTCTATGTGTTTTGTCCTAGCATGGTATACTGGATTCACATAGTGTACCTCTATGTGTTTTGTCCTAGCATGGTATACTGGATTCACAGTCATGAGTACACTACTCAGATTATCACATAATAAGGTCACTAGAGCACCCATCTGTATATCTAAATTAGCCATAAGCTTGAGCAGCCATGCAATCTCACATGCTGCCAATGCAGCACCCATGTACTCTGCCTCAGTACTCCATAAAACAACCGTAGGCTGCTTCTTACTGCTCCAACTGATCATGCCACTACCAAACCCGAAAGCATAGCCACTAGTAGATCTACGGTCATATGAGCATCCTGTCCAATCTGCATCCATATATCCAATCAGTTTCAAGGGCTTATCTCTGACATAGGACAACCCATAATCTATAGCGGACTTAACATATCTCATAATGCATCTAACTGCATCCAAATGCTGCTTTCTAGGCTTCTGCATAAAGTGGCTTATGAGCCCTATAGCATAACTCAAGTCAGACTTAGTGATGGTCAAGTAAATCAGACTGCCAACCATCTGCCTGTACATAGTCACATCCTCTACTTCAACCCTAGTGCTCATGTCTAGCTTGACGTTCTGATCAAGAGGTGTATCCAATGGTTTGCATTCAGCCATGCCATACTTCTTCAACATTTCCATGGCATAGTGCTTCTGCATCATCCATAAACCATTTTCAACTAGAACTACCTCAATGCCCAAGAAATACTTCAGTTCTCCTAGGTCCTTCATGTCAAATTCAGATTTCAGCATCTTCATTACATGTTGTATGCCCAAGTCATCATCACCAGTGATTATCAAATCATCAACATATATGACCAGCACTACCAAGCCATTGTCAGTATTTTTCGTAAATAGGCTGTGATCAGCCCTACCAATAGCAAATCCCTAGCTCTGCAAGTAGTTACTAATCCTTGCATACCAGGCTCTCGGAGCCTGCTTTAGCCTGTACAATGCCTTTTTCAGCCTGCATACATAATGCTGAAAATCAAGGTGTACATACCCTTCTGGCTAAACCATATAAACATCCTCTGCCAAGTCACCGTTAAGAAAGGCATTCTTCACATCCATCTACTGCAATTTCCAGCCTCTAGTAGCAGCCAAAGAAATCACAGTACTTATGGTTGCCATTTTGGCAACAGGGCTGAATGTTTCCTCATAATCAAGTCTATACTGTTGGGCATACCCCTTAGCAACCAGCCTAGCTTTGTACCTTTCAACACTACCATCTGATTTACATTTGATCTTGTAGATCCATTTGTAGCCAATGGTCTTTTTCCCTTCAGGTAGTGGCACAAGATCCCATGTCTTATTTTCAGCCAAGGCATTCATTTCTTCATCCATAGCTGCACACCAGTTCTCATCTTTCACTGCTTCAGCATATGTACCTGGTTCTTTGATCTCCATCACTTTTGTCATGTAAGCATGATGCTTTGTAGAGTAGCCATTGTACATCAACCTGTCAACATGATATATGACTCTTTGCAATCATCTAGGTTGTGGTGCACTGCTCGATTCCCCTCTCTAATGAGGCGGAATGTACCTGCTCTTCCTCATGCTAGGTGTGTAGATAGTCGGAATACCAAGTTCACTATCTAAAGTGTCAGCAGACTCATATCCAGAAGTCATTCTACCAGGTGTCATCATACCAGATGCATCTTTAGTAGCTTTCTCTTTTCCTTTGTTGTCCAAGACATCATATTTGCCCCTCATTGACATACTGGTGTCAGTGGACGGTGAGCTCCTCAATCTCCCTGTCCATGGGGATACTGTCTGACCACTAGGACCTATCATAGCAGTGCTCTGTTGTGAATCAACTGTAGATACATGAGTGGAAGGCATATTCGATGGCATTGCAGCGGGTGATACATACCGAGATCCCATCTCATCAAAGATAACATCCCTGCTCACCAAAGTCTCCCAAATAGAGGGATCATAGCATTTATATGCCTTCTTCTCCTGCGAATATCCAATGAAAACACACTTATGCGCTTTTGGATCTAGCTTCTTCCTTTTTTCATCTGGAATGTGCACATAAGCAAGACAGACAAAGACTTAATGTGACTTACATCCGGCTTATAGCCATACAGCTTCTCAAATGGTGTCATCTCATGAATACCTGCAGTGGGAGCCCGATTCAAGATATACATGACTGTCATAACATCCTCAGCCCAATAATAGAGCGACATCTTCTTCTCATTCATCATGGCATAAGCAGCTTCCATCAAGACCCTGTTCTTTTCTTTCAACTGTCCCATTCTACGGAGGAGTGTAGCTGCAGGTAAGCTGCCTATGTATGCCATTTTCAGCCAGAAAATTGTCAAACTCATTTGACACATATGCCCCAGCACTATCTAATCTCAAGCAAGAGATATAGCACTCAAATTCCTTTTCAACCTGCTTTTTAAACTACTGAAAAACAACAAACACTTCATCCTTTATTGTCAAAATGTAAACCCAAGTATAGCGACTGTAATCATCAATAAAAATCACATAATACTTTGAGCCTCCCAATTAACTTTGAAGGTTGAGGAAGAGGCATGATTCTATTTCTCTTCAGCACACAACCAAACCTAGCCTTCACACCTTTGAATATCTATGAGTAAGTTGTTGTGCTAATACCGGCCATGTCACAAATAGATTGTGCATCCACAGTTGAGAACTCATTTGACACATCTTTTAATGTGCACTCAATCACCTTTTCCTTCACAGCCTTAAACTTAAGATTACTCAAAGTGTTTTCCAATGTACTTACCTTCAGCAATCTATTAATACATGATCCAACCTCACCCTCACCTAGGTTCTCTTTCTAAGCTACATTACATGCTTTGATACGTCGCTCCCACTGGCCACTATTCACAATTAACTCATCGATTGACTTCTTCTTTCGTTTGCGCTCCTGTTAACGCTTGCTGTTGATCTTTCTCAAGTCGTCCAATTGTGCCTTTGCCTCCTCATATGAGATACCTGTCATGGATAGTGTCCTGCATTGAAATAATTTGATTGTTTTGTTGAATTATAGTGTCATTCAGCTGTACCACTTGTCCTATGAATTGTTGTATATGAAGTTGATGTGCAGTGATCACATCGTGGAAAATTTTTATGGTTTCTTGGCAAGTTGTAAATACTTTGAATGCTTGATCATTGAGCCACCTAATATAATTGAATAACCCATTTTCACCCTCGCACACATACTTTAGCAAATTTGTGATTCCTGAGAAAGTTGGAGGTCTATTAGGTAGATTCCCCCATCAACCCACAAATCCACATGTTTCAATCCCATTTTCCTGTAACTCTACAAAACCTGAGGGTTGACACTGGTACACTAGGTTCTTTTGAATAATGGGGCATATTCAATCTCTACCTCAATATACAGATCCTTCTTTCCTGTATTCATTTTACTATTAATAGAAACGGGGAGCCTACTTGGTTATCATAGGAGGTAGAGTGGAGATGCACAGAGAGGAACACAAAGGTGCCAAAGGAAAGGAGGGTGCAAGTAATTCACTCTGTTAATGAAGGTTGCATAAGCATAGAGAAGAGGTCACAATAGAGCCATGAGAGAGTATAGATATGGGGGAAAATAGCTCAAAGGGTAGGGATGTCCAAGACTTGTTGTATTTTAGATATTTCTATTTGACCTCCAAAAACATCTCCAAAAAACACGAAATTTGACCAGTTGGTTTGTTTTTTGACCAAAAGCTAGAATATAAAAAATCCCCAAAATATCTTAAAATGAACTTTCAAATTTTTATTTTCCTTTTTTTCGATTAAAAAATCAATTACCTCGTATCTACTAATCTTAAGAGGAGAGAAGGGGGGACTAAAAGGCCCATTTGTAATTTCATTTTTTTCCTAATGCCACATTAATCAGCATGCCAAAGCCAAAGCTTGTGGATATCAAAGCCTCTCTCCTGGAAGAGGAAAAGAAGATCAAGAGCAAGGGAGAAACAAGCATCCCAAGAGGAGACCAACAATTCCTCTATGCGAAAGGGAAGAAAAGCATAGTCTGTGACTTTTGTAAGAAAACTGGGCATATTGAGAAATTTTTCTATCCTAAGAAAAGGTCTCAAAGAGCATATCTTGCTACAATCAAAGAAGAATCTAAAGAAAACGAAGAAGAAGAAGAAGAACCCCAAGAAAAAAAGGATAGGACTTAGCAGTCCCTCTTTTGTAGCTCATTTTCTGATAGAATTTTTTAAGGTTAAAATGTGGACTTACCTAATGTTCCCACCATAAGCTCCTATACTCCTCATGTAACCTCTGCACACTACAGCATCTACACACTTAGTGAGGCCTTGTGATAGCCTCTAGCTTTGTATGGTTGGTCTTTCCATGTCTACACTTAGCAAGGTTCTACTCATGACAGCCTTTGTATACTCAGTGTCTTTCTTGGTTGTGATTGAGGAGGGGTGTTGAGAAATGTATAAACACATCCACCATAGCCTCTGTGTAAGGAACAAACAAGGCAAAGAAACACATTGCAAATAAAGCCTTAAACTAGGTCATGTATGCATGGTTTATTAAAACCAAAGTTGGTGAATATCATGATCACTTTCCACCTTTCTCCACCTACCAATACCACTTACTTGTTGAGATGGCAAGCTCAATACGTGCGGACATTGATAATGGACTATTTAGCTAGATGAGTCTGCATGTCTACACTTAGCACATTGGTAGCCATTATGATACTCACATGGCCATTGACTTATCACTTATTATATCTAGTTTGTTACACCTACCTAGAGCTGGCAAAGATATAGCGCCAATCAATTGGTGTGGTCTGTTATGCATTGTTTGACTTAGTAGGCCACTTCAAAAATCATCTACGCCCAATTGAATTATAATGACGTAAAATAAAAATTAGGAAGAAAAACCTGGACTTGTGGTGAGATGTCCACGTGGATGCTAGGAGACAATCTTCTTGCGGCTGTCCCTTGTGCTTTCTTAGGAGCCATTGCGAATTCAGCCTTTTCACATTGGGCGTGGGGTTACAGTCTTGTCCATCTCCTTCGTACGCGAACACCCTTAGTGAATTTTCTTTAGAAGGCCTTAAAACCGGTTAGGAGAGGGAAAGTCCAAAAGAAATCAGCAAGAAAATGTTTTGGCCTCCATCTCTCTTTGTGTATTCTAAAGTGAGCTTCCTCTTGTGTATACAGTGTGTGTTTGGCGCAGCAGCTCAATTAAGTCCCCCCCACCACACGATTCTTGACATGGTATCAGAGCCGCGCCACTAAGAGAGGTTGATTTTGAAGGCTGAAGTGAAGGAGAAGAAGCAAGGTTCGAGCAAGTAAGAAATGGGTAAGAAGCTCTCCCATTCTTCCACACTCTCTCTCTTGGATAGTGCCTATGGAGGCACCGGATGCAGGGTAGAGTGAAAATCTCAAATTGCTGTGAGATTTGGTGTGCAAGTACAGCACTGTATATTCTACAGATAAGCCTTTTAGGGATTTCCCACATTGTTTTTGGGCATCTGAGGCTGTTTCAGGCCCCATTTTAGAGCCGCAAGGTTGTGAACAACAGTTTTAGGGTACATTGTGATTTCGGCTGTATTGACCGAAAGTGGGTGTATAGGTTACAATTTTTGAATCTATAATTTTTAAGGTGTCTGTTAGGAAGAAAACATAATTTTTATTTGCAAACAGGTTGTAGATTACATGTACTATTGAGCAATCAGGGAAAAAGGTTGCTTGGTGAATTGTTGTGCGCTTGTTGTGAAAGGCTGCAGAAGACTAGCTTGTTGTGTTGTATCCTTTTTTGTGATAATGGCAGAGAACAATGGAAATTTACTGAGAAGCTTAACAAGAACAACTACCCTTCATGGAAGTTTCGTATGACAAACTTCCTCATTGAAAAGGGCCTTTATGAGTTTGTTTTAGGTGAAGAAAAGGAGCCAGAGCTGGGTATCCCTTTGACTGCAGATGAATTAAAAGCATGCAAAGAATGGAATGCAAAAGACAAGAAAGTGATGTACTGGCTATCTGCAGTCATTGATAATACAATGTTGGGACATATCGGGAATGCAAAAACTTCACATGTAGCTTGGACAATTTTTGAGAACATGTTTTCAGTAAATACAAAGGCACGGAAGATTCAACTCAAGCAAGAGTTGAATACCTTGAAGAAAGGGAAAATGTCTGTCAATGAGTATGTTTTGAAGGTGAGAATCATTGCAGATCGTTTAGCAGCAATTGATGCAATGCTTGATGATGATGATTTGGTTTCATCCACTTTTAGTGGTCTTAATAATGAGAAGGCATGGAAATCATTTGTTACTTCAGTATATGTATGGAAGCCATTTCCAGATTTTGATGACTTGATCTCTCTCATGATTACCAAAGAGATCAATATGTAAGGTGACTCGTTTGAAAGAAATGGTAAACAGTTCCAAGCATTTTACTCAAGTTCAGGAAGGGCACATGTAGATCCTGTCAAGAATCGCGTGGTGGGAGGACTTGCTCAAGATGTTGTGCCGAACACACACAGAATGCACAAGAAGAAGCTCACTCAAGAGACAAGAAGAGAGATGGAGGCCAAAACGTTTTCTTGTTGGTTTCTTCTTCTTCTTCCACACACTTTACAATGTACACAAAGTATAAATAAGATACAACATAAAGGAAAGTAGCCTACTAAGTCAAACAACGCATAACCGACTATACTAGTTGACTGGCACTATAACTATGCCAGCTGTAAATAGGTGTAACAATCTAAATATAATAAGTAATGAGTTAGTGGCCATGTGAGAGTCATAATGACCACCGACATGCTAAGTGTAGATGTTGGACCCATCTAACCAGGCGATCCATCATTAATGTCCACATGTGTTGAGCTTGTCATCTCAACACTCCCCCTCAAGCTCAACTGCATCTCTGTAACTCCAAGTAAGCTTCGAAACTTTTGAAGCTTCTCTATACCCAATGCCTTTGTGAAGATGTTAGCTATTTGATCCTGTGTGCTGACATACACCAAATCAATCTCACCTGCTAGTACCGTCTATCTCACAAAGTGGTAGTGTACCTCAATATGTTTTGTCCTAGCATGGAACACAGGGTTCCTAGCCAACTGTATACTGCTCATGTTGTCACAAAAAATGACAACTGGACCTTCCACCTGCACATCTAAATCAGCCAATAACGTTTGCAGCCATACTACCTCACATGCTGCAACAACAGCACCTCTATACTCAGCCTCTGTACTCGACAAAGCAACTATAGATTGCTTTTTGCTGCTCCAAGTAACTGCTGCACTACCAAGAGAGAACATGTATCTGCTGGTAGACATTCTATCAGACATACTACCAGCCCAATCTGCATCTGTGTATCCAAACACATGTATATCTATACCTGTCTCATAGAAAAGTCCATAATGTAATGTGGACTTCACATATCTCAATATGCTTCTGATTGCATCCAAATGTGGCTTTCTAGGCACTTGCATAAATTGACTCACAAGACCAACAACGTAGCTCAAGTCTGGCCTTGTAATGGTCATGTAGATCAAACTCCCCACTATCCTCCTAAACATAGTAGGGTCTTCTATCTCATCCCCAACATCAACACTCAACTTTACATTCTGCTCCAATGAGACTGAATGTGATTTGCATGCTGTCATACCATACTTGGACAACATATCCAAGCCATACTATCTTTGGCACAGCCATATACCATCATCACATCTGATCACCTCAATGCCAAGAAAGTACCTTAGCTCACCTAAATCCTTCATCTTAAACTTCTTCTTTAAAAAATCCTTGACTTCAGCAATCCCACTATCACTATCACCTGTAATAATCAAGTCATCCACATAGATGACTATGATGACCAAACCTGCATCTCCCTTTCTCACATAAAGTGAGTGATCAGCATCAAAAACATAAAAGCCAATATTGATAAGATACTCTCTGATCTTATTAGACCATGCTCTAGGTGCTTGCTTGAGCCCATAGAGCGCCTTCTTCAACCTACACACATACGTGGGATGCTCTAAATCTTCATAACCTGCTGGCTGATCCATATACACTTCTTCCTGCAAATCACCATGCAAGAAGGCATTCTTCACATCCATTTTCTGCAACCTCCAACCTTTGGCTGCTGCCAAAGAAATCACACATCTGACAGTTTCCATCCTAGCAATTGGACTGAAGGTTTCTTCATAATCTATGTCATATGTCTGGGCATAGCCTTTTGCAAAACCAGCCTAGCTTTGTACCTACTAATAGAACCATCTGCATTGTGCTTAACCTTATAAACCCACTTACATCCAATACCTTATAAACCCACTTACATCCAAATGCTCTAGGTGCTTGCTTCAAGCCATACAAGGCTTTCTTCAACCTGCAAACAAACTCAGGATGAACAGCATGCACATAACCTGGTGGCTGCTCCATATAGACCTCTTCTTGTAAATCACCATGCAAGAAGGCATTCTTTACATCTATCTGATGTAAATACCATCTCTTTGATGCAGCCATAGCAATGACTGCTCTTACGGTTGCCATCCTTGCAATTGGACTGAATGTTTCTTCATAATCAATGCCATATGTTTGTGTATACCCCTTGACTACTAATCTTGCCTTATATCCGTTCACAGAACCACTTGCATTGTGCTTCACCTTATAAACCCACTTACAACCAATTGCATTCTTATCTTTAGGCAAAGGTACCAATTTCCATGTAGCATTTGCTTCCAAGGCATCCATTTCTTCATCCATGGCTTTCTTCCATTTTTCTTTTCCCATGGCTTGCTCAAAAGAAGTGAGTTCTGGTTCCTATATCACTTTGACTATATAGGCATAGTGAATGGCTGTAAATCCATCATATTTCAGCCTATCCACAGGATACCTAGCTCTGGTAGACCTATACAAAGTAGGCTCACTTCCAGGTGCTCTCAAAACATCCTTGGTCTTCCTTACTCTAGGTGTAACAATAGAAGGAATACCCAAATCATCATCAATGCTATGTTCTGAGCCACTGGATTCACCATCCACATAAGAGTGACGTGCATTCACATCAATCATGGACTGATCTACCTTCTCTTTTCCTTTTCATGATACCTGCATACCACTATCTGCATTGCTTTGAGGAGATTCTCCTAATCTCAATCTGCCTGTCCATGGCGAAGAATGTGAACCACTGCTAGAGGACGCTCCAGGTCCACTAATATCTTGTGACTGCTGCTGTGAATTCTATGCAACATTACCATTTTGTGCATCTACATTATCAATCACATTTACTGGTTCATACCAGCTACTCATCTCATCAAAAACAACATCTCTGCTCACTGTAAACTTATGAGTAGAAGGGTTATAGCATCTATACCCTTTTTGCTATGCAGAGAGTAACCAATAAAGATGCACTTCTCAGCTTTTGGATCCAACTTGGATCTCAACTCATCTGGCACATGAACATAGGCAATGCAACCAAAAATTTTCAAATGAGAAATATATGGTTTCCTACCAGTATATCTCTCCTTTGGAGTCATGCCATGTATTGCTACAGTGGGAGTCCTGTTCATTATGTAGACTACTGTAGCAACTGCCTCAGCCCAGTAAAAATCTGGCAGGTCTTTTTCATTGAGCATGGCACGAGATACCTCTCCAATATGCCTGTTTTTTCTTTTTGCAATTCCATTTTGCTGTGGGGTATGACTACATGAATATTGCTGCTTTATGCCATGCTCCTGCAAGAACCTTGCAAACTCATTTGAGAGGTACTCTCCCCCTCCATCTGACCTTAGGCATTTTATTTGCAGGCCTGTTTCTTTTTCAACCATAGCTTTAAGAGTTTTGAAATGCCCAAAAACTTCACTTTTCTTTTTCATAAAATACACCCAAACTTTTCTGCTATAGTCATCAATAAAAGTGACAAAATAATGATAGCCTCCAATAGATGCAGCTTTAGTAGTCCATACATCAGAGTGGATTAATTCCAATGGCTTCTTACTCTCTTGAACATGTCTAGGAAATGGTTTCCTTGCCTGTTTTCCAAATTGACAGGCTTCACATACCTTATGCATTTATGCAACCTTGAATTTAGGCAATCGTGCAACAATATTTTGGGCCTGCATTGATTTAAGTCACTGTACATTAACATGACCAATGCGTTTATGCTAGATATCAATATCTGCAACTACACCGGTCCCATGTGCAAACATTGTTGCACTCAATTCAGGCATGCCAACGTAAACATTCTGCCCTTCTTCTTTCCTTTTGCTATCAAGCGACCTTTATTTTTCATATCCTCAACAAAGCATCATGAGGATAAATCTGACCTGTAAGCCCTGCTCAACCATTTGACCAACAGAAACCAGATTCTTGGTGATATTCGGGACATGAAATACATCTGACATGTATTTCTTTTTCCCATCCTGCATAGACAAATGAATTTTTCCAATCTGCATAATAGGATGTGCAGTATCATCACCAGTCTCCACAAATCCTAGTTTTTCCATTTTCCTTGCATCCTGCATCCATTCTGCATGACCTATCATGTGGTTTGATGCACCTGAGTCAACATACCACACTTCGTTGCTTTCTTTTGCACTTGTCACAGAATTATTCATGTGCTGCACCATAAACAAATGCTCATTTCTGTCATCACCCTGTCTACTAGAAGATGCATAATTCCCTTATTGCAATTTTCCATTCATGATGTCATTATACTTTTTATAGCAGTCTTTAGCCATATGACCCATTTTACAATAGTAGTAGCATTCAACATTGTTGTTTGCATTTTGGCATGTTTGCCATCTACCATGACCTCTTTGGCTCCCCCTGCCTCTAGAGTTACCACGTCCTCCTCCATAAGACTGGTTTTCTTGAGTTTGCTGCATATTCTGATTTCTACCACGGCCTCCAGATCGGCCTCCTCTATCTCTGCCTCTGCCTCTTCCAGCATTTGAGTAGAAGACAGTTTCTTTTGAAGTTCCTCCTGAAGAAGATGCACCACCATTTCTCTGCTCCTTAGAAATTAGAAGAGCAATCAACTCCTCAAAATCAGGAAATCTTTCACGGATGGAAATGGATGTTCGGAACTGTGCATAATCCTTTCCTAGACCATTCAAGGTCATGGAAACTAAATCATCATCTTCCACTGGTGACCCAATGGAAGCAAGTGCATCTGCAATCTTCTTCACCTTCATGTGGTAGTCATTGATTCTCATACTTTCTCTTTGCACATTGTGCAACTCTTGCTTGAGCTGCATTTTCCTGGCTTGCGTATTTGTGCTATACATTTTTGACAAAGTATCCCATGCCTCCTTTGGCGTACTTGCATCCTGAATATGCACAATCATAGAGTCTGAAATACTGATAGACAACTAGTACATAACTTTTCTGGCTCTCTCATGCCATCCTTTAAATGCCTGCATTTGCTGTTGATTGGAAACATTAGGAAGAACTGGTTCTTCTTCATTTCCTGCAACAAATTCCCAATATCCTTTTCCCATAAGAAAATTTGTCATTCTAAACTTCCATGCTTGGAAGTTGTTCTTGTCAAGCTTTTCAGTGACAATCTGTGAAAGAGAATCAGACGCCATTACAGAACACTGCAAAAATTTCTATCATTGCAAAAAGCACAGCTTCACCCTCATAAGGGCAAATCTGCAAAACTGGCAAAAGTGGTATTTGACCACACAGTCACTTCCTAGTGACGATTTTGCATCAACAGGCAACAAGGATGATTCTGTAACTCTCAATGTCTCTGCACACAAGCATACGATGCAATTTCTGTGGTAACTTTTCACCAACCTGTAGAACAGTGGTCGCACAGCATAAAATAGAGCCTTTTCTTGAGTGTGTGCAGAAAACTTCCGTCTCCAAAACAGGCCCCGAAATGGCCTCAAATAAAAAAAACAGAGCAACTAAGGGCTAAAGCCCTTTCCCGCAGCATATACTGCCCTCTTGCTACACCGCGAAGGGCGTCTCAATCTGAGACAATGCACTCTTGCACTTTCTGGCTGTACTACCTGCAGAGACTTGCTCCCAAAATAGAAAAATGAAAGCAACACTGGTCCTCTTACCAGAATACCGTGAACTTGGTTTGCTTTCTTGAGCTCCTTACCAGAACAAGGCTCTGATACCATGTCAAGATTGTGGGAGAGAAGGAAGGAGTCTCACTTGTAGCTTTCTTGCTTGCACAATGGGGGAATACATACATAGGTGGAGGCTGAAAACAGTTTTCCTCTTCTTAGTTGTGTAAGCCAAAAAGAACTCTCATACAAAGAAATAGAAGAACCCTATATATGGGTCTCAAACCAAACTCAACTAACTAAAGTGGCATACTAATTGAACCACGAACTAGAGTAGATAAGGATAGCTGTCATCTAGCTATTATTCATGGGCGGTGTAACAACCGCATCTGCAACTAACAAGTCGGTGACATAAATGCACAACGGTCACCCTGGCATATCACGAGTGGAGCACGATATCTCAACAATACAACCAAACACTTTCAAGTGTGAGACATCAGGCTTCTTACCTGTAAAACATTCTTCGGGGGTCATACCATGACCTACAGCTGTGGGAGTTCTGTTCATAATATAAACAGCAGTATGAATAACCTCAGACCAAAAATGCTTAGGCATATTCTTTTTAGCCAATCAAGGCACATGCAACTTCTGTAATATGCCTGTTTTTTCTTTCTGCAACCCCATTTTACTGTGGGGTATACCTGCATGTGAACAGTCTCTTTATCCCATGAGACCTCAGAAAATCACTGAACTCATTCGAGAGGTACTCTCCCCCTCCATTTGACCTCAAGCACTTTACTTTCAAGCATGTTTCTCTTTTAAATGCAGCCTTGAAAGTTCTAAAGTGCTCAAACACTTCACTCTTTTCCTTCATAAAATATACCCATAGCTATCTAGAGCAATCATCAATGAATGTGACAAAGTATGAACTGCCTCCAAGAGATACATTTTGTGTAGGCCCCCAAATATCTATATGCATAACATCAAGGATATTTCTGCTTACATCTTTGTCATGTGAAAAGGGTTGTCTTGCCTGCTTACCAAACTGACATGCTTCGCATACCTTATGAAATTCTGCAATTCTAAATGTAGGCAAACCTGTAACCAATCCTCTGGATTGCATTAATTTCAGCCTTTGTACATTTGCATGTCCAATACGTTTGTGCCAAATGTCAATATCTGCAACAACACATTTTCCTTTAGCATACATAGCAACATTCACAGTAGGAATTCCAGCATCTAGAGTAAACATACGTCCAACTCTACTTCCATTTGCAACCAACCTGCACTTGTTATTGAAGTCTTCTACAAAGTAGCCCTTTGCATTAAATCTGACTTGCAGCCCTTGCTCTACCATATGACCTACTGACACCAAGTTCTTTGTAATAGATGGCACATGTAATACATCTGAAAGACTCTTTGTCTTACCATCATGCAAGGACAAGGGAACTTTTCCAATGTGTGAATTTGGGTGGCATGAATCATCACCCGTCTACACATAACCTATATTTTGCAAATCCTGCATCTGTCCAAACCATTCTGCATGGCTGGGATGCACTTGAATCAACATACCAAACATCATCATGTGTTCCCTTTCCTGTAACAGCATTCAACATATGCTGCATAATAAACAAACGTTCTTTTTTGTCTTCATTCTATCGTGAAGATGATGCATAGTTTTCTTGCTGCAACTTACCACTGTGAATATCATCTTTCTTAGCATAACATTGGGCTACAATATGACCTGTTTTGCCATAGTAGTGACACGCAATACCAGAGTTGTTAGAACCTCTGTTCTACCATCCACCGCTTCCTCTAAAGCTCTCCCTACCTCTAAAGTTACCACAACCTCCTGAAACCTGCATATAACCAAATTGCTGATTCAATCTGTTTTGCTGGTTGTCACCACCACGTCCTGTACCATGGCCTCTTGAAGAGGACCTACCACGTCCCCTTCTTGAACTGGAGTAGAGAGCTTGGATCTATTCACCACTTTTTTCAGATGTCTCACTCTGCATGTGATCTCTTCAGTGATCATAAGGGAGATCAGCTCATCGAAATCTGGAAATGGCTTTCTGACGACGTATACGGAAGTTACAAAAGACTTCCAAGCCTTTTCATTGTTAAGTCCACCCAAGGTAGACGACACCAAATGATCATCATCGGGCATTGCATCAATCGTTGCCAAGGCATCTGCAATGCTCCTTACCTTCAGTGCATACTCATTGATAGACATGTTCCCTTTCTTCAATGTATTCAACTCTTGCTTGAGTTGAATCTTTCGTGCCTTTGTATTTACGGAAAACATACTTTCAAGTATAGTCCAAGCTGCATATAAACTCTCTGCATTTCTAATATGTCCCAGCATATTATTGTCAATTACTGCAAACAGCCAATACATGACCTTTTTGTCTTTTGCATTCCATTCCTTCCATGCCTTTGTCTCTTCTGCAGTTGGAGGATCACTCACATCCGACTCCTTTTCTTCACCTGAAACAAGCTCGTAGAGACCTTTTCCAATAAGGAAGTTCATCACATGGAACTTCCATGAAGGGTGGTTGTTCTTGTTGAGCTTCTCAATGATGCGGTTTCCACTGTTCTCTGCCATTATCACAAAACTAATACCAAATAACAAGCAAATCTTCTACAACCCTTGACCTGTAGTGCACAACAATACACAAGACAACCTTTTTCACTATCTACTCAACAATACATGCAATCTGCACCAGTTTGCAGATAAACCTTGTGTTTATTCGCTGGTAAACACATTTGAACTTACAAATCTGAAATCTGTAACCTGTGCACTTGTATACGGCAAACACAGCTGAAATTGCAGGATACCTCGAACTGCTGTCCGCAACTTTGAGAGTCTAAAACGGGGCCTAAAATGACCTTCACTCTTTGCGCACACCAAATCTCATTGCAATCTGAGATTTTTGCTATGCCCTGCTTTCGATGCCTCCACAGGCACTGTCCAAGAGAAGAAGTAGAGAATGGAAGAGCTTCTTACCCGTTGCTTCCTTGCTCGAATCCTTGGCTCCTCTCCTTCACTTTAGCCTTCAAAACCAACCTCAATCAGTGGTGCATCTCTGATGCCATGTTAAGAATCACGTGGTGGGGGGACTTGCTCAAGATGCTACACCGAACACACAAAGAATGCACAAGGAGAAGCTCACTGAAGAGACAAGAAGAGAGATGGAGGCCAAAACGTTTTCTTGCTGGATCCTTTTTCTTCTTCCATACACTTTACAATGTACACAAAGTATAGATAAGATACAACATAAAGGAAAGTGGCCTACTAAGTCAAACAATGCATAATTGACTACATTAGTCAACAGGTGCTATAACTATGCTAGCTAGAAATAGGTGTAACAACCTGAATATAATAAGTAATGAGTCAGTGGCCATGTGAGAGTCATAATGACCACCGACGTGCTAAGTGTAGACGTTGGACCCATCGAACCAGGCGATCCATCATTAATGTCCACATGTGTTGAGCTTGTCATCTCAATAGATCTTGTTCGAGAGGCCATGGTATGGAAAGTGCTGGCGATAACCAACAAAACAAGTTCAATCAGCAATTTGGTGAAATATAGGTTTTAGGAGGCCGATGAAATTTTAGAGGTAGTGGGAGCTCTAGAGGAAGAGGTGGATAGCAGAAGAGAGGTTCTGGAAATTTTGCTATTGTTTGCCATTATTATGGCAAGTCAGGTCATATTGCAGCCCATTGTTATGCTAAGAAGGATGATATTCGTAGTGGTAAATTGCAATAAGGAAACTATGCATCATCTTCATAACAGAATGAAGACAAAAATAAGCGTTCGCTTGTTATGCAGCATATGATGAATGCAGTTACAGGAAAGGGGACACATGATGATGTATGCTATGTTGATTCAGGTACATGTAATTATATGACCAATCATGTTGAATGGTTTGAAGAGATGCAAGACTTACAAAATCCAGGTTATGTGCAGATGAGTGATGATTCATGCCATCCAATTTCACATATTGGAAAGGTTCCCTTGTCCTTGCATGATGGCTAGACAAAGATTCTGACAAATGTATTACATGTTCCATCAATCACAAAGAATCTAGTGTTTGTTTGCCAAATGGTGGAGCAGGGGTTGCAGGTCCGATTCAATGCAAAAGGTTGTTTTGTAGAAGACTTTAATGATAAGTGCAGGTTGGTCACAAAAGGAAGTCGAGATGCGGATGCTGCTATATATGCTAAAGGAAAAGGAGTAGTTGCAAATATTGAAATATGGCATAAACGTATTGGATATGCAAATGTGCAAAGGCTAAAATTAATGCAGTTCAAAGGATTGGTTATAGGGTTTCCTTCTTTTAGAGTTGAAGAATTGCATAAAGTATGTGAAGCATGCCAGTTTGGTAAGCAGAAAAAACAACCCTTCTCACATGACAGAGAAGTGAGAAAAAATATACTTGATGTAGTGCATATAGATGTTTGGGGGCCTACATAGAATGTATCTCTTGGTGGTAGCAAACACTTTGTCACATTTATTGATGACTGTTCAAGGAAGCTATGGGTATATTTCATGAAAGAAAAGAGTGATGTATTTGAGCACTTCAAATCTTTCAAGGCACTTGTTAAAATAGAAAAAGGCTTGAAAGTGAAGTGCTTGAGATTAGATGGAGGGGGAGAGTACCTCTCTAATGAGTTTACTGGCATCTTGAGGACTCATGGGATAAAGAGGCAATTTACTTGTAGGTATACCCCACAACAAAATGGGGTCGCAGAAAGAAAAAGCAGGCTATTGCAAAAGTTTCATGGGCGTTAATGGCTGAAAAGAATATGCCAAAAAAATTTTGGTCTGACGTTGTTCATACTGTTGTCTATATTATGAATAGAATCCCCAAAGCTGTAGTTCATGGGATGACTCTCGAAGAGTTCTTTATTGACAAGAAGCCCGATGTATCACACTTGAAGGTATTTGGTTGTGTTGCATATGTTCATGTGCCAGATGAGCTACAGAAGAAGCTTGATCCAAAGGCTAAAACATGTATTTTTATTGGATACTCTTTAGAGCAAAAAGGGTATCATTGTTAAAACCCTGTCAATCACAGGTGAGTTCAGAGTAAGCAAGGATGTTATTTTTTATGAGATGAACAGTTGGTATGCACCTACTAGTGATGTATTAGATGATGATAATGATCATGATAGTTATGTGCAAAAACAAAAATAAGAATCACGGAGTCTTAGTGGACCAAAAATATCATCTGGTACTACATCTATAGTGAGCCCTTAGTCTAGGGGAGACTAAGGAGTAGCCCCACATCCTCAGGCGGATCTATAAGTATTGCAGGCAAAGACAAAGGAAAGAAGAAAGTGTTGGATGGTAATGATGCATCTACTAGTCATTTGGGATTTGATGGAGATTCTAGTGGTTCAGAGAGTTTGGATGATGAGCTTGGTATTCCTTCAGACAGGACACCAGGTGTACAGAGAGCTCATAGTAATGTAAAGGCTCCATTGAGTGATCCAGTGGTACACAAGTCTAGCAGGGTCAGATACCCTGTTAAAAGATTTGGTTTTGAAGGTTATGTAGCTCACCATTATGCTTATATAGTGAAACTACTTGAGGATATTGAGTCCACTTGTTTTGAGGATGTTGGTCATGCTCATTGGGATGTAACAATGGATGAGGAGATGGCTACATTAGAAGCCAATAAGACTTGGGATTTGGTACCCTTGCCTAAGGGTAAAAAAGCTATTGGTTGTAAGTAGGTTTATAAAGTCAAGCATAATGCACATGGTTCAGTTAGCAAGTATAAGACTAGGCTAGTTGCTAAAGGCTATGCTCAAACATATGGCATAGATTATGAAGAGATTCAGTCCAGTTGCTAGGATGGCAAGTGTTAGATGTGTGATTGCCTTGGCAGTAGCCAAAGGTTGGAATTTGTAGCAAATGGATGTTAAGAATGCATTTTTACATGGTGAATTGCAAGAAGAAGTGTATATGGAGTAGCCACCAGTTTATGAGGATTTAGAGCATCCCACATATGTGTGCAGGTTAAAGAAGGTGCTCTATGGGCTGAAGCAAGCACCTAGAGCATGGTTTGTTAAGATTGGAGAGTATCTTGTGAACATTGGATTTTGTATTTCTGATGCTGATTACTCATTTTATGTGAGAAAGGGAGATGTAGGTTTGGTCATCATAGTCATCTATGTGGATGACTTGATTATTACAAGTCATAGTGACAATGGGATTGCTGAAGTTAAGAACTTATTAAAGAAGAAATTTGAGATGAAGGATTTGGTTGAGCTGAGATACTTTCTTGGTATTGAGGTGATCAGATGTGATGATGGTATATGGCTATCCCAAAGGCAGTATGGCTTGGATATGTTATCCAAGTATGGTATGACAGCATGTAAGCCTCTTTCAGTACCATTGGAGCAAAATGTGAAGTTGAGTGCCGACGTTGGGGATGAGATAGAAGACCCTACTATGTTTAGGAGGATAGTAGGGAGTTTGATTTACATGACTATCACAAGGCCAGACTTGAGCTATGTTGTTGGCCTTGTCAGTCAGTTTATGCAGATGCCTAGAAAGCCTCATTTGGATGTAGTTAGACATATATTGAGATATGTGAAGTCCACTTTACATTATGGACTTTTTTATGAGGCAGGTAAGGATGTACAAGTCTTTGGATACACAGATGTAGATTGGGATGGCAACATGTTAGACAGAAGATCTACTAATGGATTCATGTTTTCCCTTGGTAGTGCAGCAGTTACATGGAGTAGCAAAAAGAAACCTAATGTTTCTTTATCGAGTACAGAAGCTGATTATAGAGGTGCTACTATGGTAGCATGTGAGGTGGTATGGCTGCAAAAGTTATTAGGTGATTTGGATGTGCAGGGAGATGGTCCAGTTGTCATTCATTGTGACAACATGAGCAGCATACAATTAGCTGGGAATCCAGTGTTTCATGCTAGTAAAAAACACATTGAGGTGCATTACCACTTTGTGAGAGAGAAGGTACTTGCAAGAGAGATTGACTTGGTATATATCAGCACACAGGATCAAGTAGCTAACATTTTCACAAAGGCATTGGGTGCAGAGAAGCTTCGAAAGTTCCAAATCTTACTTGGAGTTGCAAAGATAGAGTTGAGCTTGAGGGGGCGTGTTGAGATGGAAAGCTCAATACGTGCGGATATTGATGATGGACCGCCTGGCTAGATGAGTCTGCACTTCTACACTTAGCACGTTGGTGGTCATTATGATACTCACATGGCCACTGACTTATCACTTATTATATTTAGTTTGTTACACCTACCTACATCTTGTAAAGATATAGCACCAATCGATTGGTGTAGTATGTTATATACTGTTTGACTTAGTAGGCCACTTTCCTTTATGTTCTATCTTATCTATACTTTGTTTACATTGTATTGTGTGTGAATGAAGAAGAATAAATTAGCAAGAATATGTTTTGGCCTCCATCTCTCTTATTGTGTTCTTGAGTGAGCTTCCTCTTGTGTATACAATGTGTGTTTGGTGTAGCAGCTCAAGCAAGTCCCCCCACCCACATGATTCTTCACATTACTGTAAGCCTATAAAAGGCACTCATCCCCACACTCATTTCATCAGTCATTATCATTTAGTTCTACTTGCATTATGCTTGGATAATATTATTTTTTCTTCTTTGTCAATGCTTATGCCTCATTATGATTGTCTATTTACTCATCAATGATCCTCCATAGCATGCATTCTCAATATTTTAGCATAGTATCAGAGCGGGTTCCAAGGTAATGAGTCATTAGGCCACTGATTGGGTCACTTCAGTTTGAAATTTTGGCTCCCTTCACTTTCCCATGAATCTCTCATCTACCTCCAAAACTACCCACCTTCAGTGGAGGACATCAATCTCTCTTCCCATGACATTTCATCTCGTGCTTTCTTCTGGGCAAATATTCCTTCACTCTAGGTGCTCCTCCTGTCAGTTCAAATCCCAACATTGTTGACTCTATGCTCCAACATTGCATTTTTTTTAAGTTGATGGCCCAGATGTGCAACGTTTCTATTCGTATTGCTTAATACACGTGCACACGCTGCGATGCTAACAATCATCATGGGGCTTTGGTAGCCTATCTACCAAGCTTCATTTCTATAAATATTTTTTTTGAAAATGATCAACTATTCTATTCACACAAGCTGAAAACCCACACTGCCCACCCTAAAACCCTAATGCAGACTCCATAGCCATCAAACTTCAATCTTGTATTTCATTTCATTTTCTCACTCTTTTCAATAGATTGAATTTTTTGCCACTTGGGCTAGAATTCTCATTGATTTTTTAGTAAACTTAAGGCATCAAACCAGCAAGAAGGGGACATTATGGAAGATTCAAGTTCAATCCAACAAGCATAGTGTCCATTAGCACTCATCTAGTGTTTTTAGCACTTATGTTATCTAGCACAATCAGCTTTGCCTCTGATCCAATCTGATTTTTTTGTGCTACTCCAGCATCAAATCAAGGAGGGGAAGACTCATACCACAGACTTGCAAGACCTTGAAGATCCCAAGTTAAAAGGGCATAGTAGTAACCTAGTCACCTAGTATCTCTTAATATTAATCACCTAGTGCTTCTTGGGACTTGTGCTCAACTCTTCCACTTATGAAATCTAAAACTTTTGAAGCTGATTTGATGCTGATCGTGAAACCTCAACATGGGCAGGGACTCACTGACAACTCGATTCAATGGTGTTAGATTCCATACATGGAAAACTAGGATCAAAGTGATCCTGATGAAGAAAGGCTTGTGGTCAATCACAAGAGAAGAAACCAAGGAAAGATGCACTTTCAGTCATATGGGATAAAAATGATGCTAAGTCTCAAGCTATTATCAAGCTCGAACTTGATGACAACTACATTCATCATGTTGATGATTGTGACACCTCTCACGCGACATGGGATCCATTAGAAACCCTATTTGGAGCTCATTCGAAATCCTCCAAATATGGTTTACTAATTGAGTTTTTTAGGCTTGACATGAAAATTATACCTCACTTGCAACTCATTTGAATTATATGGAGACCTTGTTGACACAACTTGTAGGAATCAACTTTAGGATGGATGAAGACATTTGCATTGGAGTGCTTCTCAAGAGTCTTCCACTCGAGTTTGATAATGTGTCTACCACATTAATCAACATGCCAAAGCCGAAGCTTGTGGATATCCAAATCCTCTCTCCTCAAAGAGGAAAATTAGATCAAGAGCAAGGGAGAAACAAGCATCCCAAGAGGAGACCAACAACTCCTCTATGTGAAAGGGAAGAAGAGCATAGTCTATGACTTTTGTAAGAAAACTGGGCATATTTAAAAAATTTGCTATGCTAAGAAAAGGTATCAAAGAGCATATCTTGCTACAATCAAAGAAGAAGAAGAAGAAGAAGAACCCCAAGAATAAAAGGATAGGACTCACCAGTCCCTCTTTTGTAACTCCTTTTCTGATAGACTTTTTTAAGGTTAAAATTTGGACTTGCCTAATGTTCCCACCATAAGCTCCTATACTCCTCATGTAACCTTTGCACACTGCAGCCTCTACACACTTAGTGAGGCCTTGTGACAGCCTCTAGCTTTGTAAGGTTGGTTCTTTCCATGTATACTTAGCAAGGTTCTACTCATGATAGCCTCTGTATACTCAGTGTCTTTCTTGGTTGTGATTGAGGAAGGGTGTTGAGAAATGTGCAATCACATCCACCATAGCCTTTGTGTAAGGAACAATCAAGGCAAAGAAACACATTGCAAATAAATCCTTAGACTAGGTCATGTATGCATGGTTTATTAAAACCACAGTTGGTGAATACCATGATCAGTTTCCACCTTTCTCCACCTACCAATACCACCTACTGAAGCCTATAAATGGCACTCATCCCCGCACTCATTTCATCAGTCATTATCATTCAATTGTACTTGCATTATCCTTGGATAGTATTATTTATTCTTATTTGTCAATGCTTATGCCTCATTATGATTTTCTATTTGCTCATCAGTGATCCTCCGTAGCATGCATTCTCAATATTTTAGCATGGTATTAGAGCGAGTTCCAAGGCAATGAGTCATTAGGCCACTGATTGGGTCACTTCCATTTGAAATTTTGGCTCCCTTCACTTTCCCATGAATCTCTCACCTACCTCCATAGCTACCCACCTTCATTGTCACTTCAAAGCCCAACATTGTTGACTCTATGCTCTAGCATTGCATCATTTTTCAGTCGCTACCTAGATCTGTGACGTTTCTGTTTGTACCGTCTAATCCACCTACTCACGTCGAGATGCTGACGATCATCATGGGGATTTGGTAGCCTATCTACCAAGCTTCATTTCTATAAAAAAAGTTTTGAAAATGATCAACTATTCTATTCACACGAGTTGAAAAACCACGCTACCCCCAAAAACCCTAATGCATACTTCATAGCCATCAAACTTCAATCTTGTATTTCATTTCATTTTCTCACTCTTTTGAATAGATTGAATTTTTTGCCACTTGGGCTAGAATTCTCATTGATTTTTTAGTAAACTTAAGGCATCAAACCAGCAAGAAGGGGATATTGTGGAAGATTCAAGTTCAATCCAACAAGCACAGTGTCCATTAGCACTCATCTAATGCTTTTAGCACTTATGTTGTCTAGCACAATCAGCTTTGCCTCTGATCCAATCTGATTTTTTTGTGCGAATCCAACATCAAATCAAGGAGGGGAAGACTCAGACCATGGACTTGCAAGACCTTGAAGATCCCAAGTTAAAAGGGCATAGTAGTCACCTAGTCACCTAGTATCTCTTGATATTAATCACCTAGTGCTTCTTGGAACTTGTGCTCAAATCTTCCACTTCTGAAATCTAAAACTTTTGGAGCTGATTTTATGCTGATCGTGCAACCTCAACATGGGCAAGGACTCACCGACAACTCGATTCAATGGTGTCAGATTCCATACATGGCAAACTAGGATCAAACTAATCTTGATGAAGAAAGGCTTGTTGTCAATCACAAGTGGTCAAGAGAAGAAACCAAGGGAAGCTACACTTTCAGTCATATGGGATAAAAATGATGATAAGGCTCAAGCTATTATCAAGCTCGAACTTGATGACAACTACATTAATCATGTTGATGATTGTGAAACCCTCACGCAACATGGGATCCATTAGAACCCTTGTTTGGAGCTCATTTAAAATCCTCCAAATATGGTTTAATAATTGAGTTTTTTAGGCTTGACATGAAAAGGAGTACCTCGCAACTCATTTGAATTATATGGAAAGCTTGTTGACACAACTTGTAGGAATCAACTTGAAGATGGATAAAGACATTTGCATTGGAGTGCTTCTCAAGAGTCTTCCACCCAAGTTTGATAATGTGTCTACCACATTAATCAACATGCCAAAGCCAAAGCTTGTGGATATCAAAGCCTCTCTCCTGGAAGAGGAAAAGAAGATCAAGAGCAAGGGAGAAACAAGCATCCCAGGAGGAGACCAACAACTCCTCTATGCGAAAGGGAAGAAGAGCATAGTTTGTGACTTTTGTAAGAAAACTGGGCATATTGAGAAATTTTGCTATGCTAAGGTCTTAAAGAGCATATCTTGCTACACTCAAAGAAGATGAAGAAAACGAAGAAGAAGAAGAAGAAGAAGAAGAAGAACCCCAATAACAAAAGGATAGGACTCACCAGTCGCTCTTTTGTAGCTCGTTTTCTAATAGACTTTTTTTAAGGTTAAAATGTGGACTTGCCTAATGTTTCCACCGTAAGCTCCTATACTCCTCATGTAACCTTTGCACACTATAGCCTCAACACACTTAGTGAGGCCTTGTGACAACCTCTAGCTTTGTATGGTTGGTTCTTTCTATGTCTACACTTAGCAAGGTTCTACTCATGACAGCCTCTGTATACTCAGTGTCTTTCTTGGTTGTGATTGAGGAGGGGTGTTGAGAAATGTGCAATCACATGCACCATAGCCTCTATGTAAGGAAAAATCAAGGCAAAGAAACACATTGCAAATAAAGCCTTAGACTAGGTCATATATGCATGGTTTATTAAAACCAGAGTTGGTGGATACCATGATCACTTTCCACCTTTCTCCACCTACTATAAGCCTATAAACGGCACTCATCCCCACACTCATTTCATCAATCATTATCATTCAGTTGTACTTGCATTATGCTTGGATAGTATTAGTTGTTCTTCTTTGTCAATTCTTATGCCTCATTATGATTGTCTATTTGCTCATCAGTGATCCTCCATAACATGCATTCTCAATATTTTAACAAAGCCTACTCAAACTACTTGATAAAGTTTTAAGGGTTGTCTGATGCTTTGTACTTCTCAACTTGTTTTGTGACTATCGAGATTTTCATTTGGCTCTTGATGTTAGCTACAATTCCTAACCTTGCCACGATTGAAGTAGCTAATGTTGCGCTAATTTGTTCATTGGCCAATTTATCTAGCAATCTCTTAGTTAAAAGTTTGGCTAGAATGAGATTTGCCTCAAGTTCTCTTTCTCTATTGCTATTTTCTCTTGGTCCAGTTCTTCCTGTGAATGTCAGTATGCATTGGACTTGGTTTAGTTCTACATCTCTCCTTTGCCTATCAAGTCTTTGCACTTGTGAGAATGTAATATTTCCGCATGAAATATTAAATGACACTAAACCCCGCACACCCACGCAAAAATGCAACCCAAAGTAATCTTCCACATCATAAAATGTTGGTGGTTAAGTGCTTACCCCGTGCGTGCGTCAATAAACTCTAGCCGCATGGAGCACAAGAGCCGAGGCTAAAAATCGGTAGGCCACACGAGAACACCCTTCACGGGAAAAGGTAAATGGATAATGGTTAAATTGTGGAAAAAAAATTTTAATAACCCCCTCCCCTCAGTCGATGCATGGCAGGAAGAGGGAGTGTGAGAAAGCATGAGTCGTGGAGGGCATGAGGAGGTGGCATGCAGCTTGACTCATGAATGGCTATCCCTCCCCGCCTTAGCCCTATAAAACCACCCCCTCCCCAAGCTTGAGGGAGGGGAGAGAAGAGAGAGAGGAAGGAATCGGAAAACTACTGCTGTTGCCCTACGCCGTGAAGCTGCCACATGCCATCTCGCTACCGCCCAGGCGGCCGCCTCGCCTCCACCTGCATCACCATCATCATCATTATCACAATCATCATCCTCATCTCCTTCGTCGTCATCCTTTCCATCCACCCCATCATCACGTTTTTTTTTCCACATTTCTGACAGAGACAGAAGCTTAGAAGCTTCTAATCTTAAGCCTCCATAGGCCTGGTTCCCCGTGCTTCCCTGGGAAATTTAAAACCAAATCCCTAAGGCCCTGGTCCTGTGCAGGAGAGGGAGATAACGGACAGACGTCGATTCAATACACTAAGTGACTCAGAGGAGAGTTGCTGGAACAAAATTACTACATCACATGGCCCCCAAACAAAAGACGCGAGGTGCACACGCGGGAGTTTCTACTCCAAGTTCGCGAGTGGATAACACCCCGAACCTCAATGCCCAGATTCTTAGAAATTGATTTCGCATGGAAAGAATGCATTTAAGCATGTCTTTAATACACATAGTCCAGATAAATACATTTGGAAATTTTAAACGCAATTATCCATTCGTTTACGAAGTTAGTGCATGTCATGCATTTGAAAAATGCTTGCACTTCCAAGTTGCAATCCCAAACGCATATTGCATAGATTATAAGGTGGATTTGACTAAATGCATCCTTGATTTCCTCGCGAAAAAGAAACAGCGCATAATGCATTTAGATAGTAATCTCCTAGTTGTGATTCGTACGAGATAATCATTGACGTCCATTAGATGTTGTCCAAGTAGTTGCATGCATGAAAGGGATTTATGTACCTTGCAAGTTGCATGCGATGTTAATTACATCCTAGGCTGGGTTAAGTGCTGTAGGACGGATTAAGTCAATAATAGTCTTATGACATTCGTCAATGCATGGACTTCTTTTATCGAAGGTTGTATTTAAGGAAGAATGCATTTCATATTAAAGCTTGAATTCAATGCATTAAGCGAAGGGTTATGAGCATAGTTCTTGCTGAAATTCAACATACGCTTTTACACGAGTTAGCCCTAAATTGTCAATCATTATAGTTTAGGCAAGGAAAGGAAATGGTCCTTGTACATCTTATAGTTGCATAAAAGGAAAAGTTTATGAATGGCATACTTGCATGGAATGTTGTATCTTGAATTTATTTATGTACATCTCTTAGGAAAAATATTTGCAATCTCTTCTAAGGAAAGATCACCTCTTGTCGCAAGACAATTAGATCGATTAGGTAATTTGCTTGCAATGATGTAACTCAAACGATGATTACCTCAATGCGCTAAGTAGAGTTAAGTCACAATAAAATTCTGCTTCGTATCGCACTCGGAAAACCGACTTGATAATTCTGACCTCAAAGGTCCTACCCACATTCACGAAATATTAGGGTTAGTTAGATGCCCATACAATAACGATCTAGGGTTTTTACCCTAGGGTAAATTGGCCTAATACTAGACTTCCAATTGAGTTTAGAAACCCTAGGGCCAAATGTTGTCGGCCTAGTATGGTTAGGGTTGGGTTGGGTCAAGAAGACATCCCAAACTCTACATCTTGACCAAACGTATTCCTTGACCAAGGAACACCGTTTGATGGGAGAAATGATCCCACAAGTTAGGTGCGACACTTGTCTCATGCAACAAGTTGCAACGTTGCATGGCTTTGTGTTTAAATCACAAGATAGATTTAAACACAAGTTAGGTGCGACACTTGTCTCATGCAACAAGTTGCAACATCGCATGGCTTTGTGTTTAAATCACAAGATAGATTTGCCACTCCTTGGAACAAGGTTGGTAGGTTCTAAGTACAAGTTTAATTTTCAAGAGGATGAGTAGTCATCTTGTTACATCACCCTTTTATGAGGCTGAGTTGCCAAGTTAGGGAAGTTGTGTATCATCTAAGCAAGAAATTGACCAATCAAGTTAGGGTGACGAGGTTGCCCAGAAATTATTGACCTTAATACAAGGAACCTAAGGTGTTTGCTAATTTGGGTTAACAGGGTATAAACCCTAACCCAAGGAAAGAGGGAAATCAAGCATCTTGCTTACAAAACCCTTGGATACATTCGGAGAGAAGGATTGAATGTTGGATACATTCGGAGAGAAGGATTCACACCTTAGCAGTTGGCCAACAAACGACCACTAGATTGATTGTGTTTGTACAGTTAGGAGCATTGTTTGTACTTCTTTGCTCAACGAACTAAAGCAGGAAAAATATGTAATGCTTCAGGTTGAAGGCCTGGAGGGAGAGGGAGCATCAGTTACCCCTGACTGTCTGCCTGACCCTATCCAAGGGGGTTGTTAGCCGCGTCGGGTACGTGGATCGAACCCATCGCGAGAGGTCTCTCCATGGGTGCTAATTGGAGCAGGAGGATGCTTGGGTGCCAGGGGGCCTCTGGTCATAAATCCCTTGCCTCCGGGTCCTGCACAAGAGGCCGACGTGACTCGAGATTGGATCTTGAGGCCCGCATACTAGTCTATGAGCGGAAACTTGGAATAGCAATCCCTGAGGATTGCTGGATTAGCCTTCAGGCAGATTATGGATTAGCCTTCGAGCTGGATTATGGATTAGCCTTCGGGTTGGATTATATTGTTTATTCAAAGACTGATAAATAAGATCAATTGTTGAAAAGGAACTTGCTTAACATTGCTTTTCTATGTCAGTGCTTAAGTTACATGAAGGAACCAGTGATTAAATCGGTTAATTAAGGAAGCTGTTTTTGCTTGCCGAACTAAATGTGGTAGGTAATTAGATAACTAAAGCAACCCCAAGGAAAGTGCGGTGGATGTGGCCATGGGTCTGTCCTACGGATGGGTGGTCCCGGTTGGCCGGGAACTTTTCTCGAAGGAAACTGACAGCAAGGAACGATGACCTAGAATCTAGAGTACTAGAGTCCCAATTTATGTTGTTTTAGGGAAACGGAATGGGACTATGCCTTATGGGCAGAGAGGTTGAAAGTTGCATCCCTCTCGTTTCCCATTCTCCTTGAACCAAGTGCAGCATGAATTCGCTTCGACCCTGACGTTTCTGCGCAAAGTAGTTCGACGCTAGCTACCGTTCTAGGAACTTGACCGCTAGGAAAACCCTCACTTCATGACAGACTCAGGAAGACCTAGATCGCAAACCCCGTGACATTCCGTGGGAGTGCCGGGTGGCGCATTCTGGTGGATTCTCTTCCCGATGGGCTGCTAAGACGTGTCCTACAAGTGAACAGATGGACTCGTTACAGAGAACCTTCCAACTTGCTATAGCATGTCCTTTTCAAGCCTTCTCTTCTCTTCTAGTTCAGTTAATACTTCATTTCATGACCTCTCCCTCTGTACTATTGTCTTTTGACAACTCCCTAAAAAGCCCCCATATAAGTAGGCAAGATGACTATATGTGAAGTCAGTGTATTAATTAAGGATTTGGAGTGGATATTTATGTCTTCTTTATCCTAAAATTACTAGCATAAAAGTCACATTATCATTTCTCTCAATAGTCCAACCATCAGTTATTTAATAATCTTCTTTACTTCCTTGCAATTCCTTAAACATTACTATTTAACCTCCCCAATTTGAACTACAACCCATAGTATACAAACTCCAATGTTCTTAAAACTCTAATCAAAGAAAGAACTCACTTAAAAACTCTTAATTTATTTTTAACTTCTATTAATACTTGAATACAATCACTAATATTCACTAATTACTATTTCAAGCCTGAAAATGTGTTTTGCAAAGGAAGTGTATGTAAATGAAATCCATTATCCATTAACCTTTAGGATCATATTCTAAACACAAAACAAGCTATAGTCTCTTTTTAATTTCCCTTTTAATTCCTTTATGATCGAAAGCTATTTTTTATTTGTTACTACTAAAAAATATATAATTATATCTGATCATAACACATAAAACCCTATTCATCACACATTCCTCATGATGAATTTAGTTTGCATACTCATTTTTGTCTATAAATTCTTTCATTTATTCTTAATATTCACTAACTAATCCTCAAAAATACCTAAAATTTGCTATTTTCACCCTTGAAAATATAATATCTTTAACTCTCCAGAGGTCCATTTGAACTAAAATTTGATAGGTGAATCTATCTTAACATAATTCAACTATATTTTTAGGTCTTGACCTTAATCTTCCATTAATATCTTTAATTTTCACTAACTACAATAAAAAATTGTCATTTTTGTACTAAAATGCATAATTTTTTACTAGATTTATCTCCAACTATAAAATTTTATTTCTAGATTCATTTTCATGTTTTATAACTCTATTTTGATTCGTTTATTATTAATATTATCAAAAAATCTTAATTTTCCTTAATTATGACCTAAAAATACAATTTTTAGCATATTTTCAAACATTTCACTAGCATTTCAATGCAACTAATGCAAGAACTCAGATTCTTTCCATTCATTTAACACCTAGATATAAAAAAATTGGTACATTCGACCACAAATCATTCATTCTATCCATTTTTCATTCAAATTTTAATGAAAACTAACATACCCAATTATGAAGATAACTGAAGATGTTCCACTATATTTGGGGGTACTGGTGCTTGCTCCTCCTCTCCCTTCACTCCCAAAAATCTTCAAATTCCTTAATCTTTTTCTTGTGCCACTAATATTCATTAATCTCCTCTTAATCTTGCAGAAAATTCCTCTCACTACACTCAAGAATGCAAACCAAGAATGGGATGAGGATGGAGGAGATGCAAGAGAGGATCAAATGTAGCCAAATGATGTTGATTTCATGGCCAAAGTCTGCAGCAATCTAATTAACATCCTCTTGCAACATGGCGCCCATTTTTTGTTCTCTTTCTTGCTTTTTGCTCAAACCCCCCACTTCCTATGATATTCTCCTCCAACTTCTTGAATAGCCCCTTTTCAAATGTTAAGGTTTTCCCACTTGAATCAATTTCCTTGACACCTTCCCACATCTCTAGACCTATTTTTTCCCTACCCATACCATAGCTTCTCCACCCGAATTCTATGTATGCATACTAAATTATACCCGTATTTCTACTCATCTAAAATGTCTACACCTTTCATTAAAAATTTTCCTACATCCGCTTATTTAGTACTATTATTTTTCCAGCCCCCTAAATTCTCTATCTAAAATATATTGACTCTCTACTTTTAATTCCATCTCAATATAGCCCAAACACAACTTTACGATCTTATTTTTTAATAAATTTTATGAAAAATTGTGTATAAAACAGAGCCAAAACTCGTCAATTTTCATGAAAAATAGTGTAAAAATAACTCAAAATAAGCAATTATCATTCCTCCCTCACTAGCTTTAGTGAGCTCACGTGAACTAACAAAGGGAAAATGACTCCGATCTTCAAGAACGGCTTTAACAACAATATCATATACAAGAAAGCTTTCAAAGCTCATAACTAAGAAGTGTGAAAAAATAATTATTGTCCCCTTACAAGCCGTGAGTGTCCCTGTGAGCACAGCTACATCTGTAGCCATCCTACAAGGAACACAAAGAAGACCAATATATTCCAACAAATAATAATATCTACCTTCTACAGTTAAGAACTAGTATGGCAATAAAACCAGTTCCCAAACCACTCTGTCCCACTAGCGTGCATGGCATTGCAATTTCCAACCAAAAAGAAAACCATAAGAGCTGCTAAAGAAACAAAAAACCTCTCAAAGCAAAGAAATTCCACGCTAATCTCCTTCTAAATATCGATGATGACAAAGACTTTTCTTACTCTTGCAAGACCAACACTAAACCTTAGCAAAACTAATGTAGGATGCTCCACAAGATAGAGCCTTTAGGACATAACTGCTAAGCCTCCATGAAATAAGAGACAATGTGTCTAGCTACTAACTGGTTACAATATAATATAATTTTTATTACACCTTATCTCCTTTTATCAGAGGTTTGTTTGTTTTTTTTTCTTGTTTTCAACCATGCTCAAAAGGTCCCACCCCAAAGAGATGTAAGGCATCAAATGACGCAGGACACCTGTCAGCAAGGAAATTGTTATAGCCTACCAGGACCTCACAGGCGATGGATATCTTCTCTTTGGAGTTTTTTTATTTCTTTCTTTCTTTTCATGGATTTTTTTTTTCTTTCAAGTCTTAAGTTTGTTGGGTTAAGTATATTTTGAGTTTTTTTTAAAACAATACTTACGCGGTTACTATTCAGCGTTGAGCCTACAAACATTTCACCTCAACAATCCTCCTCAAGAAAATTCATCAGGAGAGCTAACTAACTAGTCAGCTAACATTTAAGCTAATTTCACAAGGCTCAACAGAAGTAACTTCATCATAGACAATATAGTGGGAGCTCACGCTCAACCGCCAAGACCCACAAACCGCTTATTCATTCAAGCATTTCAAGCGAGCTCTAATGGCTATCTCTCACCTAGCCGACACACTTCCAATCCTACGAGTGTAGTGAGCTTACCTTGATGCCCGAATGATTAGCCTCCTCTCTCAAGCACTCCGGTAGCTCCACGATCCTAGATGTGAGCTCAAGCAACCTCAAGCCTCCTCCCTCAAGCTCCATCCTCCATAGCCACGTGCAAGACAAGAGAAGAGAATAGAAGAAGAGAGGAGAAGATGAAGAGCTTCTCCTCCTCAGTCCCTCACCCTCACACAGTCACTCCCTCACACTCTCACACTCCCTCTCTCAACACAAAAGCACACACAAGCAAGAAGGAGAGAAGAAGAGAAGAAGAAGAAGCTGCTTTAGCCACACTCTAAAGAATGAGCTTCTCATTCACTTTTTGAGTTTATATACAAACCTGAAATCCCTTGGGCACCCATCCCCTTTTTACATGGCCATGCATCTTGCCAAGGTCCTCTTTTCCTATTCCCTTCTAGTTTCCTTATCCCTTCACCTATGCATGTCTAGATTTTATAATTTGCACAAGAGGGAGCTTGGCGCTCTTTTACAAAATTTTAGTGGCACCTTTGCATTTTAAGATGCTCCTTCGCCTTCGACTTGACCTTTTGCGCTTTTGGCCTTTTCTCTCTTATTCATTCGTTGGGCTATCTTTTTTAGTATTATTCCATATTTTTTAATTTTCTTTTTTCCATCTTGCATCGGGGTTAACATTACCCTCCTCCTAGTCAATCCCATGGCATATATGGGTTTTTGTAGGGTGGTTGTGTGAGTTGATGATGGGGCCTTGTGGGGATTGGTCATGGGAGAGAAGTTTGTCAAATGATTGAGGTGGTGGAGGCCGAGGGTATGTCGAGTGGATGGTGGGGCCTCTAATGTCGCTGGTTGGTAGCATTCATATTTATCTGCAAAGAGAAGAAAAGTGCACTACCTACTAGGGGGTGTGTCTACCTTACCGTGTGGTGCATTGTGCTTGTGCTAGTGGAACTGGGAGCTAGGTCGAGCTGTTGTCTCACACTTGAAGATCCAGTTCAGGCAGAAGGGAGGTGTAGTGGGTGTAGCTTAGGGAGACAGGTAACCATAAGCGAGGGTGACCTCCCTAGGTATGTCCTTCCCTTGATGTGCCATAAACATGAAGTGGGGAATCAAATGGGATGCTAGGGGGTTAGGGATGGAGCTGGCCGACCAAAGCCACAGGATGAACCTAACTTGAGGACCCCTAGGTGCAATGACTGTGGCACTCATGAGTTTCTTGCTTTTTCTTACAATTTTCTTCTTTGTTCTCTTGTTATCCTTTTTCTCTTTTCTCTTTCTTTTGCCATCTTTCTTCTTCTCTTCTTTTTTTAAATTAACAAGGAGCTAATCTTCGTCATTGTGGTCATGAGGAGGAGAAGTGGGTGGTTTAAGGGACTTACTAGGAAAGTTTTTCCCCTACATATATCATTTTAGGCTCATTCGAACATTGAGGGGAGTTGTGGACAAAAACAAGTGGTTGCGGCTAGTGAAGTGACTATCACTCATGTCCTATAAGAGGGCTACACAAAAAGATGGTAAGAGGGCAATGCACATCATTAGCCTAGCCATTGCACAGCTATCTATGCTAGCATTGAGATCAAAAAATAATGATGGGAGAGAGGTGGTATTCTTGCGGAGTAGGATCTTGCCTTAATAATACTATAAGGAGCCTAAGGTAACTACAAGTTGTGAGAAAAGCAAGGACTACTGATTGAACTCATTAAGGAAATGGTCAATTGAGGCATATAAGTCATGCTCAGAAAATGTGAGTGCTTCCTCGGGCTTAGTGGCATTGACATTATAGATTCTTGGAAAGTCATATCGGCCGTGGATGTCTAGATTGAAGTCCACTCCTACCCTTCTAGGATATGGCATGTAAGTGGGGTTATCTCTTTCAAAGGAGGGTAGGGTGTTGCAAAATGACATTCAGGTGTCCATGTTGCTATCCCAGATTCTTCTTATCCACCTTGGTGGGGCTGGAACTTGTAGTCTTTCACTATTTTGGGCACTTCCATAACCTTGTTCTCCTAGTAGTGTAGTCAGGAGCCTCTATTCCCCATAAGGTAGGATTATTCTCTCTTTCAACAACCCACCTATCTCCCAGCCTTCTTTCTACATTAATCACATCTTCCACCACCTTGATTGATAGCACTATGCTCAATGTGGTGGAGAATCAGAAATTAAAGTTGAAGGGTTCATGACTGTTCTCTTTTTGCTCCCATACTATGAGCTTTGCATTCCAATCTATTGGAAAATAGTCTTCTCTTAGAGGGATGGGCACTTCTAGGGCCACTACTAGTTGGGCTCTCAGCTTCCTCCATGCCTAGTCCAATATATTCAATTTTTTCTTTTTGATTTGTGCTTTTCTTTCAGTAGTGGTGTCTACTTCTTGTTATACTTCTGGCCATGGAGAGGGAGGCTGGGGGACTAGCTCCTCATCTTGCTGCCCCATTTAAAAACTTGGTCCTGCTTCTTTGATCGGCATTTGCACCTCCCCTCCCCTATGTTCTTGTGGCTCTCCTTCTATGACTCCTAGAGAGTCCACTTCTTGGATTGTCAAGCCTACCCTTAGGAAGTAGCTTCTTTGGTCCTATAGGCTCAGGGTGGCTCCTGCTACTTGTGGTTGGATGTGCGGCCCATGTTTTAGAGCCCTGCAGGCAATCACCTTTTTCTTTAGTGAATCAATGGCCTCCTCCTCTTTTGATTGTGTAACATCCAAGATAGTATTGAGGAAGGCATGTTGTTGGACTTCCAAGCTTGTTTGTGCAACCTCTACCATGCTTTCTACTAACACCTTGTCACCTTGTACAAGGGCTAGGCTAGATGGCTTGCTAGCTCTTTTACTCTTTCTTCACATCTACCCACCCATTCATCTGCTCTCCTTTTCATCTCTTCCAAGCCTTCACTTTGCCTTTGAAGCTAAGGTCCTTATTCTCTGCTCTGGTTCCTCAATGATTCTACTCTTCTAGTTCTAGGACTACCCTCTTCTCCAAATTTTCCATGTTTTTCTGATATCCTTGGGCCCTCTCTTTTTATCCTACTATGAACTCCTCCATGGCATTCTAGACTTTTTCCATCTATCCTTGCACTTCTTCTTTTTGCAAGATCAAGAGCTTGTACTCCCTTTGAATTCCCACTAGCTCTTGATTCTCATCCTCAAGCCTTTTTTGCAAGATTTCCTCTTGTTCTTCCTTAGCCCTACGCTCCTCCTAGTGCACTTATTTCTTTTTGGTAACCAGCCACTTGATGCGTTCTCTCGAGCTGAAAGGCCACTAGTGTTTCTTTCTCAGCTTCTAACTTGACAACAACCATCTTCTTTTCCTCCTTTTCTCTCTCTAGCTGCATAAGGAGTTCTTTGATGTAATCATCATAATTAGAGGACAATGGCAGTGTTGTGGGGATAGTTGTTGTGGATGCTTCTATCCTTTGTCTCTTGGGATATTGTCTTGACTTAACATCTACAGTAGCTGCTAGTCTCTTTGTTCCCATCACTAGGGTTTCTCCACTTGCATCCTAGCCTATCTCTTTATTGACCAGAAATTGCACCTAGGCCATAAGATTACTGGCATCTATTGTGGTTGAAGTGCATTGGGGGGTGTAGAGACTGGGGTGGTAGGCACTAGGACAACTGGAATAGGATCAGTCAAGCCCTTGCCCTTTCCTTTTGTTACTGGGGGTGGCGTTATTTCACGCACTTGGGCATTTGTTCTGGGGCCTTCTTATCTGTATGGGCTCATGGTAGCTAGCTCTACTGCCTACCTGAAGTGATGCTCTATTGACATGCGTGTGGCGTGAGCTATGTCCTCTTCTTCCTTCCTCCGTAGCTCTGCTATTCCTTCTTCTACTCACCTCTTCCTCTCCTCCTTGGCTCTCTTGGACTCCTCTTTTATCTTCTCCAACTCAGATTTTTCTTTTCTTTTCCTTTCTTCCTCTGCCTTCTTGTTGAATTCTCTTCGTGTCTTTTGTAGGTCGACTTTCTCTTTCTTCCTTCTCTCTTCTTATGCCTTCTCTTGGGGGGTTCTCTTCTTGGACTTTTTGGCCCCTCTGTGGCTAGACCGTGTTTCATGTTCTAATTCTTCATCACTCATAGTTCTCTCACTGGACTATTCCTGCTCATGGTGGGAAGCTGACATGTCCGATGTCTCACCAACTTCTTCTTCACCTTGAGCTTCCCCTAATGCCTCCCTGATGATGGCAGTCAAGACACTGCCAAATCCTATGGTCGAGGCAGATGATGACTTCTTTCTCACCTGATTGCATGTCTTTGCTTAGCAGTGGTCATGATTTAGCGGCCCTCTAGCTCCCATTGAAGTCGGAGAGCATACCATTTTTGTAAGAAATGGGAGTCATTGTCAACAAGCTGTTTCAACTCTTCAATTTCCTGGTCTGTGGTGGCAGGGACCATGCTCATGTCATATGATGTGATGAGTTGTCATTTGTGCATGCACTCATGGGAGATCTTAGTGGCAATCAGCTCATCCTCTGCCTCGGCAGCTTATGTACCTTCATTGCTAAAGGCTCTTCCAAAAGGCCTAGGTCTAATCGGTCATAGCTTTTAGCAAGCATAGTAAAGGTAGGATCCAAACATCAAAGGCAAGTAACCAAGTCATCCTTCGTATTTTTAGCTATGTCTGAGGCCAGGGTAAGAATTGATAATCACTCATAAGAGGGTTTTAGGCCTACGGGAGGTTGAGGTTTGACTAGGTTAGATAGGTCTGCAGTTGAGGTTGGCGATTTTGGCTACTTTTGAGGGAGCACTGCAGTCACTTGCACATTAGGTGTGGGTTGTGATGTAGATGGTGTGTTGCTAGATGCTTATGAGGCCTTAGGGACACTAGCAATGCTAGGTTGAGGTGGTTTGGAGGCATCAAGCTACAATTTCAATCGATAGACTTGTTGAGGCTCTAGAGGCATAGTGGGTTTTGGCTCTATGGGCTCCGTAGCTTTAGCCATTTAGGCTATCAATTTTTGATCTATCATGCGAGCTTGTGTGGACAAGCTTGAGGGTTGCGTTTGAGTAGTGCACTTGGCAGTCTTGGCTTTAGGCACTCATATCCAAGTATTACCCTTGTAATAGACATGTGCTTGCAATAAGGTTTTGGGGACCCATCATGACTTGGCCATTCATCCATACCTATAGAGTTTTTTCTACCTCCTAGGTTTTGAGTATGAATTCCTAGCCTTATGAGGGCGTGGTTGGTTGTTTTTAGGTGGGGGTCCTCCTTGATGTTTAGGTACCCATTTGGACTTAGGTTCATGGGCTTTGGCCTTCATCTCAGTGGTTTGCTGGCATTGAAGCTTGGCGAGTTGTGACAAGTCATGACCCCTCACCATAGATTTGGTTGTGAGTTTCTCTATCGATGGCTTTGTGGGCTTAGATGGAGCTATGCTACCCTTGCTAGAAATTTTCATTATGCGAGCATTGCCGATGGCAAGGTAAATGCACTGTGACTCGTAGTAAACATTACAATGGGCTTGTTTTTTAAAGGCATGTCCTAATAGTGATTCCTTACTGGCATCGTTCATATTCGGCAACACATAAAAGATCATGGGTATGACTTTGCACTTTTCCAAAAGTGCGTATGTTTGGCTTCCAAAAGGGTTGAGTTAAGTGCTCATGGGCTGTAGTTATGGTCGGTCGATTTGAGTCCAATGATCATGAGTTAAGATATTAAAATCTACTCCCTCATCGATCAATGCATGGAAAGTATGTGTTCATTGGGCGGTGACTATAATGCGGAGGTAAGCACGTTCCACTACTTCTTCATCCTCGTCTTCAATTTTCGTAATTGTGGCAACTCGAACTTTCACAGGGGACTCTAGCATGGAAATCTCGTATGGTGGATATGTGGGAGGGTAGTACTTCTTTATGCGGCTACCATTGAAGAAACCTATGCCCTCTCCATCTAGAGTCTCAAGCTCCACATTGCCGGTTCGGGTGATGGTACAAACTAAAAAAGGCCCTAATCCCATAAGCTTCATCTTCTACTTGTGGCCTTTCACTGAGTATAACAGCATGATGTTGCCTCGATCAAAGTCTCCTTGCTTGACATGCTTGTCAAAATAGCTCTTAGGTTGTGCCTTTTTGCAAATCAGTGCATGGGTAGCTAGAAGTCAAGGCATTCTAACTCAACTAGTTGTTTTGTCCATGCCTCCTTCCCATCCCATCACCCTTGAATGGCTAATCTCAGGCTAGGAACAAAGAATTCCACTGGTAAAATGGCTAGAGTTTCGTAGGTCAATCTAAAAAAAGTCAGTCCTAAGGATGTTTTATAAGCTATTCGATAGGCCCATAAGGTTGCCATCAACTTGTGGTCCCAATTGCTATGTGAAGCAGAGACTACCTTGGTGAGGACATTCACTAAGATCTTATTTGTAGATTCCACTTGGCCGCTCACTTAAGGGTAGTAGGGGAAGATTTTTTATGTATGATGAAAAAGGTAGATAGGAGGTGAGCAATCACTTCATTTATAAAATGTGTGCCTTGATCACTAACTAGTTCAATGGGATAGCCGAATTGTAGGAACACCTACTCCCAAAGGAACTTAGATGTGGTTCTACCATCATTCTTTCTAGTGGCTCATGCTTCTGTCCACTTTGTAAGGTAGCTATGGGCAACTATGATGTACTTGGCCTGCGAGTATTATGCTATGGGATTAGTCATCCTGATGAAGTCAATTTCCCATTTTTTGAAAGGCTTCCTTGCAATGATTGGGGTTAGCTCCATCTTGTCCTTGCAAACATGTACCTTGGTCCATTAACACTCATCGTAGTGCTTTACAAATCGTGTTGTATCTTGAAAAAGTGTAGGCCACCATATTTGAGAGACTGCAGCACCTTGCAGGCTGTCGTGTCTCCGTTGAAGTGTCCTCCACCAGCAATTCCAATGTGTGCTTCTGCAAGTTCATCATGCATTTCATGCTCACACACAGACCTACGTAGCAAGCCATCTTGCCCTAGCCTATAGAGCAGACCTGTATCAACTGATAGGGTTGTCTGGCAAGTATGTCATCTGCCCAGTATGGCATCAAGTTGGATCTAAACAAATCTTTCTTGTTAGATAGGTTAAAGAGATGCACATCTGGCAAATCATCGATGATACCCTGTCCAATGGCTTCTCTTCTGGGTATCCGGGACATGTGGTCAACCATGTAATGATGTTTTCCCTTGTGCACAACCACAGAGAAGTCAAATTCTAACAGCAAAATTAGCCATCAAGCAATGCATCCTATAGTGCAAGGTTTATTAACAAAGATAGAGCAAGGCTTGATGGTCAACAAAGAAAGTAAAAGGCATAGCCAACAGACAATGTTGAAATTTCCTTATAGCAAACACCATGGATGAACCTTCTCTCTCTGATGTGGAATAGTTTATTTCGGTATCCTGAGTTGTCTGGGCTAGCAAAACTCACTAGATAGTCTAGATTGTATTCACCAGGCATATAGCACAACACTACTCCCATGGCAAACCTCGATGTGTCAATGTGGAAGTGGAAGGTTATGGTTCAATCTAGGGCTCGTAGTATTGGTGCAATTGTCAGACTCTCCATATGCACGTTGGCATTCCTTGATCTATTCAAATATTATCAACAGTTTGTAGAGTGGTCTAGCGATATTAAATCATAGTTTAATACAAATCACCAATAGTATCCTGTGTCCCCTAGGAAGCACTGCACTTCCTTGTAATTGGTTGGTGGTGGAAGGTCGACAATAACCCTAAATTTTGTGAAGTCAGTGGCAATGTAGTTCTTGGACACTACGTGCCCTAGGATGCATCCATGCTTCACCCACAGAATTGGCACTTAAGGGGGTTCAACAACAGATAATACAGTCTACAACATTCTAAGACTATGTGGAGTTTGTCTAGGTGTTCTTTCTAGCTCAAGTGGACTCATAGGTCATCAACAAACACTTCTAACCCCCATTGAAGCCATGTCTTGAAAGATTACACATGAGTCATTGAAATGTGGCTATTGCATTTGTGAGGCCCCCAAAGGGCATGACTATATAGGTAAAGACACCCCACTCGGTAGCGAATGTGGTCTTATTCCTATTGCACTTAATTGTATCTTGAGAAGCCATCTAGGTAACTATAGGATTCTTTGCCAGCTACTCTTTTGAGCATATGCTCAGTGTACGATAGTGGATAGTTGTCTCTCTTTGTAGCAGCATTGACTTTCTTATGATTGACGCACACTCTAACTTTCCATTGTTGAGAAATAACAAATGATGTATGCTCCAGGAAGAGATGTCCTAAATCCCATCTGCATAGTGAGAATAGTGGAGAATCTAGAAAGCTATAAAGGCATGTGCTTGGTTCACTTTTTGAGAAGAATGTTATTGTACTTTGTACTATACTCTATGTCATTGTCACATCCTACTTGAGATTGTGTTTATGAGTCCAAGCATTCAATCTTGGAACCTAATTCACTCAAGTAAGAGTTAGTGTCATCTGTCCATGTTGCAATGATTCTAATTATCACTTTTCAACCTCCATAGCTACAGCCATGCTCAAGATCCATGTATTCTCACATGGTATCAGAGCCATGGTGAGCATAGGCTAACTCTCCTCACTACTCTCTTAGTCTCTCACAACCTCTGACAAAATTATTACAAACAATAACTTCATTTCTTACTCCTTTTTTCACTCTATTCCTTTGGTCTACCATAGCAGTCTGTATTGATCCCTGTTGGAGGACTCAGGGAGAACAAACTAAGCCATATCTTCACTAGCATCCTTCTGGAGTTTCTTCCATCAACTCCCTGTGCTCCTCCCTGGCATGTCACAACACGACATTGTTTATCCTAGCACCCGGCACTGCAAGAATTGTATCTTGTTGTGTCCAAAATGCATTGTTCACTGGTTGTATAGCTCCCGCCATCTACACGCGGCACAGGTGACCCTGCAACCTTAGGGCTTTTGAAGCCTACATTCTAAGCTTCCTTCTCACCAAATATTTTGCCAGATTATCATCTCCACGAGTTGTAAGGAAAGAAAAACCAGTCGACTTGGTGAAACCCTAGTGCATGACTCCATAGCCTTGAGCTTCTCACTCTTGAAAAACTACTACCACTCTGATCTAAGTCTATAGTCAGGTCCTAGCAAACCATCACATCAAATCAGGAAGCAAGAGGTAGATCAAGCATTGACCTCCATCACTAAGCTCAAGAATAATATCCATTGACACTCAACTGGTGTCATTTGACTCTGATCTTCTTGTGTCTCTTGACACATTAACCTACAAATTTTTGCTGGTTGGTTGAAGCTGATAAGCATGACAGAGCTTGTGCAAATAGCAAAGTTCAATGGTGAGGGATTCGAGATAAGTGTCGCACCTAACTTGTGGGATTATTTCTCCCGTCACACGGTATTCCTGGGTCAAGAATACTTTTGGTCAAGAAGTAGGGTTTAGGAGTCCTCTTGATCCAACCCAACCCTAACCTTACTAGGCCGACAACGTTTGTCCCTAGGGTTTCTAAATTCAGACGAAAGTCTAGTATTTGGCCAATTGATCCTTAGGGTAAGAATCCTAGATCGTTCTTGCATAGGCGTTCAGCTAACCCTAACATTCTATGAATGTGGGTAGGACCTTTGAGGTCGGAAATATTAAGTCGATTTCCCGAGTGCGATACTAGGCAGAATTTTATCGCGGCTTAGCTCTACTTAGCGCATTGAGGTGATCATCATTTGAGTTACACCATTACAAGCGATTTACCTAATTGATCTAATTGTCTTGCGACAAGAGGTGATCTTTCCTTAGAGATACTAATATTTTTCCTAAAAGATGTAAATAATTGCAAGACATAACATTCCATGCAAATATGTGATTCATAGACTTTTTCCTTCTATGCAACTAAAAGTTCTACAATGATCGTTACTTTTCCTTGCCTAAACTATAATGATTGACAATTCAAAGTTAACTCGTATAAAACCTACGTTGATGCAATGAAATCAAGGCTTTAATAATTTTGATGAAGATGCGTTCAAATTTTGGAAAAATGACTCCATGCATGAGCGAATACCATGAGACCAACATTAAATTAATCCTTATCATTGCAAGCAATTTACAAGTTCATAAAATTCCTTTCCATGCATTGCGACTATTTTGGACAGCATTCAATGGGCGTCTAGGATTATCTCATGCACGAGTCACGATTAGGAGATTATTGTCAAGATTGTGGGAGAGAAGGAAGGAGTCTCACTTGTAGCTTTCTTGCTTGCACAATGGGGGAATACACACAAGGGTGGAGGCTGAAAACAGTTTTCCTCTTCTTAGTTGTGTAAGCCAAAAAGAACTCTCATACAAAGAAATAGAAGAACCCTATATATGGATCTCAAACCAAACTCAACTAGCTAAGGTGGCATACTAACTGAGCCACGAACTAGAGTAGATAAGGATAGCTGTCATGTAGCTATTATTCATGGGCGGTGTACCAACCACGTCTGCAACTGACAAGTCGGTGACATAAATACACAACGGTCACCCTGGCGTATCACGAGTGGAGCTCGATATCTCAACACTCCCCCTCGAGCTCAATTCCAATTCCTGCACACCAAGCAGGTCTCTGAACTTGCGCAGCTTCTCTGCGCCCAATGCCTTCGTGAATATGTCAGCTACCTGATCCTCTGTGCTGACATAAACTAGATCAATAAGACCTAGTAAAACCCTCTCTCGCACATAGTGATAATGCACCTCAATGTGCTTTGTTCTAGCATGATAGACTGGGTTATTTGCCAAGTGTATACTACTCATGTTGTCACAGTAAATGACAACTAGCCCATCTGTAGACTGATGCATATCATAAAGTAGCTTATGCAACCAAGCTACCTCACATGCAGCCATTGCTGCACCCCTGTACTCAGCCTCTGTGCTCGAAAGGCAACTGTAGGCTGTTTCTTGCTGCTCCAAGTGACTGCAGCACTCCCAAAAGAGAACACATATCCACTGGTAGATCGTCTATTAGAAATGCTACCAGCCCAATCAGCATCAGTGTATCCATGCAACTGTATCTGAACCTCAGTCTCATAAAATAGTCCATACTGCAATGTGGACTTCACATACCTGAGTATGCGTCTAGCCGCATCCAAATGTGGTTTCCCTGGAGCCTGCATAAACTGACTTACCAATCCAACAGCATAGCTCAAATCTGGCCTGGTAATAGTCATATAAATCAAACTTCCTACTATGCATTTGTACATAGTAGGGTCTTCTAGAAGCTCACCTGCATCTGTGCTCAGCTTCACATTCTGCTTCAAAGGAACTGAAATAGGATTACAGCCTGTCATCCCATATTTGGACAGCATGTCCAATCCATACTGCCTCTGCAAGAGCTGTATCCCACTTGGTGATCTAATCACCTCAATGCCCAAGAAATAACGCAGCTCTCCCAAATCCTTCATCTCAAACTTCTGCTTCAATAGCATTTTCACATGAAGGATATCTTCATCACTGTCACCTGTCATAATCAAATCATCAACATAAATGACAAGTAGCATAATACCTTTCTTTGTTTTCCTCACATAAAGTGAGAAATCTGCCTTGGAAATCTGAAAGCCAATAGTGAAAAGATACTGTCCTATCTTGTCAGACCATGCTCTAGGTGCTTGCTTCAAGCCATACAAGGCTTTCTTCAACCTGCAAACAAACTCAGGATGAACAGTATGCACATAACCTGGTGGCTGCTCCATATAGACCTCTTCTTGCAAATCACTATGCAAGAAGGCATTCTTTACATCCATCTGATGTAAAGACCATCCCTTTGATGCAGCCATAGCAATGACTGCTCTTACGGTTGCCATCCTTGCAACCGGACTGAATGTTTCTTCATAGTCAATGCCATATGTTTGTGCATACCCCTTGACTACTAATCTTGCCTTGTATCTATTCACAGAACCATCTGCATTGTGCTTCACCTTATAAACCCACTTACAGCCAATTGCATTTTTACCTTTAGGCAAAGGTACCAATTCCCATGTAGCATTTGCTTCCAAGGCATCCATTTCTTCATCCATGGCTTTCTCCCATTTTTCTTTTCCCATGGCTTGCTCAAAAGAAGTGGGTTCTGGTTCCTGTATCACTTTGACCATATATGCATAGTGAATGGCTGTAAATCCATCATATTTCAGCCTATCCACAGGATACCTAGCTCTCATAGACATGCGCAAAGTAGGTTCACTCCCGGGTGCTCTCAAAACATCCCTGGTCTTCTTTACTCCAGGTATAACAATAGAAGGAATACCCAACTCATCATCAATGCTCTGTTCTGAGCCACTGGATTCACCATCCACATAAGAGTGACCTGCATTCACATCAAACATGGGCTGATCAACCTTCTCTTTTCCTTTTCGTGATACCTGCATACCACTATCTGCATTGCTTTGAGAAGATTCTCCTGATCTCAATCTGCCTGTCCATGGCAAAGAATGTGAACCACTACTAGAGGACGCTCCAGGTCCACTAATATTTTGTGACTGCTACTGTGAATTCTGTGCAGCATTACCATTTTGTGCATCTACATCATCAATCACATTTACTGGTTTATACCAGCTACTCATCTCATCAAAAACAACATCTCTACTCACTGTAAACTTACGAGTAGAAGGATTATAGCATCTATACCCTTTTTGCTGCAGAGAGTAACCAATAAAGATGCACTTCTCAGCTTTTGGATCCAACTTGGATCTCAACTCATCTGGCACATGTACATAGGCAATGCAACCAAAAATTTTCAAATGAGAAATATCTGGTTTCCTACCAGTATACCTCTCCTCTGGAGTCATTCCATGTATTGCTGCAGTGGGAGTCCTGTTCATTATGTAGACTGCTGTAGCAACTGCTTCAGCCCAATAAAAATCTGGCAGGTCTTTTTCATTAAGCATGGCACGAGATACCTCTCCAATATGCCTGTTTTTCCTTTCTGCAATTCCATTTTGTTGTGGCGTATGACTGCATGAATATTGCTGCTTTATGCCATGCTCCTGCAGGAACCTTGCAAACTCATTTGAGAGGTACTCTCCCCCTCCATCTGACCTTAGGCATTTTATTTGCAGGCCTGTTTCTTTTTCAACCATAGCCTTAAGAGTTTTGAAATGCCCAAAAACTTCACTTTTCTTTTTCATAAAATACACCCAAACTTTTCTGCTATAGTCATCAATAAAAGTGACAAAATAATGACAGCCTCCAAGAGATGCAGCTTTAGTAGTCCACACATCAGAGTGGATTAATTCAAATAGCTTCTTACTCTCTTGAACATGTCTAGGAAATGGATTCCTTGCCTGTTTTTCAAACTGACAGGCTTCACATACCTTATGCATTTCTGCAACCTTGAATTTAGGCAAACCTGCAACAATATTTTGGGCGTGCATTGATTTAAGTCGCTGTACATTAACATGACCAATGCGTTTATGCCAGATATCAATATCTGCAACTACACCGGTCCCATGTGCAAACATTGCTGCACTCAATTCAGACATGTCTGCATCCAACGTAAACATTCTACCCTTCTTCTTTCCTTTTGCTATCAAGCGACCTTTATTTTTCATATCCTCAACAAAGCATCCATGAGGATTAAATCTGACCTGCAAGCCCTGCTCAACCATTTGACCTACAGAAACCAGATTCTTGGTGATATTCGGGATATGAAATACATCGGACAGGTATTTCTTTTTCCCATCCTGCATAGACAAAGGAATTTTTCCAATGTGCACAATAGGATGTGCAGTATCATCACCAGTCTCCACAAATCCTGGTTTTTCCATTTTCCTTGCATCCTCCATCCATTCTGCATGACCTGTCATGTGGTTTGATGCACCTGAGTCAACATACCATACATCATTGCTTTCTTCTGCACTTGTCACAGAATTGTTCATGTGCTGCACCATGAACAAATGCTCATTTCTGTCATCACCCTGTCTACTAGAAGATGCATAATTCCCTTGTTGCAGTTTTCCATTCATGATGTCATTCTGCTTTTTATAGCAGTCTTTAGCCATATGACCCATTTTACCACAGTAGTAGCATTCAACATTACTGTTTGCATTTTGACCTCTTTGCTATCCACCACGACCTCTTTGGCTCCCCCTGCCTCTAGAGTTACCACGTCCTCCTCCATAGGACTGGTTTTCTTGAGTTTGCTGCATATTCTGATTTCTACCACGGCCTCCAAACCGGCCTCCTCTACCTCTGCCTCTACCTTTGAATGCCTGCATTTGCTGTTGATTGGGAACATCAGGAAGAACTAGTTCTTCTTCATTTCCTGCAACATTCCCAATATCCTTTTTCCATAAGGAAATTCGTCATTCTAAACTTCCATGCTTGGAAGTTGTTCTTGTCAAGCTTTTCAGTTACAATCTGTGAAAGAGAATCAGACGCCATTACAGACTACTGCAAAAAATTCTGTCACTGCAAAAAACACAGCTTCACCCTCACAAGGGCAAATCTGCAAAACTGGCGAAAGTGGTATTTGACCACACAGTCACTTCCTAGTGACGATTTTGCATAAACAGAAACCAAGGATGATTCTGTAACTCCCAATGTCTCTGCAGATAAGCATACGATGCAATTTCTGTGGTAACTTTTCACTGACCTGTAGAACAGTGGTCGCACAGCATAAAACTGGGCCTTTTCCTGAGTGCGTGCAGAAAACTTCCGCCTCCAAAATAGGCCCCGAAATGGCCTCAAATCAAAAAAACAGGGTAATTGAACTTGCCTATGAGAATTGGACATGCCTAGTGCAATTTTTTCATGTGGAATTAATTTTAAGAACCAGGGCATTAAGGATCGGAGTGTTATCCATGCGTGTACTCAGGGTGAAAGCTCCCGCATGTGCGCCTCGTGTCTTTTGCTTGGGGACCATTAAATCTCGGTTCAACAACTTCCTCTTGGGCTCTTACCCGTTACGAATCCTCTCCGACCAAGTTCTTCTCCTCTGCGCAAGACACGGCCGCAGATGCAGTTTTAAGAAAACTGGGGGAACCACAGGTGAATAGGGCATAAGGGAAGCTTTTATAGAAGCTTCCAAGGAAGCTTCCAAGCCTCTGGAGTAACCAGAGATGACGTGGAGAGAGAAGAAGATGAGGATGACAAAAATGAAGATGATGATGTGGATGGTGTTGATGGTGGGAGTGATGATGACGATGGTAGGGGCGTGGCACAGCATTGAAGCGTGGCAGCTCTTCACGGCAGCAGGGTGGCGATGGCGGGCAGCACGACAACACACCTCTCTCTCTTCTATCCCCCTCATGCTTGAGAGGGGGGAGGTCTTATAGGTGGAAGGGGGAGGGATAGCCATACACATGGCTAATTGCATGCACAGCATAGAGACCTAATATAATGACAATGTTGCCCTGAAGAAGAGCATAAATGTTGTGATCTATTTCTGGCCTCCGAAAGCCATGGTGTAGTAAGTGAGAATGAATACGAGTGTACCACTGCCTTGGTGCCTGTTTTAGTCCATAAAGAGCTTCATGCAGTAGGCAAACGTGTGTAGGAAATTTGGGATCAACAAAGTTTGGTGGTTGAGACATACAGATTTTTTCTTCTAAGTGACCGTGCAAGAAGGAAGACTTGACATCAATGTGGTGGATAATTAATTTAAAATGAGCTTCCATGGAGAGTAATACCCGTAAAGAAGACAAGGAAAGTACATGAGAGAATGTACTTTCGTAATTGAGGCCTTCATTTTCTTTGAAACCACGAGCCACAAGTCGAGCTTTTTACTTGTTGATGGAGCCATCTGGTTTGAGCTTTTTGCAAAGTACCCATTTGCAGCTTATTGCAGATTCTCCAGGAGGAAGGGGTACCGATTTCCAAGTGTTATTGTGAAGTAGAGCTTTGTATACATCAAGCATAGCAGCTTGCCATTGAGAGGCTTTAATACCTTGAAGTGCTTGAGTAACAGTAGGGCAAATTGGAGCTTCGGGAATAGTGATTGGAGGTGAATTTTGAGCTTGGCCAAGAGCAATGTTGGCTTGAAGATGAAGATCATGTAAGTTTTTGAAGCATAGAGTTGATTGTGATTGTACCTCTTCAGTGTGGAAGTCGGATGTACTGAAAAGAGTAATCGGCATTGATGGAGAAGCTGGAGATGGAGGTCATAGAGTAGTAACAATGAGAGCCGTAGGTGAAGTATTTCTTGATGTTGAAGACATTGCGGCTATGCGAGCAGACCTTCGAGGTTTTTGTTCTTCAGTGGATGGAGCTAAGTTGGGAATAGAGGCATGGAAAGGAGCCGAGTTTTCATGAGGAAATGAAGCTTGTGGAATTGAAGGATAGGAAACTTGATCTTTATATAGATTTTCTATAGTATGTTAGGAACTTCCAAACTGTGGACGACTAAGAGAATGGGTTTGAATTGGAGTGTGAGATTTGATTTTGGCAATGATGGCAGCTTGTTGACTTGCAGAGGGATTTATTGAGTTGTCATACTGCGTTAAATGCTGCCGTTTGGGATATAATGTAGTCGCCTGTGTTGCTGATGGATTGGAGCAACTGGCGAGTTTGGATTGAGTGAAGAGTCTAGGAGCTGCTGCGTGGTGTGCAATGAGCAAGTTGCTGATTGACGGCATTCAGCACCATTTGAAGGGGCAGTAGGTGTCATTTTCGTGCCGTCTTGATGGATTGCAGCCGTAATTTGCGCTGGGTCGATGGGATGGAGGTATAATAGCTGCTGAAAATTTTGATAAGGTTTGATATTTAAGGTTTGAAGCCTTTTGAAATAAGGATTTTTGACATGACTTAAGGGATTTCAAACTTCTATAAGAAGATAAGGATGATGAAAAAGGTGAAGAGTTGGAGTGGCTAGAATTGGACGGAGAGGATTTCGTCGAAGTTATGTTTGGATTTGTATGAGGCATATCTAATGTCAGAGATTCTTTGATAGGAAAAAGTGTGAGAGATGGACATGTTGTGGTGTTGGACGGAAGAAGATTATCTTCATAAAAGATGGCACTTCGACCATAAATATAGACTTTATCAGTTGGATCATAGAAGTGATATGCCTTGTGACCATGTGGCTCTTCATATCCTGTAAAAACTAGTTATGTGGCTCTAGGAGAAAACTTGGATTTGTGATCTTGATTGACAAGAAATACAGTGCATCTAAAGACTTTAAGATGTGATAAGTCAGGAGGGTGACTAAACCATAATCCGTAAGGAGTATTATTTTGTAGGGAGTTGGAGTACAACCTGTTTTGAAGATATGTTGCTGTAGCAATTGCTTCCTCCCAATAGTCTTTTCCCCAGATGAGCTAGTGATAGCATAGCTCTTGTAGCATTGAGCAGTGTATGATTCTTTCTTTCAACAACTCCATTTTGGTGTGGATGATGTGGTATGGTAAGCTCATGTTGAATGCCAAAGGCCTTGCAATAATATGTGAATTCATTTGAAGTATATTCTTCTCCGTTGTCTGTGCGAAGATCTTTGAGTTGTAACTCGTGCTTATTTTCAACTGATTCCTTATATTCTTGGAACTTGAAGAAGACTTGTGACTTCCTCGTGACAAAATGTACAATAGTATATCTTGAATAATCACCAATAAGCACCATAAAGTATTTTGCTCCAGTGAGAGAAATAGGATTTATTGGACCACAAATGTCTGAGTGTACTAATTGAAGTGGTTGAGTTGTAATGGAGTAAGATTTAGGACAAGGAAGATTTGTGGCTTTATTGAGGGCACAAGCTTGACAAAATGGAAGTTGAGAGAGAGAAGGTGGAATGCCACAGACAAGTTTCTTGTTAATAAGTTGTTGGAGAACATTCTGAGAGGCATGACTAAGCCTAGAGTGCCATAGGAGTGCATTCTGTGGTAGACTTGTGAGTGAAGTGGAGTTAGCTGAAGCATTTGAAGGAGATTGTAGTAGTGAATGCCCAAGTGTATAAAGCTGACCTACTTTGGGGCAGGTAAGTTTGAGAGAAGGTGAGAGTAGCTATAAGATGCAGTGGTCTTTATAGAAGTGAGCAGTGAGAGAGGATTGAGAAGTGAGCTCACTAATACTTAATAGATTTTTCTTGAGATTGGGAACATAATAGACTCTATGTACCTTGATTATGTGACTGGAGGGAAGCCACTTAAATTATGCCATAGCCTTGAGCTTATTGAATGCTGTTGTCCCCCATGGCAACACGGAGTGGAGTAGAGATCTCTTTGAAGTCGACTAACCATTCCTTGTGAAAAGTCATATGATGAGTAGCTCCAGAATCGAGAAACCATGTATATTCTTCTTTGGAGTTTGATGAAGGTGCCCAAACACTTGTGGCAAGGTTGATGATTGTTTCTAGTTGCTCTTCGATGTAATAATTGTCGATGCTAACAAAGTGAGCATGACCTTTTGATTGATATTTGTTGAATCTATTTTTTTGACGACAATCCTTTTCAATATGACCCTGTCTTTTGCAAGCATTACATATGAGATGATAATGAGGGTTTCTTGTTAAGGATAGGGATTGAGATTGCTGGTAAGAGTTGGGCTTATGTTGAGGATTACCAAGAATCCCTTTGAAATTAGATCGAGAAGAAAACTTGGGCTTTTGATGAAAGTGTTGAGTTCTTTTGTGAAGATGTCTTGGGCTGTAAGCTATTATAGCTAGAGCCTTGGATTCTTGATTTGAAGAAGTAGAAAGAGTATCTCTCATGACTTGCTCTTGCTTGATTCTATTAATCAGTGGCTAAAGTTTGAGTTTATAAGTGGAAGTTTGAGTACTAATAAAGGCTCTCCAAGATAGAGGTAGGGAAGAGAGTAGAAACATGGCTTGTAATTCTTCTGAGATGACTAAACTAGATATTATGGTTTCATCTAGTAAAGATTGCCACTGTTCTAAGAACCTAGTGGCAGATTGATCTTCATGCATAGTTGCAGTAGATAGTTTTCTAGAACAATCAACATTTAAATGCATTACACTGCACTCTAGACATCTTAGATTTGCCTTGTCTTTGTTAGCATGTTTTTCTCAAGATATCCTGATGAAATATTCATTGGGCTAATAGGTGAGAGATTCCTATGTTCCCTCCATTCCTCGACCTCTAACTCTTCCCAAGGCCATTAGTAGAATGAGTCCAAAGTCCATGAGGATAGAAAATCCTTTCTCATCATATGAGACATATGAGTTTACGTAAGGTTCTTCTTTCAATGGCTTTTCCACGAAGTGCATGAGTACATCTCTATATAGGTGGATGGTGTTGATGCATCCTAATGGCTTGTATATTCATAGTAGATTGATATCCACCCTAGGTGCTGTGGGTCTTTTGCTCATGGGGTGTTGGTAGCACCACTAGAGCTTCCCTTCTTTAGTTGAACAATCTATTAATCTAATAGAATGGTTCCAAATAGTGTTATGGATAGGGAAACCTCCTACGATACCAAAAATGCATGGTTTTGTGTCCATAACTCAAGATGACAAAGATGTGGTGCTATTGGTCACCAAGAAGATGATGGTGATGAAGAATGTGAAGAAGAAGATATAGATAATATGAAACAAATGGTATCAAAGAAGAGGGGTTGCTAAAAGTAGAAATGTCGCTTATCTTTTTTAAAATTTAATAAAAATAATCATAAAAAAAGAAACCTAGGACTCTTGCGCCCTATTTCACACATGAGGTGTTTTCTTACGTTCATCTCAACTCCAAGATAATCACTTATGATCTATGATGATACCTTGTTATTTTGAGAATTTTTTTTTGTTAAACTACCATATTGGCAATCATACCCTTAATCCAAATTGTAAAAACATGAAACCAAATCCTCAAAATACAGCCTTAATATGTGTTCAAGCATGAGAACACAAATCTAACTAATTGGAAGCATTTCAAAGTTGACAAGAATATCCCCTCCTATTTTGCAACAATGAACCATACAGGTGACTTCACGACCAAAGTATCTAAGGGTCCCAGCAATAGAATCAAAATGTTGGGCACCACATGCTCAAATTTTGGACTTTAGACACCCTCTTATTGATTCAAGAGGTTCAACCATTATGTCGATGACTACCTCTTACATAATCTCTTACACATGAATCCACATTCAATTATAGTGGATGTGCAAGGCATATCTCCATGCACGAAGAAGGCTCTCATATACCCCACAATCCAAGGTGCACTTTACTACTTAAGTGCTACTCATTTATCAATAAAAATTACACGGCATCTCTCTTTGCATATTTCAAAATGATAAAACTTAAGAAATTTAAAAAATTGTGAGCCTTCCAAGCTCTTTTCTTTTTTCATTGTCTTTATATTGATAACTATTGGTGGAGAGGTGGGACAATAAGAATTTCCCAAAATGAGATGGTTTGAGATATCTACAAAATTCAAAATCCTACCATATCAGAGTCATAGGTGCACCCAAGGTGTCAAAATCTCTATGCATGACCATCACCCTTTGGACATGGGCTATAAGAAAAAATGCAGCTTAAAAAAAATTGATGAACAATCTCCTAAAGTGTGAGAATTACGGAGAATGCCCATCGCATGTCTATGGCCTAGTGATCATAGATTTCTCAAACTAATATTTGAAGAGTAAGCATGGTATTGCAAGCTACATTCAAGTTTCTATCCTATGTAGCTCCCTAAGAACTGTGCAATGAGCCTAATATCTTCTGCATATTTCATGGGAGTGGCACTAGTGTGCTATAAACCTTGAAGCATAGACCATAAAGACTCATTCACGAATCCACAAAGACTGTATTGTTACATTTATGAACCACTTAATTGTGACCCTTGAAGACAAGAAAATTGGGTGAGGGGACCAAGTGATAGAGGCTACTTCATGTGGAAAAGGATTGCATTGAACCTCTTGGTGGTGACTTTCAAAGACAAGATCACTGGACGAGGATCACCACAAAGTGATAGAGGCTACCTCTTGGAAAAGTATTAACTCCATCAAGCAATAGGTGATGGGAAAGAAAGCTAGGCACTAAATTTATTTATAATAGTATGAGTTTTGGTAACACCAAGAAGTAACCAGTGTAATTCGAATGCCAATCTCACCCCCATGCTCTTTACGTGTCCCAACTGTCGAGAGCGATTGAATCTTGACATTTTGGTTCTATTTTTGGGACTTTGAAATCCACCATCTAGAGTATTCACTTCTCTGTTGTGCATAAGAATAGGAAACGGGCTATAAAGGGTGAGTGAGAGATCAAGGGAGGTTTGATTTTTGCTTGCATGATAGTTATTTTTGAAACATGAAAGGTTAGATTAGAAAAGGAGAGAGAGTGATGTTGATATTTCCCTTTATTACAATAGTTTATTGTTGTGGAATTTGGAAGCACTCTTAGGTAGGAATTGAATAGGCTAGGAGTAGGTACATATTGAATGCACGGTGTAGAACTCTCAGAGAAAGACTCATAGTGGTTGAGAAATGAACTTGATAAGGGAGTCTCTTCTGGATAGAACTGAGAGATAGAATTCAAGTATGAATCTAAGTGTAACCATTCGAGGGCAAGAAGCACTCAAACATGGGAGAGCTAAAGGAAAAATAGTTCAAAATCAAAAGAAAAATAAATAAATAAAATAATAAATACATGAGAAAGTAAGAAAATGACATGCGAAATCTCTCTACGAGAGGATTAGATGACAGAGGGTAACCTAAGCAGGAGGGAATGTTGTGATAACTACTTGGAGAGAGAGATAGAGAGAATACATGTCAGAGAGTGATGATCAGAGTTAAGGAAGAAGGCCTAGTGATAGTGGGGGTTAGTGGGCCTCAAAAAAGGGGACTCAAGTGCCCATAAAAAATAACTACACTTAAATCATATGAGAGGGAGAAGAGCCTGGGAGGTGTATGTGAGTGCACATCTGAGTGTGCGAGTCGATGATAGCATAGAGAAAAAAGGGTAGTCTCCAAGGGTGAGGTATTTTGAGAAGAGTAGATTCGAGAGAGTGTGTAGAAGGAGAAAGGGGGAGTTGCATTCAGTGCACTATTTGAGTGGAGCACGAATTAAGTAGTAATTGAGTAATCTGAGTGAGTTCTCTCAAGTCATCTGAGTGCAAGCGAGCTATTTGAGTGACTTCTCTTGGGTCATCTAAGTGCAAGCGAGCAATCCAGCAATGAAAAAGAGTCCACTCAAGTGATCTAAGTGTAGGTGAACAATCCCACTTGAGTGATCTAAGTATGAGCGAGTCATCCGAGTGCAATTGAGCAATCCAAGTAATGAAGAAGAGCCCACTTAAGTGATTTGAGTGTGGGTTGATCCATTTGATTGAGTGATCCAAGTGTGGGTGAACAACCCACTCAAGTGATCCAAAAGTGAGTGGGTCATCCGAGTGCAAGCAAGCAAACGAAGTTATGAAGAAGAGTCCACTTGAGTGATCCGAGTGTGGGTTGAGTCATTCGATTGAGTGATTCAAGTGTGGGTGAACAATCCCACTTGAGTGATCCGCATGTGTGTAAGTCGTCCAACTATGAAAGGGAGAGCTATTTGAGTGCAAGAGAGCTATTTGAGTGACCTCTATTGAGTCATTCAAGTGCAAGCAGGAAAGAAGATTCCACTCAAGTGATCTGAGTGTGGGTGAACAATTCCACTCGAGTGATCGAAGTGTTATTGAGCTATATGAGTGTGAGGGAAAGCTATCTAAGTGCGAGGGAAAGCAATCCAACAATTCCACTTAAGTGATTTGAGTATTAGTGAGTTATCTAAGTGTAAGAAGGAAAAGCAACCCGAGTGTGAAAGAGAGCAATCCAATTGTGAGTAAAAGTAATGCAAACATGAAGGAAAAAGAGCACTCGAATGTGTGAGACATTGGACTCGAATAGGGTTCAGGCCACATGAGCTCTTGAGAAGTAGATTGTTCATCATCTCAACTTGATTAGGAGCACAAGGAGATGGCGAGTAGCTAACACATGAGCCCTACACATCCGAGTCTTGCATATCCAAGTCCAAGTTCGAGCAACACATCTCAGCCTTACATGTTTGAGCCCAAGTGGAAATGTCATCTCCATCCAAGTGTTGAAGAACCATTAATTGTCCAAGCCGATTCCCCCTCAAATGATCTATTTTCAAGTCACCACTCGATTGACCCAGTTGAGCCTCCATACCCACTCGGATAGAGTATCAAAGAACTATCAAAGTGTTGTCATGATGTTTGAGTGGATCCATAAGAGTGACTTCTCCTAGAATACTACAAAGCCGATGGCAATTGAGCAAAAAGGAGCCATATTGTGGATTCACCAAAAGGCTAGTATACTCAAAGAGCATAGTTGAGCCACAAGACTACACAGGAGAGCAAGCTTGAGCTTCAATCGAGGTAGGAGTTAGACATCCTAGTCGACTGTGTGCTTTTAATTCTAGACTTTCCATCCAATCCTACACATGTTCCGATTTCCCCACACATTTTGACTAACTGACCCTTGATCCGAGTCTACATAATCCCACCCAAGTGCTCATTGAATTTGCCTTCTTGACCAGCTGTACAAGTTGACCGCCTTTCCATCATCTGTAAGAATTGATAGGTCAATTTGGATGCTATGTATGAACCTTGAGCATTAGCTAGAAACCCCATCACTCACAAATACAATATCAAGGGTAAAGCAATTGCACCAAGAGTTGCCTTAAGTGAGAATATGCTTTCTACTCATAGATGCATATTTGGGTTCCCAATGCATCCTACGACCCATCCACATAGTCCTTGAAATCATGCTAGGCTCATGAGTGGATAGACCTCTTTTGTATTTCTCTTTTTGCATATCCAAATCCTCTTTCCTACCTTATGTAACTATGTTAAAGCATTTGTCATGTACAATAGAATACATTCATTAGACTCATGACTGAAAACTATCCTACAAGTCTACCTTGTAGAAAGTTGCTTGTATTTTCCAAACCGTAACTCAGATTGCTAAGCTTTTTTCTACAAAATTGTGGTCCACTCTTGATTTACAACTTCCATTAAGATACCAAGACCAAATTTTGAAGGATTCTACCCCCAAAAAATTCTATGCAACTTGCAACTCTCTTTTCCTGTGCATACTCTTGGTTAGACATCACCTTTCCAAAGCCTATAACTCTAGAGCCCATCCTAGAAGTGTCAACCTCCATTAAAACCTCTTCGATTAGCATCAAATTTTAAAAACACTAAATCTGCCCTAAGTAGTAAATTGTAGTAAACAAATTAGGGAGCAAACACACTCAAAACAATAGACCCACCATCAAAAAATACCTTAAGAAGTTGACCTAGCCATCATCATGCCTTACTACCTGACAAAGATCACAAAAGAGAAAGTTAGTCTAATCCCAGGTGACCAATGTGTGGATTATTCAATCAACTCTAAGAGCAAAAAGTGTCTTTCTCAGGAACCATTGCCTCCTTATCTAACTTGATTTGCCTCATTAAAACTCTAGTCCTACAAGAAAAGTCAAAGGCTATGTTTGCCTTAGGATCCAACCTGGATAACTTTGGTTTTTACCCTAGCAGATTCTTAGAAGAAATCGAACTGCTTTTAGAGCAATATGATCAAAAGATGATAACTGCTTATTTTGAGATATTTTTACACTATTTTTCATGCAAACTGAAGGACTTTGGCTTTGATTATACACTATTTTTCATAAAATTTATTAAAAAATAAGAACATAAAGCCATATTTGGGCTATGCTGAGGTGGAATTAGAGGTAGAGAGTTTGGATATTTTAGATGGAGAATTTAGGGAGTGGGAAAAATAATTGTACTAAAAAAGCGGATGTGGGAAATTTTTTAGTGAAAGATGTAGACATTTTAGAGACGGGTAGAAATACGAGTATAATTTAGTATGCATACACAGAATTTGGGTTGAGAAGCCTGGTGGGGGCAAGGACAAAATAGGTTTGGAGATGTGGAAAGGTGCTAGGGAAACTAGTTTAAGTGGGAAATCTTAAAATTTAAAAAGGGATTATTCAAGAAATGGAAGGAGGATGTCATGGGAAGTGGGGGGTTTGAGCAAGAAGCAAGAAAGTGAGCAAAAAATGGGTGCCATGTTGCAAGAGGATGTTGATTAGATTGCTATAGACTTTGGCCATGAAATCAACATCATTTGGCTGCATTTGATCCTCTCTTCCATCTCCTCCATCTCCTCCATCTTCATCCATTCTTGGTTTGCATTCTTGAGTTGTAGCGAGATGATTTTTTTGCGAGATTGTGGGAGAAGTAGAAGATTAAGGAATTTGAATATTTCTAGGAGTGAAGAGAGAGGAGAAGCAAGCACCAACACCCCCAAATACGATGAAACATCTTTAGTTATCTTCTTAATCGGGTATGCTCGTTTTCATTAAAATTTGAATGAAAAATGGATAGAATGAATGATTTGTGGTTGAATGTATCAATTTTTTGATTTTTGACTGTTAAATGAATGGAAATGATCCGAGTTTTTACATTGGTTGCATTGAAATGGTAAAAAATAGGTTAAAAATTGCATTTTAGACCAGAATTAAGGAAAATTAAGAGTTTTGGATAATATTAAAAAGAAATCAATCAAAATAGAGTTATAATACATGGAAATGTATATAGAAATGAAGTTTTATAACCTGGAGATGAATCTAGTAAAAGATTTATGCATTTTAATACAAAAAATGACAGTTTTTTATAATAATGAGTAAAATTAAAGACATTAATGGGAGATTAAGGTCAATAACTAAAAACAGAGTTGAATTAGGTTAAGATGGATTAACCTATTAGATTTTAGTTCAAATGGACATGTGGAGTTAAAGTTATTAAATTTTCAAGGGTAAAAATAGTAGTTTTTAGGTGTTTTTGAGAAATAATTAGTAAATATTAAGAATGAATGAAAGTATTTATAGATCCAAACTACATTCATAATGAGGAATGCTTGGTTAATAGGGTTTCGTGTGTTATGATTGGATGTAATTATTATAAACATTTTTATTTTTCTAAGTAGTAATAAAGAAGAAATAATAACTTTTGATAATGAAGTAATTAGAAGGGAAATTAAAAAGAGACTATAGTTAATTTTCTGTTCAAAATATGTTTCTAAATTTCAATAGATAATGGATTTCATTTACATACACGTCCTTTGTAAAATACCATTCAAGGGTTGAAATAGTAATTAGTGAATATTAGTGATTGTATTAAAGTATTAACAAAATTTAAGAATGAATTAAGAGTTTTTAAGTGATTTATTTCTCTGATTAAAGTTTTGAGAACATTGGAGTTTGTATACATACTATGGGTTGTAGTTCAAATTAGGGAGGTTAAATAGTAATGTTTAAGGAATTGCAAGTAAGTAAAGAAGGTTATTAAATAGCTGATGGTTGGACTATTGAGAGAAATGATAATGTGACTTTTATGCTAGTAATTTGAGGATAAAGAAGACATAAATATCCACCCCAAAACCTTAATTAATACAATGACTTCACATATAGTCATCTTGCCTACTTATCTGGGGGTTTTCTAGGAAGCCATCATTTTTTATGCGTTTTGCCAAGAGTGACAAGTGTGTTAATTAAGTAGAAGAGAGGGTGGTTTTGGTTATTTTACTAATTTAAGCATAAACTAAAAGAAAATAAAATTTAAGGTGGAGGTGACACACTAAAAAGGAATAAAACAAGGAGGGAAGATTTTAAGATATTTCAATTACTTGAAACCAAACTCTTCCAAAGTTCAATATCCTGAAAAGGAGATACATAATAAACCACCGCAAGTATAGTAGGAGCAACATATAAGGAGTCTTCCCTAACAGATGGGGAGAAGCTATAGAGCTTAGGACTAGAACTTTATACCTATTTGACCTTGATGCATGGCCTAATTAGTCATTTTGAGATTAAGAAAAATAATTATCAACCTAAGTAAACGAGACTTTGATGAGCCGTTATAATGAAACTTTCTTACAAGGATTCTTTCTTGAATTGCCACAGGATATTCAACATTTTATTGTAGATATGGCAAGGGATACTGAGTTAGTGGATGGGGGCAAACACTTTGGACCCCAACTGTGGGTTGATGTCAAGAAATTATGCACTTGGAATTGGATGTTTCAAGATGAAGCAAATGGGATTTTCCTATTAGTATCACATTTTAAGTTAGTCGATGAAATTCAACTTAATACCATTAGTGTGAACCACCATTACGATTGGTTTTCTAGAGAGTCGTATAAAACTTTTAGGAGAATAAATTGGGCTCAAGTGTCTTAGTCTACGTCGTATAATAACGAAGGGAGTCAATGTAACATTTCATACAAAAAGGAAGTGCAGGAAGTGGTTGAGATTCTAGGTTTAGTACAAAAGATTAGTGATGATATACCCGATGGGGCTGAGGATAAGGAATTACACGACATTCTTTGGAAGAGTTTACACAAACAAGGTTTCTTATAGTAGAGTGTGATAGGAGGATGTGCACAGTAGATAGGACGATGTGCACGGTAGAGAAAGCTCTCACGCACCAAAGTGAATGAGTGAAAGCAAGGAGTTAGCACGGGAAGATAGAGCCAAAAGAAGATTGGAAAAGAAAACCAAGAGAATAGTGGAGCAGTTAGAACAATTGAATGTCGAGTTGCAAAATACCTTGCAAGGTGGGCTGGATTTGTCATTAGAAACTAGAAAAGTCACTAGAGAGACATCTTCTATTGGAATTGAGTTAGATTACAATTGGGAGAGGCAAGCAAGAAGCTCCGAGGGCATGAGTGGTACCAACAAGGGTAGCTCAAAGAAGGGGTTAATTGCTAGTGAGAAGAAAGAAGAAGATATGAAAGAAGAGGGTCAAAATAGTGACGATTTCGTGGATTCTGATAATGTTTCCACTAAAATGGCAAGACATAGGACAGATGACACTCTTGTTGATCATACGATAGAGGAAAACAATATAGACACTCTTGCAGAATATCGGTCTTAGTAGATTATTTGTTGACCCAAAAGAGAGGGTTCCAATCTTCAAGGATCTAGAAGAAGTGCTAAGAGTGTTACATATGGCTATTAGAATGCATGTGTGACTTATAGATTTCACACAATATTCTGGTCGTTGAGATGACGATCCTAACATACATGTCCAATGGTTTGAAGTGACGTGTATAGCGAATGAGATTATTGATGATGATTAGAAACTTCACATATTCCCAGCAACCTTGAAGGATGAAGCAGCCTTGTGGTATGGGAACCTTCTTGTTGCCACCACAAGGGTAACTTATATAGTATTAAGAGAGGGATTTTTAACTAAGTTTAGGTGGAAAGGATTCCAAGACAGTTTAGGATTGGAATTTGACTATCTAGCACCAGGAGAAACAGTGGAACATTACATTGAGAAGATGGAGACATTAATTAGGAAGATGCGACAAAATGCTCCTGCAGAGGATATGCAAAAATAGAAATTTATTGAAGGATTGCAGGAAATAGTGAGGGAATATGTAAGCCTTAAGTGACCATCTAATCTAGCAGACACAAAGATAGAACCATGATGGTGGAAGGAAGTACAATTAGGATAGTTAAGCAGGAAGGGGTTATACAATAACCTTGGATTAGTTCCCTGAAGTATATCGCCATCCATGGTAGCTAGTACTCCATATGTAGGAGCTTCGATAGCTCCTTAGGATGCTTATATGGCAAATGTAGTCGTACCACCATCATCAATGCCATACTCATTAGGATTAAATCCGTATCTTGTACCGCCTATATATCCACCACCATCAACAGTCATTGCATCTATAGTATGGAGTCTATATAAGTTTAAGGTGGCTGAACTGATAGCCAAATTCCTTGGTAGATATGACAAAAGATATTTTGGGTGAGGTAAACCCCAATGTGAAGGGTGCTTATAATGTTATCCAACCTACTAGTGCAACAGGACCAACTCCAATATCTGGTCAAAGGAATGCCACACCACCAAGGTCTAATACATCGTGTGGTTTGTCATGGTTTTGGTCATTTAGCAACAGAATGCCCGACACCAAGTAGAGTGGTTCCTAATCTCAATCGAGAAATTTGTTTTGTGAGTATTGCTTGAGAAATAATCATGTGGAGGATCAATGATTGATTAAGCAAACTCATCTACAACAGCAAGCAGCCCAAATGGAAACAAATTATAATTATATGGATAGTCAAAATATGACTTATCTGATAGGACCTTCTAACATGCCATTTATGCCAAGAGGCATGCCGACCCAGGGGGCATCTCTGTGTGCCAAGGAATCAAGGATAGGGAGGATATTGAGGGAATGAGAGGAGACCCTCACTATATAGAAATCCTAATTTTAGAAGGAATAATAATGCAGGAACAAGTGTAGTTTGTTGGAGATGTAAGCAACTTGGACACGTGATTTTGCCCAAATGAGTAGAAGAGAAAGGATTATGTCCCTTTGTGTGCCAAGTGTGGCCATGAGGGTCATTATGAAAGAGATTGTCTAGGAGGAAGTACATCTTCACAAAGCCAAGAAAAGGGTAAAGGTATTTCTGGTTCAGCGACAAACTTAATAGAAATCGTATAGGACTTGGAGGTGAGACCAATCAAGAGAAGAAGGTCACTTTTAACTCGGATGTAATGATTGGGAAAATCATGCATTCACAATCAAATTCAACCATTATTTTAGAGAAGCAATAGGGTCTGGGGCTGAATGAAACTATTAGTGCCAAGATCGAGACTTCAAAACATGAGAAACCTTAACCAAAACACTCGAAAGATCATAATATAAAAAAGGAAGTGACAGATTTGCTGCCTAATTTAGAAGATCAGCCCGCTTTGTCCATTTCTTTAATTTATCCAAAGATTAAAGAGGGAGTGGCTCCATTTCCTTAAAGATTGAGAGGATCGAAAGCAGTTAAAGATAATGATAAGGATAGAGGGAAATCTTTTGATATATGCGATGAACAAGAAAGTTTAAACTAGTCTATTAATTTGAGACAATTATTTGAAATTTCTCCTACTTGTAGAAGAGAGATATATCATAGATTAGTAAGGCAAAGGGCTAAAAGGAGAAATCCTATGACTATCTTACCAAATACAAGAGGTGATAATACAAATACACGTGTTCAATCTATAAGAATCATGGATTTATTCTTGGATCTAGGGGCTCCAGTGGTAGACATGGAGGTGATGAAGCACATGATATTTGGGGGGCTTAGTTGGATGGCAGAGCAGAAGTACATTTAATGATAGAAGAGACGATGCTTAAATTAGCATTGAGTGATAAGAAGGAGATTACAAGTATTGTCTTATGTTTAGTTGATCAATGAAAAGTGACAACTTTAGGTCTCTTACGCCAAATTCTGACTGTGATTACGGGGTTGGATTTTAGCACTAATTTCTTGGTCATGCGACCTATACAAGGAGCTTCTTCTTACCCAATTCTTTTGGGCAAGCCTTGGTTGTTGCAATCCTAGTGCGACCAAAGATGGCACAAAGGCATTATAATGATAGGCCCCAAGCATGATAGGGTACAATTGAGAGTTATGGCTAGGGAGTTTTTGCATTGTTGAGAAATAAGCCAAAGTCTAAGGCATAGTCTAAGCCTTATCATATTGTTATGTGTAAAGTATCCTTAAGTTTGGGGATATCTATCTTTAGAGGATACCATTTTAGTGTGTGTAGACTGCTGGAGGAATGGTTGGAGAATAATGGAGGAGAAGTTGACATTGAGCTTCTAATCTGTGCTTGTTTCATCTTAGTCTCCCTCTAATTGCAGTTTTGTCACTTGATATCAGCCTGTGTCATAACTAACTCGATATCCTTAGGCTCAACACCAGTCTCGTCCACCTCTTCATCATCTTCAGGCTCACCTGTAGATGATTTCGTGATTTCATGTGATAGATCGGGGGCTTTAAACTATTCAGCAGCCTGTGTCTGTAATTGAGTGCTAAGGTCCTCAATTTTTGCTTCTCCAAACACAATACACAAGTTTCATGCCAAGCTTTTGCATTGATTTTCTGATTTTCTTCTCATTGCGACTCTATTTCCCTTTCCCGTTGGCAAGGCCACCATCTTCCTCATCTAGTTCAGGGGCATCGTCATCATCGTCATCCTGGAGCTTCTGCTGCTCAAGCTCAGAGGCGAGGTCAGCAGTGCTCTCCTCGGCTGTCATGGTGTCTGAGTGAGTGTGTAGAGGCAGGGAATGCACAACCCTCCTTCCTTACACTTGGTTTCCCGTTCGCTCAGAAAGAGAGACAGAGGCTGGGATTGAATGTGTGAAGTGATTTCCCAACAAATAGAGAGCCTTCATGTATTTCCAATTGGTGAAATTCAGCAGAGAGCCATTGAATGCATTATTGTCCAAGCTCAAGACCCGCAGTCCATCGAGCTGAGTGAGAAAACCAATGCTGCCCCTGGTACATCAAAGTTGGTCGAAGACTTCTTCTACTGGAATGTTCTCTAGATCAACAGTTTCCTTGTTGATGGCATCGAGACTGGCTTGTTTGTCCCCCATTCTGTTAGTGCTTAGAACCACGCTCTGCTGACCCAGCACAAGAGAGGAGGTTTGCGGCGCAGTTTCATGAACTCAGGTGAGCCACCGAGTTGTTGATGGGTAGGCGGTTCCAACTGGCAGATCACAAGTTCCTTGAACAGAGGTTGGGTAGTGTGTATGTGTGTAGGAGAGATCAAGGGAATGAGAGGGATGAGAGAGAGTGCCTCCTTCTTCTTGCGGCCAGTATAGTCATCCTCGTCATCATCATCCTCATTTTAATAGCTCCAACCAGGGAAGGGTGTCTACAAGCTTTGCAATAGATAAAGCAAGAGTTTTATGTGGTCAAGAACAAGCTAGAAATTTTGTTACAGCTGGAGCAATAGATTTTAGCTGCAAGAGGATCTTTGCCTATGATGCAATGATCAGTTTTGGAGGTCAACCCTGTATTCTGTCAGTTTCTGTTTGTGCGAGTATAGCCTAAAGAAGCTGATGGGATAATCAGTAATCATTACCTTTTAAGAAAATACAGAGTTTGTGTTGCTCTGTGCTCATCACAGCAGGAGAGAGTGACATCTTGTAACTGGTTATAGTAAAACCAAGAAGCTAGCTGTTGTCTTGATGAAAAGAAATGCAAGGCTAGGTCCACATCTTGCTATTGGCAGAATATTATGGATGAAGTGTTCCATTGTAGAAGTGCCAAGTGCAGGGATAGTGTGCTTCAAGTGCCATAAATACCGTCCAGGACTCCAGACTATGCCACAATCTACAGGAAAAACCAAATACCTTACTTGACAGACTTGAGCCAAAAGAAATTTAAAAATTGCAGGAAAAGTGGTCAACTTTAGTCCCATGTTTTAATGCATTTTGGGTCATACAGACATCGTGTGGAATCCGATTTGGATGTTTCTTGCTGGGAACTAAATGTATGACATGTTGGCATCATGGATGGATGTATATGACAGTTTTTGGACACATGTATGATAGTCATATTGCTGAATACCATTTCTGGACAGATTGTATTGTTGTTTTCTTCTGAATTTGCAGCAGTCATAATGTCTGACACGGCACAGATCACTCAGATTGTGGGGGAAAAATTGAGCAAAGACAACTATAGTGTGTGGTCTTACAGGATGGAGAATTTTTTGATGGGGTAGAGATCTATGGGATCTCATAACAAGTGATGATGAATGTCCAGAAGTTCCCGAACATCCAACTGAAGAGCAAAAGAAAGCGTACAAGGATTGGACTGGGAAGAACATGAAGGTTTTGGATTGGATCTCCATATGTATTTCAGAAACATTGATTCCTCATATCAAAAAGGCAAGTACTTGTAAGGAGGCATGGGAGATCATAGAAAAAATGTATGGAACATGTACAGAGGCTTGTAAGATACAACTTAAGCAGAGATTACATGGTGCATGGAGAGACAATCGCAGTATCAGTGACTATGTGGCAGAAATCAAGCAAATTTCAGAAGACCTTGCATCCATTAATGCACCTGTTGATGATGATGATTTAGTGTCAGTGACACTAAATGGGCTTGGACCAGCTTTCAAATCTTTGGATACCTCTATTTCCGTTAGGGGAGGCTCTATGCCTGACTTTGAGGAGCTTATTGGATTGCTACTTACAGAAGAAATCAAGTTGGGATTGAATGCATCTAGCAGTGGCAAAAATGCAGGTGGAGATAGTGTTTTCTATCACCAGAGAGGTCGTGGCAGCTCATCTAGAGCTAGAGGCTCTTCATTTGGTCGTAGTAATTATGGTTTTGATCGTGGAAGAGGCAACTTTGGTTGTGGTGAATTCATGCATAGAGGCAGGGGGGATCTTTCCCTAGAGGTAGAGGACGGTCTAGTCCTTCTTCACAAAGAGATGGCACTTGTCATTATTGTGGGCATTTGGGTCAATTTGAGAGGGATTGTTATCAGAAACAGAATGCTATGTCTAGGGGTCGTGGAAGGACCCAATATGGCCACTATGTAGGCACTTATGGTGGTACAGGTTATGGACCTAGAGGTGGATCGCCTAGAGGTCATTTATTTGCTATGGAGCATGTTCTTGGGAGCATGACTCATCCTCCTCATGAGAATGACTGGTTTTTGGATTCAGGAGCTACAAACCACATGACTCATCATGCTGAGTGGTTTGATAGCAAGGAGCAAGTGCAGAATGATGAGTATGTTGCCACTGGTGATGATACTTTACACAAAATTACTCATATTGGTAGTGTGCCACTTGTTACTAAAGATGGGATTGAGAACAAGCTTGGTGATGTACTTTATGTGCCCACAATAACTAAGAACCTAGCATCGGTTGGTCAGATCAAGGATTACAGGTGAGATTCAATAAGTTTGGATGTTTTATTGAAGAGTTCCATAATGGGAGAACTAGCAGGGTGATTGCTCATGGTAGAAAGAAAGGGAGATTGTTTGCTTTGGATGCAGGTACTCCAGTGATTCAAAACTCTATGTATGTTGAGAGAGGACATGGGCAAGATAAGAATGTGGAATTATGGCATAGACGGATTGGTCATGTTAATTTGCAAAGATTGAAGCAAATGCAATCAAAACAGATAGTCTGTGGTCTACCGCATTTAGGATATGTGAATTTTGATCATGTATGTGAGGCTTGTCAATTTGGCAAGCAGTCTAGATTGCCATTTCCAAAGAGGGGGAGAATAAGCAGCTATCCTTTGGAAATAATACACTCAGATATTTGGGGCCCATGTCAGAATGTTTCCATGAGCGGAAAATGTAGATTCTATATCACTTTCATTGATGATTTCAGCAGGATGACTTGGGTATACTTTATGCAGCATAAAAGTGAAGCATTTGAAAAGTTCTTGGAATTTAAATCTATGGCTGAAAAGTAGTTTGGATGCTACATAAAATTTTTCAAGTCAAATAATGATGGAGAGTACATGTCATATGAGTTTTGTGACTTCTTGAGAGATCGTGGTATCAAAAGGCAATTGACATGCATGTATACACCTCAACAAAATGGTGTGGCTGAAAGGAAGAATCGGATTATTGCAGAGGTTGCAAGGGCAATGATGAACCAAATGAACATGCCATTGTCACATTGGGCAGAAGCACTGAATACTGCAGTTCACATTATGAATAGAACACCTACAGCCTTGATTAATATGTCACCATATGAGAGAATGTATGGCATGAAACCCACTATTGCATAGTTTAGAGTCTTTGGATGTGTCTATTATGTTCATGGTCCGAATGATTTGAGAAAGAAGATGGAACCTAAGGCTGTAACATGCATTTTCCTTGGATATCTTGATGAGAATAAGGGATACAAATGCTATGATCCGGTGAGTAAGGAAGTATACATAAGCAGGGATGTCAAATTCAGTGAATATGAATCATGGTACAAGCCCAAAATTGCAGTGGGATGTTGATTCCTATGAAAGCAATGATGATAATGGCTATGGAAGGAAAATTTCAGCAAACAACAAAATTGAAAATCAGCATGTAGAAGATGCTTCAGGACCTCAAGAGAATGTGGAAAGCAGTGGCAGCTGCCATGGAGTGGTAGATTGAGAAATGCACAAAGGAGTGCAGAAGTTGCAAAAGGTAAGAGACCAATGATTGAAAGTTCATAAGATGAATCTATAGATGATGAGTATGGCATTCCGCATGTTAAAACACCTGGCACTAGAAGTGTAGGAAAGTATGTGCCACCACATGCTAGATCAGATGAGACACACGGTAGTGCACCTCAATTGAGAAGGTTAGAAAGGGTAAGGTATCCAGTTGATAGATTGACTTATAATGGGTTCATGAAGATGCATTATGCATACATGGTTTCTTATGTACAACATGTGGAGCCTACTTGCTTTGAAGAAGCAGTAGAGAGCAAAGAGTGGAGACAAGCAATGGATGAAGAGATGAATGCACTAAGGAAAAACAAGACTTGGGATTTGATGAAACTACCTTATGGCAAGAAGTCCATTGGATGTAAAGGTCAAATGTAAGTCGGATGGTTCTCTTGAAAGGTATAAAGCAAGGCTAGTTGCAAAAGGATATGCACAAACTTATGGTTTGGACTATGAAGAAACATTCAGTCCAGTAGCTAAAATGACGACAGTAAGATCGGTAATTGCTTTGGCTTCTATCTATGGTTGGAGGCTTTATCAAATGGATGTAAAAAATGCATTTTTGAATGGCAACTTAGAAGAGGAAGTGTACATGGATCAACTAGAGGGCTATGTGGATCCAAAATACCCACATTATGTATGCATGTTGAAGAAGGCTTTATATGGACTGAAGCAAGCACCAAGAGCATGGTGTGATAGAATCAGCAAATTCTTATGCAGTATGGGATTTCAGCAGAGCAAAGCTGATTATTCACTTTATGTGAGGCATACAGAAGATGGTATGGTTGTTGTGGTCATCTATGTTGATGATCTCATTATTGTAGGTACACTTGAGAAGGAGATTAATGAAATCAAGCATGGGTTACATAAAGAGTTTGATGTAAAAGACCTTGGTTTGTTGAGATACTTCTTGGGTATTGAGGCTATTGACACACCTCATGGTATATGGCTGATAGAAAGGCAATATGCATTGGAGATGTTGGAAAAATATGGCATGACAGGATGCAAACCAGTTGATACAGCATTGGATCAAAATGCTAAGTTGATGGATGATGGATCTTATGTTGAGGATGTTACTATGTTCAGAAAGATGGTTGGTAGTCCTATCTACTTGACCATTACAAGACCAGACTTGAGTTACGCTGTTGGATTGGTAAGTCAGTTTATGCAGAAACCATGCAAATCACATTTGGATGTAGTGAGAAGAGTTTTTAGATATGAGAAGAAGACAGCTGGATTTGGGTTGTTTTATGAAAAAGAAATCAAGCCTACATTGTTTGGATAGAAGATCTACTAGTGGCTATGCATTCTCATTTGGATAGAAGATCTACTAGTGGCTATGCATTCTCATTTGGATCAGCCATGGTAAGTTGGAGCAGTAAGAAGAAACCTACAGTTGCTTTATCAAGCACTGAAGCAGAGTATAGAGGCATTGCATTGGCAGCATGTGAGCAGACATGGCTGAGATTGATCCTGTATGACATGGGGATAGAGATTGATGGTGGAGTCATTATGTATTGTGACAATGTTAGCAGCATTATGTTGGCAAAGAACCCAGTCTACCATGCAAGAACAAAACACATAGAAGTGTACTATCATTTCATTAGAGAAAAAGTCATTGATGGAGAGATTGACTTGGTCCATGTGAAGACCAATGACCAAGTTGCTGATATCTTTACCAAAGCATTAGGTAAAGATAAGTTTGAGTACCATTAGGTAAAGATAAGTTTGAGTACTTCAGGAGTGCACTTGGAGTATTACCTTTGCAAGCTCATTTTGAGCTTGAGGGGGAGTGTTGAGAAATAAGCCAAAGTCTAAGGCATAGTCTAAGCCTTATCATATTGTTGTATGTAAAGTGCCCTTAAGTTTGGGGGTATCTATCTTTAGAGGATACCATTTTAGTGTGTGTAGACTGTTGGAGAATAATGGAGGAGAAGTTGACATTGAGATTCTAACCTGTGCTTGTTTCATCTTAGTCTCCCTTTACTTGCAGTTTTGTCATGCATGAACCTATGGAGGAGAGTATGGATACGAATAGGTCTAAAGCCCCGAGAATAGAGGACGAATTCAATGAGACCTTTGAGATTGAGAAAAAATATGCTTGGTTATATAGAGATTTGCATCATTGTGCCTCTTTAGATGGGGATAAGACAACAATAAATATGGTGCACCAAAAGAATGTGGCAAAACCCTTGGGAATGGGGAAATATTATTTGCACTTTTCTTTAGAAGATGATAGTGACAATGATATAACTAACTGATTGGCCACCTCTAATAGTGGTTTACCTTATCTATTGGTAGTTTTCTGGATGAGGAAATTTTCGGAGATGAATGGGAGATTACTAGTTTAGATGCTAGAAGCTTAGTGAGGGAGAACCCAAGACCAAATGTTAGTGGAATACAAGAGCACGATAATTTCTAGGATTTCTTCTTTGAGTTTAATTCTTGAGCCATTACACAAGAAGAAGAATCAGAGGATGGGATAGAGGAGAAAGGTGATGAAACAACCATTGAAGAATTTATAGTAGTGTTGGAGGTTAATGAAATGGAAATAGAGAACCTACCCATTACATTTGCTCCTTTGGAGATGGACAAGATTCCATTTGGGTTTGATCAATTACCTTTGTCTATTCAACAGTTCTACTTTCATTATCGGAGAGAAAGAATATGAGAATCCCACGGTAATAGGAGTTGTAGGTCTTTCCAGTCTCTATCTCATAAAGAAGATGACGACGATTCTCCTAATGGTGGAGTTGTCTCATGTTATGTTACCATGACAGATTGGGAAGAGAAGTGCCGGGATGAGCTTAGTTATCACAGTAAAGCCATGGAGATGCCTCAAGGAAATGCATCTTACTCAGTGGTGGATGCATTGGAAGAGGCAATTTTATGTAATAAAGATGAGGTAGCAAATGATAGTGATCTTATTCAACCACTGCTGCTTGCTAAATAAAATCACTCAACTATAAATAGATAAAGTTGATGCAGAGCATGAAGCATCAAAGAATAATAAATTGGCTTAATTTTTATAGTTATATTATAAGACGAAGAGATGAATCATTGTTATTCGGGCCGAGAATTTTGCTGAGCAAGTGCTACAAGAGAAGCAAAACATGGAACAAGTACAATTTCAATTGATGGACCAATTAGCTAAGAGGGATGCAATGATTAATGCTTTGCAATTGGAGGCAAACTTAACATACAAAAATGGAAGAGTCATGATACCTATTGTTAGGGGGGTAGGGGGACTACAAATGTCCCTTGGCTCTATCATCAACTACGTTGAATAGATCATCCCGAATGGGGAGTGCCTTTGAGAGCTACGATGGGAAATTTATCCTCATGCGTAAGTGACGAGTGTGGCAGGAAAAAGATTTTACCACATCCTGCCAAAAAGATTATGGACTTTACCATTTATGGTGATGGGGTTGAACCACATCTCTCATGGCATGAATTAGGGGCTCCAACAAATTTCACAGAGCTAAAGAGAATTATTCACTATTTAGGCTATCGCATACAAGAAGAAGAAAATGAAAATCTTCACTTGTTGATACTTAAGTTGAAGCATAAGAGATGGAAGTGGAATTTATAGGATCAACAATGCCTTGAGTTTCATAATCATATTTTGCGACATTATTGCCAATATTTACATGACCCAAGTAAGAATAAAAACAAAAGTACAGTGTATTGTTCAAAGAACTTGCAAGCGTTAATTGGGAAGCAAGATGTGTTACATAATTATATGGTTGAGATCAGTGAGTTTTCTCCACTAGAGGAGCCTTCCAGTGCATTAGTTGTGTATCAAACATCTTGTAAATCACCATCTTAAGATCCACCATCTGAAGTTAATTATGGGAAAAATATGGGAGTGGGTAATCGGCTAGGTCATGTACCTATGAAGAAATTTGCTGAGATACTAGTTTATCAAACCTAACAGGGTTCAAACAGCTTATGTGCACAATTTCAAAATTGAAACAACCCGTTTTGAAGTGGCTCCTAATAAGTTTCTGTTATTAGGTAGTCAATTGCAAGGTGTTACTTTGGAGAAATTATAGAATGTTCTTAAGAAATATTCTCATGTATTTGCTTGGAGCTATGCGGATTTGAAAGGCATGAAACCTGAATTGTGTCAACATTACATTGATATTGAACCTCATGTTAGACCTATATGCCAGCGTCGAGATGGCACAAAAATCCTAATTATGCAAACAAAGTGCATGCAAAAATTACTAAGCTATTAGATGTGGACTTTATCTATCCTGTTGCATACAGCATGACTAGGTTTCACCAATAGTCATTGCTCCTAAGAAGAACTCCAATAAAACTTGTATATGTGTGGATTATTAGGCATTGAATAAGCACACTCATAAAGATAATTTCCCTTTGCCCTTTTCAAACCAATTGTTAGATTTCATGGTAGAAACCAATTATATTCCTTAATATATGGATTTAGAGGCTATAATCAAATTCTAATCAACCCCAAAGATAAGCCTAAAACTACATTCACTACAGAGTGGGGACCTTTTCCTATAAGGTAATGCCATTTGGTTTGTGTAATGCACCAGCTACTTTTCAGAGAGTAATGATGGAAATGTTTCATGACTTTCTAATTAAATGGATGAAAGTTTTCTTAGATGACTCTTGTGTACATGGTGACGAGGATAATATGGCTTATTGTTTAGAAGAGGTGTTCCAACATTGTGAGAGTACAAGTGTTTTTTTAAACCTTAAGAAGTATGTTTTTGGAGTGCCACGTGGTATATTATTAGGCCATGTAGTTTTAGGTGATGGTATTGCAATGGATATGGAAAAAGTACAAAAAATCATTGATTTACCTTCACCCCAAACTTTGAAGCAATTACGAGGGTTTATTGGTCATCTAAATTTTTATTGATGCTTTATTGAGTCACTTGCAGGAGTAGCTTTGCCTCTTTTGGCCTTACTTAAAAAGAATCAACCTTATGATTGGGATTCAGCATGGCAAGCTGCATTTGAGAAATTAAAAGCTAAGTTAGTTAAAAGTCCAATTTTGGTTTCACTTGATATTGGACTAAAAAGTTTAATATCCATGTTGATGCTCCTACGGATACAGGGGGAGTTGTTCTGTGTCAAGTAGACGATAAGAACATAGATCATTTGATTTATTATGCTAGCTATAATTTAAGTGACATTGAGAAAAATTATACAAAAACTGAGAAAGAGTGCTTATCGAGTGGTGTTTGCCATTACTAAGTTTCGACATTATTTATTGGGCAACAAGTTTATCTTCTATGTGGATCACGAAGCCCTGAAGTATTTGTTAAATAAATCCGAACTTAGTGGCTGAGTTACGAGATGGATGTTACTTTTTCAATAGTATGATTTTGAAGTAATTACACGTGCCGACCGATCATATATTCTTGCAGACCATATGTCTTGATTAATTACTGATGATACAAGGAAGGGTGTAGATGATGACTTCCCTAATGCTTAATTGTTTGAAGTTTCTATCACAATACCGTGGTATGCTGATATCACTAATTTTACTTAGCATAGCTAAATATCCATAAACTGCAACAAAGCATGAACGCCATTGTATTTTATTGCAATCGGTCCTATGTCTTGATGTCAAGCTATCTATATAAGTATTTTCCTCGTGAGGAAATTTATCGAAGGTGTGTTCGAGAAGATGAGGTACAAAGGATCTTAACTACGTTACATGATGAACCTTGTGGTGGCCATTTTGTAGGAGATTTGACAGTGAAGAAAGTGCTTTTTGCTGGTTATTGGTGGTCTATATTATATAAGGATGCATATGAACATTGTAGGAAGTGTGATAAATGTCAATGTATTGGGAAATCAACTAAACATTCTACAATGCTATTAACCCCCATATTAACCCTTGTACCTTTTGAGAAGTGGGTTATAGATTTTGTTGGCCCAATTGATCCACCTACATGATATTGTTCTAATAGGTATATTTTGGTATGTATTGATTATGTAACTATATGGGTGGAAGCTAAAGTACTCAAGACTGATCAGAGCAAGGATGTCACTCTATCTCTTTATGAGAATATTATTACTCGCTTTGGCTATCCACTAGAGTTAGTTAGTGATCGTGGATCTCATTTTTTGAATAACTTAATTTTGAAATTGATGAATCTCTATAAAATCAAACATCAAAAGTCTATCCCTTATTATCCTGGTGCCAAGATGTTGTGATAACAATTTTAACCAAGACAATTGCTGAGAATAGACATGATTGGGATGAGCGCTTGCCAGAGGCACTTTGGGCGTATCAAACCGCCTATAAGGTGATGACTATCAACACACCTTTTAATTTGGTTTATGGGATTGAGCTTGTATTTCCTATTGAGTTGGAAGTTCCTACTTTGTGTAGTGCATTCTCTAATCATCTTGGAGAGTGGGAATCTCTTACTAATCGCTTGTGTAAGTTAGTTAAGCTTGACAAAGATCGTATGTTTGCTTTACAGCGTATCGAAGCCCATTATAAAGGATGAAAAGCTTGGCATGATAGATGCTTGAAGCTTAAGGACTTCTAGAAGAATGATTTAGTTTTGTTGTATGATAGCCATTACTATAAATTTCCTCGAAAACCGTATTTGATGGTTAGGTCCATTTTAAGCTAAAGAGGTTTATGGTAATGATTCTATTGTGGAAATTCAAGATTTAGAGGCATCACATGAATCTTTTGAGTAAATTGTCTTCATTTGAAACCTTTTGTGAATTAATTGAGAAGTCTGAGTAGAGTGTGGATAAAATAATTAGCATGTTTTTTCTTTCCTTCTTCATTTTGGTGTTTTATTTTGCTTTGTTGGGGGGAAATTTTTTAATGGGATGCAGATATGGAGTTCTCTGGATGGATGCTCTTACTCCTCACCCTGACACTATGGTAGTTCTGATCCTCATGTTAGACCTTATAATAAATATTCCATGATTTCAAACACTTAATAGTTTTTTGTATGCTCCGCGGGGTGAGGCATGCTGTGGTACATCTTTTGTGGTTATCTTTTGTTTACAGTACCATCCTTAGTTTAGTTGTTGGACTTGTCAGGGGCCTTGTCGCACTTATTTTTGACGCTATGGTACCACTGCCATGTAGCAAGCTATTGTATATACTTATCAGCGCCATGACTATGATAGTGTATTTTGTCTTGAGCGTGGCATTGCCTAGTATAGGGTGGATCAAGAGCAACAAGAGTTTGCTTGCTATCATGCTACTATTTATAATTTAAATCCCTCTTATCTTGATCTTGAGTTGGATAATAGTTGTCCATATTGGGATTACATTTTTGCTCACATGGACTTGATTGAGAGTATTACCTTAGGAAATTTGCCTGTGGCACCCATGCCACCTTACAGTTTGGTAGGATGCTCCACTCCATGAGATGATGGAGAATTCTAGTGATGCGCCTAACGATGCTTTTGATATATCTACTATGAGGATGCTAGGGATTCTTCAGGATCATCCTGCATGTTGTGATTTGCTTGATGGATTTGATGTTGACAGTTTAGATGATTTTGGGTTACCTTTGTTGTTTGTTTTAGAGGATTTATGGGACTATGATGATTTTTCTTTAGATTTTTAATTTTCTTAGTTTGTGTTTTGATTTAAATCAATTTAAAAAAATATAATTAAAAATAAAAATATTAAAAATTGATTCACTTTTAATGTAAGGTTTCCTCTGTTTTTCAGCTTTTCACATACTAGCTTAGTTAACTTTCACTTAGTTACGTAGTTAGATGCATGCACGGTTGGGTTTACCTTTCAGTGCAGGTTTTCTTTTCAATTGGCTCTAAGAACCATGAAGTTACGACACACTTACTAGGTGTTTCCTTTCCTTGTTTTGTTTTGAATTTTTTATTACTGCACTTTCTCTCTTTAGTAGTTTCGTTTTGTTATGATAAGAATGTTGTGATGAGTGTTAGGTTCTAAAGAGAGGGGGTTCTTGACTCATGCATGACTGCATATTTTCTAGTTTGAACTGACTGATTATAAGCTCACTAGAGTATATCCCCTATGGATTTGTTTCATTTCTTGCTTGGATTTTCTGAGTAACAAACCACTCTCTCTGTGAAATTTTGATTGGTTTATTTGTTAACCCCAATGTGAGATAGGAAAAAGGAAATTCAAAAATATGGAATAATGCAGAAAAAGATAGCTCGGAAACGAATAAGAGGGAAAATGCCAAAAACAAAAAAGGTCAAGTAAAAGGCAAAGGCGAATCTTAAAATGTAAAGGTGCCATTAAAATTTTGTGAAAGAGCGTCAGGCTCCCTCCTGTAAAAATTGTAAAATCTAGACGCGAATAGGTGAAGGGATAAGGCAACTAGAAGGGAACAGAAAAAGAGGACCTTGGCAAGATGCCTAGTCATGTAAAAAGGGGATGGGTGCCCAAGGGATTTAAGGTTTGTATATAAACTCAAAAAGTGAATGAGAAGCTTATTCTTTGGTGTGTAGCTAAAGTGTCTTCTTCTTCTTCTCTTCATCTCTCCTTGTTTCTTGTGTATGCTTGTGTTGAGAGAGGGAGTGTGAGAGTGTGAGGGAGTGAGGATGAGGGACTATGGAGGAGAGGCTCTCCATCTTCTCCTCTCTTCTTCTCTTCTTCTCTTCACTTCTCTTCTCTTGTCTCGCACACGACTATGGAGGATGGAGCTTGAGAGAGGAGGCCTGAAGTTGCTTGAGTTTGCATCTAGGATCGTGGAGCTACCGGAGTGCTTGAGGGAGGAGGCTACTCACTCACGCATCAATGTAGGCTCACTACACTTGTAGGATCGGAAGCACGCCAGCTAGGTGAGAGATAGCCATTAGATCTCACTTGAAACGCTTCAAATTGAGCATTGAAGTAGGGTTTCATCCCCAAACTAGTGCTTGATATAGGTAGGAGATTTCAGAGTTTAATCTTCAATGTAGGTAAGTATTGGGTTTCGATGATTCGGCAAGTAGAATAAATAATTTAAGTACTTGAGTTTTGATTTTTGTTGCATTTAGAGTAGGATAGGATCGAGAGATTGAAGCAAACCGCTTTAGGGTTGCTACTGTAAATAGGCCCAAAACAGGGGATAAATGAGGTTGAAATCCATTGACCAAGCATGAGCACTAATGGGGAAATACTCGAGAATTGGAACAAAGGTTTAAAACCCAAGGAAGGGGGGTTGAAGGCTCATTTTTAGCTTTAGCACAGAGAGAGAGAGAGAGAGAGAGAGAGAGAGAGAGAGAGAGAGAGAGAGAGAGAGAGAGAGAGAGAGAGAGAGAGAGAGAGAGAGAGAGACCTAGGGCTTGTGATTGCGATGGATCGATTAGCTTGTGCGGGAGTTTTCTGACCATTCCATGTATACGAACCTTGTCCCTTGTCCATGCTTGCATTCTAGAAGTGTATGTGACCTAATATGCCATAAATTGTCATCACGAATTGAATTTTTGCCTTTGCTATTGTTGCGCTGTCGAAATTAGACCAAGTTGACAGAGTCCAATTCTAGGAATCAAACTTAGACATTCAATTCAGAATAATTGAATGTCCGATTCTCAACAATCAGACACTTGGACACTCTCGAAATTGTCCAATTGGTGGATGCAAGACCAAGAATCGGATTTGGAACCCTTGTGAACCATCCGATTGGACACATAGCTCATCCAATTCGAACTATCAACCACCATCGAACACTTGGACCTTCTAAAATTAGACCACCCATTCTTGGGCATCCGATTCTGAGAATCAGACCTTGTCAAATAGGACCAAAAGTTGGAAGTAAAAATTGATAGATCCAGTGCATCCAGGGCAAAGTAGAGCACCTTCCATAATAGGGAAACCTTTCGGTAGCCCTTGAGACATGTTGGACATCTCGTGGAGCCTCCTGACTATGTGCATTATGACCTACAAACCTAGAAGTGATGCTAGCTGACTCGCTATAGCTGTCCACCTTACTTAGAGCCACAAATCAACCTTTATACCCCAATTATAAATCGATCGAGTTGCAAGATGCAATAGAGGCCCTAGAGGCCATTGAGAGTGGCTAGCAATTGAGCCTGGAGCCATATTTGGCCGAGAATGTAGAAGGGAGTGTGAGAGCTGCATCTATAATCTTGCATTCGCATGCCACACTGGTTTTGACACTTGAAGTACACTTAAATAGAAGAAAAGAATACACTCAAACATAATAAGCAAAACAAGCCCACCAATAGGAGATGACCCTCAAAATGAGACGGGCTATCAAGAATCCCGATTTGTAGGACCATGAGAGAGACCCGACATAGAAAGCTAGATGTGTAGAAGGATTGACACCATTGGAGGTGCAACACTACTCGACTTGATCAATCTCATCAACAACTTCGTGGAGCAAGAGGCCGTAGACATGCAGTGTGAATCATGGAGGTGATGAGCTCGACTTGGGAGATTTCCCAGTCAAAATCCAAAAAATGGTGAGTAAATACGATCTACAAGTTGGATGGACCACCATGGTAGGCCATCAAAGGACATCATCTCAAACCTCAAGGAGGAGAGGAAATTAACATGTGAGGCACTGTAGAGTATCCGAGACTACAACCAAGAGCAGCACAATAGAAAATTGAAATAGGACATAGAGATGCAAGAAGTCGAGTGCATGTTAGCAGCTAATGAATGTCAAGCAGAAGGACAAAGAGGACATTAGGGACTATGTTACCCACATGCAGAGTCTCTATAAGAGAATCCCAACTAACAAACAGCCCACTGAGAGAGTGGTCTCCACAATCTTTATCAAAGGAATATGCAATGAGGAACTCTACAAGGCCTTGGCAAGAAACTTGAGCTTGCAAAGAGACGCACTAGTTAGGGTTTTTGAAGAGGCCATATGAGTGGATGACCAACTCAAGGAGAGAAGCTTAAAGAGCTCTATTCAGGATGAAGCTAATTCTAGATCTTGAGAAAGGGTCCCAACATCTAGCATGAACAGTCGGTTCCAAGTTCCCAAGATAAAGAAAAAAGTGCCGACTAGAGTCAAGAGCTAGCAAAAATGAAAATGGAGCTAGCTAGACTACAAGAAATGGTAAGGAGACCTATGCACCCACATATCCAATGTGTGCATTGTGATGGAAACCACCTCCTAACAAAGGTCTCAACCTTGCACCAATTGCGGTAGGTTTGGTCATGATGCCATGCATTGTAGATTTCCAACAAGGAGACTTCCATACTCGCAACCTTACAATCAACAATGAAATTAACCCCACAGGCATACCTAGGTAGCTTGGACATTTTGTGACCCATCCATCAAGCGATGCTCCAGCCCACTACGTGGAGGAGGCAAATGATGAAGGGACATATGTGAATCCTTACATCTCATATAACAAAGAGGGCAATCTAACCCTTATGGACTATCGACTAGTGTCAATGATGGCGTTAGGCAGAGGTAGAGGTAGATGCCTAGAAGGGCAAAACCAAGAGCGGATTGCTTGTTGGACTTGCAGTCACCCATGGAACATTTCTTCGTGCTGCCCCAAGAGAAAGCAAGCCAAACAAGAAAAGACTGACCTCAGATGCGCAGAGTGTGGAATCACCCACCTATTTTCCGATTGTCCAAGACAAAAACCATAGTCTAGCTTGGCGATCATGCCATCAGTACCACTGGGGCTATTCAAAGTTGAAACACACGACGGAGAGGCTATGGCCATCTCGTTACATGTTATGACCCGAGCACAAATGAAGCAAGCCGACATATCACTACCAAGCCCTAGCCACCTAGATGCAGCCTCAATAGGAAAGAAGAGCCATAGGCAAATAAAGAAGAAAAGTGAAGCAAAGATCATGCCCAAACTCTGAGAGTGCCACGACAGTACCCACAAGGAAGAAATTCATGGACACAGAGGTAGAAATGTCCACTTCAAAGATTGTGAAAAAGAGAGTGCTAAGGTCGGGGAGTATACCAATCTGAACCACCAACTTGAAACCATAGATAAGGTTAAGGAGTGGGTGAGAGAAGCCTAGGAACACTTAAAGGATGCTAAGCCCATCTTGGAGGACAAAATCAATGATCTCTCTAGTGTGAGCACACCGATTTCACCTACGCAACCGAAGTTGAGATATGCCATTGCACCTCAAGGAGTGCTAAACAAACATAGCGTGAATGCCACATGCAATCCTCTTACAACACTAGTAACCACCCTAGTGAATTTGAGCTTAGGAGACCTACTTAGGCAGCATCTGATGTTGTGGCAAGAGTTAAAATAGTGGGTGGAATGTCCGCTTTAGCAAAGGGTAGTTGACTTGCATGACCACAACATAGTGACACAGATACCAAGCTTGATGCTGCACTCAGTGCACCCAAGTCCTTACATGCCAATGCTTTCTGGGAGGGCATGGAGATGCATGCACTCTTACCAGGCCTAGCACTAGGAGACATTACAAGGAAAGGAATTGTAGACATGGCCCCAAGAGTTAGTCTACTTAGCCACGTAGTGCTTTAGGCATGGGATAACCCGCATGTTGAGAATGCTAGGTTTAATTGTTAAAATATTGAGAATGCATGCTATGGAGGATCACTGATGAGAAAATAGACAATCATAATGAGGCAAAGGCATTGACAAAGAAGAACAAATAATATTATCCAAGCATAATGTAAGTACAATTTAATGATAATAACTGATGGAATGAGTATGGGGATGAGTGCCTTTTATAGGCTTACAGTAGGTGGTATTGGTAGGTGGAGAAAGGTGGAAAGTGACCATGGTATTCACCAACCATGGTTTTAATAAACCATGCATACTTTACCTAGTCTAAGGCTTTATTTGCGGTATGTTTCTTTGCCTTGTTTGTTCCAAACAAAGAGGCTATGGTGGATATGATTGTACATTTCTCAACACCCCTCCTCAATCACAATGAGAAAAGACACTGAATATACAGATGTCATGAGTAGAACCTTGTTGTGTAGACATGAAAAAATAAACAACCATATAAAGCTAGAGGCTGTTACAAGGCCTCATTAAGTGTGTAGAGGCTATAATGTGTAGAGGTTACATGAGGATTATAGGAGCTTATGGTGGGAACATTAGGCAAGTCCACATTTTAAACTTAAAAAAGTCTATCAGAAAATGAGCTACAAAAGAGGGACTGGTAAGTCCTATCCTTTTGTTCTTGGGGTTCTTCTTCTACTTCTTCTTCAAGTTTGTCATCATCTTCTTTGACTATAGCGAGATATGCTCTTTGAGACCTTTTCTTAGAATATAAAAATTTCTCAATATGCCTAGTTTTCTTACAAAAGTCACAGACTATGCTCTTCTTCCCTTTCACATAGAGGAGTTGTGGGTCTCCTCTTGGAATGCTTGTTTCTCCCTTGTTCTTGATCTTCTTTTCCTCTTCTAGGAGAGAGGCTTTGATGTCCACAAGTTTCAGCTTTGGCATGTTGATTAATGTGGTAGACACGTTATCAAACTCAGGTGGAAGACTCTTGAGAAGCACTCCAATGCAAATGTCTTCATCCATCTTTAAGTTCATTCCTGAAAGTTGTGTCAACAAGCTTTCAATATAATTCAAATGAGTTGCAAGTGAGATATTACTTTGCATGTCAAGCCTAAAAAATTCAATCAGTAAACCATATTTGGAGGATTTTGAATGAGATTTAAATAGGGTTTCTAATCAATCCCATGTCGCGTAAGAGGTTTCACAATCATCAACATGATGAATGTAGTTGTCATCAAGTTCAAGCTTGATAATAGCTTGATCCTTATCATCATTTTTATCCCATACTACTCAAAGTGCAGCTTCCCTTGGTTTCTTCTCTTGACCACTTGTGATTGACCACAAACTTTTCTTCATTAGGATCAGTTTGATCCTAGTTTTCCATGTATGGAATCCAACACCATTGAATCAGGATGTCGGTGAGTCCTTGCCCATGTTGAGATTGCAAGGTTAGTAGCAAATCAACTTGAAACAATTCAAATTTTGAGTTGAGCACAAGTGCCAAGAAGCACTCGGTGTGATTAGTATCAAGAGATACTAGGTGATTTGGTGACTAGTATGCTTTGAACTTGGGATCTTTAAAGTCTTGCAAGTCTGAGTCTTCCCCTCCTTGATTTGATGCTGGACTAGCACAAAAAAACTCAGATTTTATCAAGGGAAATGTTGATTGTGTTAGATAACATAAGTGCTAAAACATTAGATGGTGGCAATGGACACTATGCTTGTATCTTCTTGAAATGCTTGCAAATCTTGTCAAGATCTCCCCTTCTTGCTGCTAAATAACTTGAATGCTTGCTAAAGACTGAGTGCTAGAGCAGATTAGAGAGTGACTGACTTGATTTGAGCCATAGGAGTGAGATAAGAAAGTGAAGCATGAGCTTGAAGCTTGATAGCTATGGCTGCCCTCTTTAGGGTTTTGACAGGCGACTGGTTTTTCCCTTATTGGAGCATGTAGACATAACCATTTTACAAACCCTCTGAGCTGAGATAGCTTGGTTGTGCAGCTTCGATTTCCCTATGGTAGTGGGCAACATCATCACATGTGCAAGCAGAATTGATGGTACAAATCACAAATGGTGCAAACTAGCCTGCGAGCTATTATAGATGCAATGCTGGAGCATAGACTCAGTAATGTTGGACTTTGAAGTGATGGAGAGGAGCATCTAGAGAAAGGGAAGAGTTATTTAGAAGAAAGTATGAGTTCATATGGCCCGAGAAGAGAGATTGAGGTCCTCCACTAAAGGTGGGTAGCTATGGAGGTAGGTGAGAGATTCATGGAAAAGTGGAAGGAGCCAGAAATTCAAATTGGAATGACTCAATTAGTGGCCTAATGACTACTAACTTGAAATCCGATCTGATACCATGTTAAAATATTGAGAATGCATGCTATGGAGGATCACTGATGAGCAAATAGACAATTATAATGAGGCAAAGGCACTGACAAAGAAGAACAACTAATATTATCCAAGAATAATGCAAGTACAACTGAATGATAATAACCGATGGAATGAGTGTGGGGATGAGTGCCTTTTATAGGCTTATAGTAGGTGGTATTGGTAGGTGGAGAAAGGTGGAAAGTGACCATGGTATACATCAACTGTGGTTTTAATAAACCATGCATACTTGACCTAGTCTAAGGCTTTATTTGCAGTCTATTTCTTTGCCTTGTTTGTTCCAAACAAAGAGGCTATGGTGGATGTGATTGCACATTTCTCAACATTAATGTCACACTGGCAAATGGGATGAATGTCAAACCATTTTAAGTGCTGAAAAATTGGCCATTGAAGATTGCAGGAGTCATCTTGCTAGGAGACAAATGACTAGGACAAGCGAGTGAGCCGATAGAAGGACCTGCCAAAGTGAAAGAGATTAATTTGGCTAAAGAAGGGGAGATGCCCCGACCTGACTTTGTAGCTGACGACTTGAGCGAGTAGTGTAATAAAGCATAAATGCCTAGCATAAATGCTTTAGTCTAGGGTAAGTATAAAACGTGGAGGTGTAACATGTGTAGCATCTTTTTGCCATTTTACAAACATTTCTTGCTTGAGATTTCAACCTCCCACCAACTAAGAGGGTGAATACTCTTGGCCACCATAGCTTGGGGTGCATATCTTATTGCAACCTCTCATCATTTGATTCTCAACCAATATTGGTAATACCATTTCTTGCCAAGCCACCTTGGCTATGGCTTCTTGGCATTTCATGTCTATTTCTTGTATTTTCAATTTAAAAGCTTGATGTGGAATTTAGCTTTATTACATTAGTATCAGAGCATGGACTTTGATCCATGGGAAATGTCATTTTCTTGGAAAATTTAGTCATTGGGATAGGAACCAGTTAATTGGAGCACCAAGATTTGGTCACAGGGTTTGGTACAGTTCAAACCATGACTAGTCAGAGTCTTGTACAACAAGTCATGACTAATTTTGAAGGCTTTTGAAGAAGATCTTGAGGAAGATTGAGGTTCTTGGTTGAATTAGCAGGACATGGTCAAATGGAGGTCCATTTTGAAGGCTTTTGGACCTAATTGAAGTCTAAGTGGGATTACATTGGTTAAACTAAGATTACTTTTTGAGGATAGTTCCTCTCTCATCTTCCTCTCAAGCTTTTCTTCAAGCTTTCATGGTGGATCTTGACTTTGCTCTTCTTCCGGGCCTTCATTGGTTCAAGTGACCTCCAAGACCTTATTCTCCATGCTTCAAGCTTCACGTAGAGTAGCTATATACCTTGATCAAGGCAACTATCATCAGCAGGACAACAGGCTGAGTTGGCGCACTTTGCATTGAATTCCTGCACCTCTTTCTCCACGAAATTTCATCAGATGAAGCTTGGCTATGGTTAAGGCAAGCTTTGGCAAGGCTTCTTCAGATCTTCAACAAGTATCTATGGTCTCCTTACACTTCCTTGATAATTCTTGATCATTCTTTAGCGTCCAAAACTGTGGCTATGGCAAATTCAGGACAACAATGAATCTTTTCTGAAATTTCTTTAAAATGTCAGAGGGCTTTTGTTCTATCAAGCCTCCTGGAGCTTCTCAACACTCAAGGGACTGACATTGATTAATTCTTGGACATGAAGCTTCAAAATATGGTGGCTATGGAGTCAAAACAGGGCAACAAGCTTCAAGAATCCAATTCTGGATTATCTCATTCAATTTCATGGGGCTTTTGTATTCTACAACTCTAAGAATGTTTGATTGAAGCCACTTCATCAAGAATCAGTCTACATTGGGACATTCCATCAAGATTGAGAGCATTTTCACTCTCTTGAATGCTTGAGTGTATGGTATTGATCCGAGTTTTTTACAAACCGGATTTCAACCACAAAATTTGGCCAAAACCCCTATCAAGAGCCTTACCATATCACTTTGGGTTTACTCTTCAAGCACTAGGTATGGTACACTGCTTCTCCATTATGATAACTCTAGCAAATGGGGGGAAAAAGTTCTTAGGAGGTATGTCAATGTAAAGGGTAAAAGGGATGGTTATCTTAGCGAAGGTGGAAATGGATTACACCTAGGAGTTGAGTGAGTGCATAGATTTTTCAAAGGACTAGCCTCCAACTACACGTGGGTTTCGCCTGCATCACTAAGATTTGGAATATATCACCATCATTAGAGGACACCTCATCCTAGTATACAAGTCAATATTCACATCATGGTGTCATTTGGATCTTACACAAAAGCTTACAAGCATGGACCCCTTCTATCACATGCTTATATGTATTTATATATATATATATAAGGAACTAAAGTCAAAGCAACTTTTGGAAGCCATTTTTAATAATTTCAATAACTCCCAAGGAAAAGCGAATTTCAAGAAAATTCATGCGCCACCCAATCGTTTTTGACCTGGTCTACAAAGTTGTAGAAGAAACTTTTTTCAAATTCTTCACCGATTTGAAGTTACAAAGGTGCAGACTGCTCGCTACATGCAATTTTCTTCTCTCTTTCACCACATCAACTTTCCATTCTATTCTTCTTGTAAATATATTATAATAATATGCTTTGGGCACCCACCTCTTGTAACCTAGCTCCCTTTCTCTATTTTGTCTACCACCACCCTTGGCTTCTTGCATGATGACCAAGGTGAGAACTTGTCCCATCCATTATTCTCCATATTTTCAAAGATGCCATACATCATCTAGGATTATATTAATAAAAAAGATTAGCTTAATCTAATCCCTCATGGAGGCTATATAAGGAGCCCACGGAGATGTAAAGAAGAGAAGGACAATGACAAGCACATGAGAGCACTCTAGAATACCCTCATGCTAGTCCATCTCTTTGAGGTAAGCTATGAGGGAGTTCTTTTATTATATAGCATAATGACAAGCTTCCTCTACCTCTTCTCGTAATGGAAAGCTTTCTCTACCTCTTCTTCTCTTGTCTCCTCTCTTCTCATCCTCTCATTCCATGAATACATAATGGCAAGCTTCCTCTATCTCTTCTCCTAATGGCAAGCTTCCTCTACCTCTTCTCCTCTCCTCTCTCTCTCTCTCTCTCTCTCTCTCTCTCTCTCTCTCTCTCTCATATTCTAATATGGTGTCTAGTATATATATTCTCTCTTGTGAAGTTGTATCTTGGTTCTTTTGATTCTCTTTGAGAAAATGGATGTCCTATCCCATCCTCCCTTTGGCTAGGTGGTGCCCCTCTTTAGTTCTCTTATTAGTGAGGATTAAAGATTGGATAGGTAAGAGGAAACCCATTCATCATTTCAACCCTCATTGCTCAAGAGTACCACTATGGTCTCCAAAAGAAACTCAAGAGAAGAAAAATCTTTATCGAAAAACGGCACTTATGTGGGTAAAGCAAGTTAATTACACACACCCTTCTTTGGTTCAAGAGAAATCTTGCTCTCATCAAGTCTCTAGGTTAAGGTATTGTGTTGAGTGCTTGGTGTCTAGTGTAAAGACACTCCCTAAGGAGCCTCGTCTTCAAGTGGTGAAGGCGCTTTCAAATTTGGGGATTAATAAGTTTTTGGAGGGGGAGTTACACATCAATGGTGTGCGGTATTGGCGAGAGGCTACATATGATGATGCGCTTCAACTACTATTAGCAAGAAGACTCAACATAATTGAGAAGGTAGCTATCAAAGGCTATGAACTTTATAAGGCTGATGATGGTCACACCAAAGCTACACTAATCAGTGGTAAGCAAATCCTTCGCATCTCTCGAATGGTGGGATCTAAGAGGCCAAAGCTTCAACAACACACTTCATGAAAGTTTGTAGTGAAAATTTGTAGTTAATGCATAAATGATGACTACTACTTTCTACAACTTTCAATCAGTTCAAAATATTCGGGTGGATGTATGCATAAGTAGAAAGATACATTTTTAGCAAAGGTTCGTCTTTTATTTTGGAGCTGAGAGGTTGAGAGAGATCTTGTTATCTCCTGATCCCATAATATTTCCTACTTTTGGATTATAACATCTCCTTTAATGTGCATATATTCATTCTACTCTAATTGTATCCCATGAACCATAGGGATTTGTACGGATCTATCTGTCCACTTGCTAGGAAAATCATACATATAATAGTTAGCACAAAGCTTCGGTTTCAAAATATTATAAGGGGCCTATTGGGCCCTCGTTGTCTTGCTGAGATTAATGCATCTGTGAATCCATTTATTCTACCCTTAGTAAGATATGACTTGGGCCTAGACGTGTTCATCTTTATTTTGTATTGAGCTAGATCAACATCTTCCTATCATGTCTTTTCCAAGTTTTTTTGGGCATAAAGGGGAGAAAGCTCTAGAATTTCTAGATGACTTAGAAATGGCCTTCCTAGTCACATGTCTGGAGGATGAAGCAACCAAAGTACGGGCCTTCTCTTTAGTTCTAAAGGGTGATGCTCGAGTGTGGTATTAAGCTCTCCCAGAGGCTACAAGGGGTAACTGGGAGGATCTCAAGACCTCATTCATACATGAGCTCCAAGATACAGAGCCTCTTGAAGACAGCTCCTAGATCTTCGCCAAACCTTATCAGGGGAGTACCAAGCATATGAAGATATGTTTATAAAATTGTGGGATAAATGGACAGCCTCCTTAGCCGAGGGAGAGAGAGTACTTGATTTCCTTAAGAAAGACGATTTTCTAGATGGACTCCACCCTCTTCTAAGGGAGAAGGTCAAAGAAAAATTTCCCATATCCTATGAAGAATCAGTCACTTATGCAAGGGAGAAAGATAGAAAATTGAAGTATCAAGCCCAATTGAAAGGGGGAGTTGAGCCCATGCAGGTTTTACCAATCATGACAAGGCCTAGAGAAATAGCAGAGGCCCCACCCGAACCAGAGATGCCACTACAAGAGCTCCTACAATGCATTACTAATAAACTTGAAAGCCTTTCATTGAATTTGGTGCAAGGAGTACTGCCCCCTCCCCTCACAAATGAAGGCAATCGAGGTCCAAGGTGTCAAGAAAGAGAGTATGTTTGCTATGATTGTGGGGAGATTGGCCATGGTATATACTTTTGCCCTCATCCCAGGCGTTTTCCAGGAAATGGGTTCCAACTAAGAAGGAGAGACAACAAGTGACACCACCTAGGGAGAGACTTTTTCCACTGAATCCAGGGCCTCCACCACCGGTTCAAGTTCTCCAACATCCTCGACCACTTGCAGAGGTGCTACCCTTTCCTGTCCAGATGCCAGAGAATCGTGATGTCAGGATGATCAGTTTGGATAAGAGTGATGTCAAAGGGAAGGCCAAAGTAGCAGAGATTGAAGAAATTCTAGTGAAGAAAGCCCGTAGAATTGAGAGGATGGAGCCTATACCACTAGAGGATGTTGAAAATATGGAAGAGGAGGCAGAGTCTTCAAAGGCTGCAAAGACATGCAACAGTAAAAAGAGGAGGGCTTACTCACGCCGACACATTGAGCCAGATGATTTTTCCCTGGGTAAAGGTACTAGAGATTATGATTTGCTTGTCGATGTGAGAGATCAAGGGCCAAAAATTTCATGGCCACAATTACTACATCTATCTCCAATAGTGCAACGACAATGGTCAAAGATGGTAAGCATTAGACCCATGAAGAATAGACATGTGAATGCAATCCAGGCTAGAAGGAAGAAATATATTGTGCCTCTAGTGGAAGCTGAAATCAATGGGTAGAGAGTATCAAAGACATATGTGGATGGAGGTGTAGAGATTTGTGTCATGATGGAAAAGTTGATGCATCGTTTGGGATTAGAGGTAAATGAAACTATTGAATTTGGAGCCAAAATGGCTAATAATGTAGTAGTAAATTGTTTGGGAGTTATAAAGAAAGTCAAGGTAAAGGTGTGTGGAGTGAAATTGGAGCTTGACATGTATGTGATGGTAGTGAAGGGGGATGGCTATCCACTCATTCTCAGGCGACCATGGCTAATGGGAATGAAAGCTAGACAAGATTGGGAGATAGGGGCTTTAGAGCTAAGGCCACAGAAGGGGCTGTAGAAAAAATGGAAGAGCACTATCTACAACATGAAGGAGGGCCGACATGAGGATCTTGTGTTAGAGACCACCACTGATGGAATGGAGTTCCAGGAGGATTGGTCATCTACGACAAAGGGGAGTCTTCTAATGAGGAGGAAGAAAGCTCTCTAGAAGTGATGGGGATTACATTAAAAGGACCTTCTAGTAGTGAAATTCTGCAGCAGCTTCCAAAGGTCGAGAAGGAGGTGTTAGGAAAAATATTGGCTAAGGATCTATCAATTGAGCCTACATGGAAGTGGTGATAAAACACTCTGCAATTTTTATTTCTGATTATGAACACATCACAGGTGTGACAGTAGTAAAACATCACATTAATCTAAAAGAGGGAGCAAGGTCAGTGGTGCAGTGACTACGATGGTTGGGAGTAGTTCAACAAAACGCTCTACTCACTGAGATGCAATGACTTTTGAAGGCATGTTTCATCTATCCAATAGGGGACTCAGAGTGGGTTTCACCTGTAGTGGTAATACCCAAGAAGAATGGCAAATGGAGGATTTGTGTGGACTACAAGCCGATAAATGCTGCAACAAAGAGAGATCACTTTCCTCTTCCTTTTGAGGATGAAATACTCAATGAGGTGGTTGGGCATGAGAGATACACTGTTTGTGATGGATATTTAGGTTATTTTCAGATTCGAATAGTTGAGGAGGATCAATTGAAGACCACCTTCATCATGCCTTGGGAGTGTTTTGCTTACAAAGTAATGCCATTTGGATTAACAAATGTCCTAGCTACCTTCCAGCAATTCATGAATTATGTCTTCCAACCATATTTTGGTAAGTCCATCAAGGTATTTATTGATGATTTTTGTATTTATAGCTCTAAGGCTCTACATCTAGGAAAGGTGGATGAAGCTTTCAATCGCCTCGCACAAATGGGGGGGTAGTTAAACCATAAGAAGTGTGGCATTGGTGAAAGAAGTGTAACTTTGTTAGGGCATGTCATAAGTGAGAGGGCATTGAAGCAGATCCAAACAAAGTTAAGACCCTATTGGCGGTGCCATCACCATCTTCTGTGAAGAAACTAACCTCTTTCATTTAGAAGGTGGAATATATGGGACGGTTCATTTATCTCCTCTCCCAATTAGTATTTCCACTACAACAGTTGTCCCACTTTAAGGAGCTCTTATAGAGTTATGAAAGCGAAAGGTGCTTTCACAAGGTGAAGACGGCTCTTAGCACCCTTCCCAGAAAATTACAGCCTTGCTAGGATCAAGAGTTTTTTGTCAACCCGAGTTTTGGAAAAGATGCTCTAGGGGCAGCACTAATACAAAAGGATGCTAAAACTGGCATGATGAGGCCAGTTTACTTTTCTAGCAGAGTAATGACAACATCAAAACGAGGATACAGGATGGTGGAGGTGATGGTTTTGTCTCTAATGTTTGCTGTAAGAAAGTTTCATCCTTATCTTCTCCCTAGGCCATTCACAGTGATCATGACAAAAGAGCATTTTCCGTATGCCTTACAGCACATGGATGTTTGAGCCAGAATCGCTAAGTGGGTGATATAACTCCAAGAGTTTGACTACACCTTCAAGGTGGAGGACTCTTTTCGGGCATGCCTAGCTAATTTGTTGACCCATAGATACCATCAAAAGAAGGAAAAAGAGAAGGGAAAGGTAAAAGAGAAGACACCTCCTCTTGAGGACCTGCCACGGGTGGAGAATACCCATGCCCTCTACTTTGATGGGGCCTACAAGCGTATTAAAGACAAAGCGGCAGCAGAAATAGTGGTGTTCAGTCCTGAAGGTGACAAACTTTATGGAGAAGGTATTAGCTTGGAGGATGTCCATTCTAACAATGAGGTAGAATATCAAGCCTTGCTTTTAGGTTTGAGGGGATGTCTCTTACATGGTGTCACTCAACTTAATATTTTTGGAGATTCTATGCTAATTGTTAAGCAAATGAAAAGAATCTGGGCTTGTAAAAATGATAACTTAAGAGTGAAAATGAGAGAAGCTAAAAATATCATGAGGAAGCTACAGAAAGCCCAAATCTTTTTTATGCCAAGGCGCACAAATGGCGATGCAGATGCTCTAGCAGTTGAAAATTTGAAAGAGGCAATGGTGGGAATCATTGCAGTAAACCTTCCCTTGTTTCAGTATAAGTTTCAACTACAAGATGTGTTTTATTTTCTTGAGCATGGTGAGGCACCTACACATATGAGTAAGAGTGAGAAAAGGTGGCTGGCTTACTAAGGCCACTAAATACCACTTGATAAATGATGTGTTATATTGCAAAGGAAAGGATGCAGTGCTTAGAAGGGTGCCAACAGAGCAAAGGAGATTATGGATGTGATTAAGAGCTGCCATGAGGGGATTTGTGGAGGACATTTTACTCAAGAAATAACCAGTAGAAAGATTCTCCAAGTTGGTTTTGTGTGGCCTAGTCTGCATTGAGATGTACAACATTGGTGCTGCACTTGTGATGATTGCCAAAAGGTCAGGGACCAAGGAAGCTAGTGCTACATGAGAAAAAAAATCCCATAACTACATATGGCCCATTTGAGAAATGGGGGATTGATGCAATAGGGCCACTTCCATAAACTCAGTTTGGCAAGGAATACATCATAATGGGTGTGGACTACATGATGAGGTGGGCAAAGGCTTTAGCACAACTAGTAGGATCATAGCCCAAGAAGTGGGAAAATTTGTGTTTGAAAACATTTGTTTTAGGTTTGGCACACCTTTGGAAATTATCTCTGATCAGAGTCCTAGTTTTAGGGCCAATCTAGTAGAGGAGCTAATGGAAAGGCTAAAAATCAAGCGTAGGCATTCTACTCCCTACTATCCAAAGTGTAATGGTTTGGTCAAAGAAGTGAATGGGCTGATTTATAAGATAAATACCAAGAAAGTATACATGCACCCAAGCACTGGGATAAAAAATTGAGTGCAGCTCTTTGGGCCTATAGGACTTCATTCAAAATCTCACTTGGCTATACTCCATTTCACCTCGTCTATGGCCAAGAGGCTTTGCATCCTATAGAGGTGAAACTGGCCAGCTTATGTGTTTTAGTAGCCAGTTGAGAGAAGAATCAAGATAAGAAGAGCAAAGGATCTATTGAGATATCGAGCTCCACTCGTGATATGCCAGGGTGACCGTTGTGCATTTATGTCACCGACTTGTTAGCTGTAGATGAGGTTGGTACACCGCCCATGAATAATAGTTGGATGACAGCTATCCTTAAGTACTCTAGTTCGTGGCTCAGTTAGTATGCCACCTTAGTTAGTTGAGTTTGATTTGAGACCCACATATAGGGCTCTTCTATTTCTTTTGTACTAGAGTTCTTTTGGCTTACACAATAGAGAAGAGGAAAATTGTTTTCAGCCTCCACCTTTGTGTGTATTCCCCCATTGTGTAAGTGAGAAAGCTACAAGTGAGACTCATTCCTTCTCTCCCACAATCTTGACATGGTATTAGAGCCTGGTTCGTGGTAAGGAGCTCAAGAAAGCAAACCAAGTTTGCGGTGTTCTGGTAAGAGGACCAGTGTTGCTTTCATTTTTCGAGTTTGGGAGCAAGTCTCTGCAAGGTAGCACAGCCGGAAAGTGCAAGAGTGCATTGTCTCAGATTGAGACGCCTTTCGCGGTGTAGCGAGAGGAAAGTATATGCTGCGGGAGGGGGCTTTAGCCCTTGGTTGCCCTGTTTTTTTGATTTGAGACCATTTCGGGGCCTGTTTTGGAGGCGGAAGTTTTCCGCACGCACTCAAAAAAAGGCCCTATTTTTTGCTGTGTGACCATTGTTCTATAGGTTGGTGAAAAGTTATCGTAAAACTTGCATCGGATTCCTGTGCGCAGAGACATTGGGAGTTACAAAATCATCCTTGTTGCCTGTTGATGCAAAATCATCACTAGGAAGTGACTATATAGTCAAATACCACTTTCATCATTTTTGCAGATTTGCCCTTGTGAGGCTGAAGCTGTGTTTTTTGTAGTGTCAGAATTTTTTTGCAGTGTTCTGTAATGGCGTCTGATTCTCTTTCACAAATTGTCACTGAAAAGCTTGACAAGAACAACTTCCAAGCATGAAAGTTTAGAATGACGAATTTCCTTATGGGAAAAGGATATTGGAAATTCGTTGCAGGAAATGAAGAAGAACCAGTTCTTCCTGATGTTCCCAATAAACAGCAAATGCAGGCATTTAAAGGATGGCATGAGAGAGCCAAAAAAGTTATGTACTGGTTGCCTATCAGTATTTCAGACTCTATGATTGTGCATATTCAGGATGCAAGTATGCCAAAGGAGGCATGGGATACTTTGTCAAAAATATATAGCACAAATACGCAAGCCAGGAAAATGCAGCTCAAGCAAGAGTTGCACAATGTGCAAAGAGAAAGTATGAGCATCAATGACTACCACATGAAGGTGAAGAAGATTGTAGATGCACTTGCTTCCATTGGGTTGCCAGTGGAAGATGATGATTTAGTTTCTGTGACCTTGAATGGTCTAGGAAAGGATTATGCATAGTTTCGAACATCCATTTCCGTCCGTGAAAGATTTCCTGATTTTGAGGAGTTGATTGCTCTTCTAATTTCTGAGGAGCAAAGAAATGGTGGTACATCTTCTTCAGGAGGAACTTCAAAAGAACCTGTCTTGTACTTAAATGCTGGAAGAGGTAGAGGCAGAGGTAGAGGAGGCCGATATGGAGGCCGTGGTAGAAATCAAAATATGCAGCAAACTCAAGAAAATAAGTCCTATGGAGGAGGACGTGGTAATTCTAGAGGCAGGGGGAGTCAAAGAGGTCGTGGTGATGGCAAAGAGGCCAAAATGCAAACAACAATGTTGAATGCTACTACTATGGTAAAATGGGTCATATGGCTAAAGCCTGCTATAAAAAGCAGAATGACATCATGAATGGAAAATTGCAACAAGGGAATTATGCATCTTCTAGTAGACAGGGTGATGACAGAAATGAGAATTTGTTTATGGTGCAGCACATGACCAATTTTGTGACAAGTGTAGAAGAAAGCAACGATGTGTGGTATGTCACATGACAGGTCATGCAGAATGGATGCAGGATGAAAGGAAAATGGAAAAACCAGGATTTGTGGAGATTGGTGATGATACTGCACATCCTATTGTGCAGATTGGAAAATTTCCTTTGTCTATGTAGGATGGGAAAAAGAAATACCTGTTGGATGTATTTCATGTCCTGAATATCACCAAGAACCTGGTTTCTGTTGGTCAAATGGTTGAGCAGGGCTTGCAGGTTAGATTTAATCCTCATGGATGCTTTGTTGAGGATATGAAAAATAAAGGTCGCTTGATAGCAAAAGGAAATAAGAAGGGCAGAATGTTTACGTTGGATGCAGATATGCTTGAATTGAGTGCAGCAATGTTTGCACATGGGACCAGTGTAGTTGCAAATATTGATATCTGGCATAAACGCATTGGTCATGTTAATGTATAGTGACTTAAATTAATGCAAGCCCAAAATATTGTTGTAGGATTACCTAACTTCAAGGTTGCAGAAATGCATAATGTATGTGAAGCCTGTCAATTTGGAACACAGGCAAGGAAACCATTTCCTAGACATGTTCAAGAGAGTAAGAAGCCATTGGAATTAATCCACTCTGATGTGTGGACTACTAAAGTTGCATCTATTGGAGGCTGTCATTATTTTGTCACTTTTATTAATGACTATAGCAGAAAAGTTTGGGTGTATTTTATGAAAAAGAAAAGTAAAGTTTTTGGGCATTTCAAAACTCTTAAAGCTATGGTTGAAAAAGAAAGAGGCCTACAAATAAAATGCCTAAGGTCAGATGGAGGGGGAGAGTACCTCTCAAATGAGTTTGCAAGGTTCTTGCAGGAGCATGGCATAAAGCAGCAATATTCATGTAGTCATATCCCACACCAAAATGGAATTGCAGAAAGAAAAAACAAGCATATTGGAGAGGTATCTCGTGCCATGCTCAATGAAAAAGATCTGCCATATTTTTACTGGGCTGAAGCAGTTGCTACAACAGTCTACATAATGAACAGGACTCCCACTGCAGCAATACATGACATGACTCCAGAGGAGAGGTATACTGGTAGGAAACAAGATATTTCTCATTTGAAAATTTTTGGTTGCATTGCCTATGTTCATGTGACAGATGAGTTGAGATCCAAGTTGGATCCAAAAGCTGAGAAGTGCATCTTTATTGGTTACTCACTGCAACAGAAAGTGTATAGATGCTATAACCCTTCTACTCGTAAGTTTAGAGTGAGCAGAGATGTTGTTTTTGATGAGATGATTAGCTGGTATAAACCAGTAAATATGATTGATAATGTAGATACACAAAATGATAATGTTGCACAAAATTCACAGTAGTACTCACAAGATATTAGTGGACCTGGAGCGTCCACTAGTAGTGGTTCACACTCTTCGCCGTGGACAGGAAGATTGAGATCAGGAGAATCTCCTCAAAGCAATGCAGATAGTGGTATGCAGGTATCACAAAAAGAAAAAGAGAAGGTAGATCAGCCCATGTTTGATGTGAATGCAAGTCACTCTTATATGGATGGTGAATCCAGTGGCTCAGAATAGAGCATTGATGATGAGTTGGGTATTTCTTCTGTTGTTACACCTGGAGTAAGGAAGACCAGGGATGTTTTGAGAGCAACTGGAAGTGAGCCTACTTTGCGCAAGTCTACCAGAGGTAGGTATCCTGTGGATAGGCTAAAATATGATGGATTTATAGCCATTCACTATGCCTATATAGTCAAAGTGATACAGGAACCAGAACCCACTTCTTTTGAGCAAGCCATGGGAAAAATAAAATGGGAGAAAGCCATGGATGAAGAAATGGATGCCTTGGAAGCAAATGCTACATGGGAATTGGTACCTTTGCCTAAAGATAAGAATGCAATTGGTTGTAAGTGGGTTTATAAGGTGAAGCACAATGCAGATTGTTCTGTGAACAGATAGAAGGCAAGATTAGTAGTCAAGGGATATGCACAAACATATGGCATTGATTATGAAGAAACATTCAATCTGGTTGCAAGGATGGCAACCGTAAGAGCAGTCATTGCTATGGCTGCATCAAAGGGATGGTCTTTATATCAGATGGATGTAAAGAATGCCTTCTTGCATGGTGATTTGCAAGAAGAGGTCTATATGGAGCAGCCACCAAGTTATGTGCATGCTGTTCATCCTGAGTTTGTTTGCAGGTTGAAGAAAGCCTTGTATGGCTTGAAGCAAGCACCTAGAGCATGGTCTGACAAGATAGGACAGTATCTTGTCACTATTGGCTTTTAGATTTCCAAGGCAGATTTCTCACTTTATGTGAGAAAAACAGAGAAAGGTATTATGCTGCTAGTCATTTATGTTGCTTGTCATTTATGTGAGAAAAACAGAGAAAGGTATTATGCTGCTTGTCATTTATGTTGATGATTTGATTAGCATAGGTGATAGTGATGAAGATATCCTTCATGTGAAAATGCTATTGAAGCAGAAGTTTGAGATGAAGGATTTGGGAGAGCTGCGTTATTTCTTGGGCATTGAGGTGATTAGATCACCAAGTGGGATACGGCTCTTGTAGAGGCAGTATGGATTGGACATGCTGTCCAAATATGGGATGACAGGCTGTAAGCCTATTTCAGTTCCTTTGGAGCAGAATGTGAAGCTGAGCGCGCAGATGCAGGTGAGCTTCTTGAAGACTCTACTATGTACAGACACATAGTAGGAAGTTTGATTTATATGACTATTACCAGGCCAGATTTGAGCTATGTTGTTGGATTGGTAAGTCAGTTTATGCAGGATCCAAGGAAACTGCATTTGGATGCGGCTAGACGCATACTCAAGTATGTGAAGTCCACATTGCAGTATGGACTATTTTATGAGACTGGTGTTCAGATACAGAGTCATGGATACACTGATGATGATTGGGCTGGTAGTATTTCTGATAGATGATCTACCAGTGGATATGTGTTCTCTTTTGGGAGTACTGCAGTCACTTGGAGCAACAAGAAACAGCCTACAGTTGCCTTGTCAAGCACAGAGGCTAAGTATAGGGGTGTAGCAATGGCTGCATGTGAGGTAGCTTGGTTGCATAAGCTACTTTATGATATGCATCAGCCTACAGATAGGCCAGTTGTCATTTATTGTGACAACATGAGTAGTATACACTTGGCAAATAACCCAGTCTATCATGCTAGAACAAAGCACATTGAGGTGCATTATCACTATGTGTGGGAGAGGGTTTTACTAGGTCTTATTGATCTAGTTTATGTCAGCACAGAGGATCCGGTAGCTAACATATTCATGAAGGAATTGGGTGCAGAGAAGCTGCGCAAGTTCAGAGACCTGCTTGATGTACAGGAATTGGGATTGAGCTTGAGGGGGAGTGTTGAGATATCGAGCTCCAGTTGTGATATGTCAGGGTGACCGTTGTGCATTTATGTCACAGACTTGTTAGCTGCAGATGAGGTTGGTACACCGCCCATGAATAATAGCTGGATGACAGCTATCCTTAAGTACTCTAGTTCGTGGCTCAGTTAGAATGCCACCTTAGTTAGTTGAGTTTGGTTTGAGACTCACATATAGGGTTCTTCTATTTCTTTTGTACTAGAGTTCTTTTGGCTTACACAATAGAGAAGAGGAAAACTGTTTTCAGCCTCCACCTTTGTGTGTATTCCCCCATTGTGTAAGTGAGAAAGCTACAAGTGAGACTCCTTCCTTCTCTCTCACAATCTTGACAGGATCTTGCATCTAGAGAGATTGGAGTTAGATAGAGAAGCAACAGTCCAACACTATTCCATGCAGGCTGAAGAGAGGAGAGACATTTAATAAGAAGCTGGCTAGCAAACACATAAGGGAAGAATCACTTTTGCTACACTATGATAACTGCTTTGATAATAGAAAGGATGTTAAACTTGTGTTCAAGTGGGGAGGGCCATTCATGGTCATAAGGAGATATCCAAATGACAGCTATAAGCTAGGTGACATGGATGGGAGAGTTCACAAGACAAGGGTAAATGGATGGTGACTCAAGCCTTATTTTCAAAGAGACAGGGACACTTTGGAGTAGTCATTTGATGAAGAGACACCAATGAGGGGGTGCAATCCTCCCTACTCTATTGGACCATCATTAGCATGCTAGAGGCATCAATGCTAATGATCCAAGTTTTTTACAAACTGGAATTCTACCACAAAATTTGGCCAGAACCCCTATCAAGAGCCTTACCATATCACTTTGGGTTTACTCTTCAAGCACTAGGTATGCTACATTGCTTCTCGATTATGACAACTCTAGCAAATGGGGGGAACAAGTTCTTAGGAGGGATGTCAATGTAAAGGGTAAAAGGGATGGTTATCTTAGTGAAGGTGGAAATGGATTACACCTAGGAGTTGAGCGAGTACATAGATTTTTCAAAGGACTAGCCTCCAACTACACGTGGGTTTTACCTGCATCACTAAGATTTGGAATCTATCACCATCATTAAAGGACACCTCACCCTAGTACACAAGTCAATATCCACATCATGGTGTCATTTGGATCTTACACAAAAGCTTGCAAGCATGGACCCCTTATGTCACATGCTTATATGTATTTATATATATATATAAGAAACTAAAGTCAAAGCAAATTTTGGAAGCTATTTTTTATAAT